>NC_063444.1:34885872-35256809 GCF_020379485.1 Brassica napus
GAAGCAGAAAGAAGAAAAAGAAGAATCAATAGAAGACAGAAGAAGAAGAGACAGAAGTCCAGAAGACCCAAAGAAGAAGAAGACAGAATCAAGATTTTCCAGGAAGAAGGAATCTGAAGAAGAGAGACAGACGAAGATCATGACAGAAGCCAGAAGATCCCAGAACAAAGGTTTCAGAAAGAATGAAGAATCCATATCTTTGAAGAACATTAACATTTGAAGATTTCAGAATCAATAATAGAAGAATTCGCTTTTGAAGTGGAGTTTAATTTGAATCGTAACTTATCAGCCTCTGTCCACTTATCTTTGGGTTTAGGTACTAGTTCACCATCGACAATCTTGATTGTGGGTTATGTCCAACCAAGTTCTGCAGCTGACCAGACATCTTTGAGTCTCTCTTTCATCCGTACTTTCCAGTGCCCAAAATTGTTCACGTTCCGCATTAGAATTCTTTGAACAACTAGTAGTTCCTTTGATGCATTCATTGTTGTCACATAATCTCAACTAGGTGAACTGTTCTGATACCAAATGTAAACCTAGGACCCAAATTTATGTCAAAGAATACATTTAGTTCTTCCAATCAAGAAAGATCTCTGAAACAAACACATGTTTCTGTTTAATCAGGGTTACAGGCCTTTACAACCTGTGAATCGACCCTGCCAATTCTTAATCTATCCAATTCTTAATCACAACAAAAAATTGTTCAAATCCACATTTGTTCACTCACCCAAAAGCTTTCAAGGTCTCTTTGCGCTCAAAAACCCTAAAAACTCATAAACCTACGATCGACTCTTTTTATGGAAGTCATCCTTCTTTCACTTCTTTATGGACCCAACCCTCAGATACGTCCTTTGATTGCTTTGCTTTAGCTAAAAATATACGACATGTTATGGTATTTACTTTCAACTCAATTATACAAGGACATGTTCCATTTTATCAACCCAATCCCGGAACTCACTCCACCTACCAAATGGAAAGTCGTCTCGAAGTCTTAAAATATTCTCTCATCTATGGAAATTAAAATAGAGTTGAGAAACGGAACTGTGAATGGTAGAATAATAGCAGTGAAAGTGATTTGAGAAACGTTAGAACAATTTTACATAAAAAGGCAAAATATATATCTCCACTGATCTGAACAGAGCATAAAGATCCCTTTCTATTTTAGTCTTTACATGTCAATAAGATACGGTAGAAAAGAGAATGATGACTTGATGTTTAAAATCTTTTTCTTTTTCTCGAAATTACGCAACGAAGAAGAGGAAAACCATGAGAAAAGCAATCAGTACGAAGAAAATCTTAATCATGAGCCATCGGTTAGACGATATACTGTTGAGATACCTAGCCAGTTGGGTCTGTGCGCCTTCCACGTTCGCCAATGTATCTTCCATGTTCTGATCGATCCTGTACAACCAACAACTTATTAAATTACTTAAAGTTTCCACAAATATTCAGTGAATTTTAAGACATGGTTTTGGTGTTAACGAACCTGATAGCGATCTCCCCTTGCTGAGAAACCATGGTTGCTAGTTGTGTGAAGATATTGCCTAGCTCATGGATTGTTGATTCTACATTGTGTAGAGCTTCTGCTCGGCTCTGCATATATGTGTCTTGCAACGGGACCATATGCTGCTGTTGTTGTTGACTCTGTTGCAATAGTGGTGAGGATTCGGCCTCTCCCTGCCTACTGTAAACTCAGAACATATAGAAAGGTCTTCAATTATAAACGCTAACTTGGGCTAAACTCTTAGCCAGATTAAAAGAGAAGTAAGGCATGTTCTACTCTGAAACTTCAAACCATGGTTATCGGATTAGTAATACATTACCTAGGGACTATCTGAGATGAAGATGAAGAAGAGCCATTTGCCCATGGAAGAGGAGCAGGTTGACTAGGTGAAGGCTTAGAAGCCAAAGGGCGCTGGCGAACAAATGGGTTTGCTGATTCTTTCGAAGAGATTTTCGAAAAAAATTTCATTCGATCTTCTTGAATCTTCATGTTCTGCAATACCAGACCAGTAAATGATAGCTCTCAGTAAAAAATACTAATTGCTTACTCAAAAGTAGAAATATCTAAAAGGAAACAAAGAAAGAAAAGAACCTCAGTTCTCAAAGTAAGAACATCCTTAAACTCCTTGGTAGTGTCCATCAAGCGATTCTTCAGATCGTCAACAACTGTAGCTGAGTGAGTAGTTGTGTCTCTGGAAATGTTGCTTTCATCATTATGGGAGTTGCGTACAGCTTGAAGGTCGAGTAAAGCGCCATTTAGACCAGAGATCTCTTGTTTGATCACCACCGTAAGCTCTTGTATCTCCCGGGTAGGATCATCAAAAACTGATGACCTCTTTGCCACTGATTTTGCCAACAAAATGACAAGTTAATAAACTATACTCTTCGACTCAACTATAACAAAGAAACATTTTGAAGTATTATCCAAATATACGAGCTCGAAAAATTCACCATCAAACAAACAATAACGATGCAAAAGACCCAACGAAAGTAGACAAGAATCATCATGCTTCTGTGTAGTCATGGCAGTGACTATGCTGCTCAAACGTCAGATTTTGCTATCATAATCAATGCGAAATCCACCACTAATCACATCCTAAGAAGCAAGCCAAGTTATCCAGATTCACGAGATTAGCTGATCAAGAATCATGTTTCTGTGCAGGCAAGGCAGTGACTATGCTGCTCAAATGTTGCTCTAGATTTCACGAATAAAAGAAACTTACGTTGAGCAAGCTTGGATAGCTTCTGCGACGTCTGGTGGATAGCTAAACCGATCAGAGAAGCTCTCTTGCTGAACTCCGATTGATTTGCCGCGGCAGATCTCGGATCCTCTCTTCTTCTCCCACCACCACCGTACGGCACATTATTCTCCGCCGCTGGAGCAATCGATCTCCTCCGGCTTTCAACGATACCAAAGAACTCGTCCGTCCGATCTCGATACGACGATTGCCCATGCCTCGCTTGCATTCTCTTCGTTCGAGAAGAAACTCCGGATCTCGGCTCTCACAGGTGCAAAATCAATCGAAGATTAAAGCAAAGTATCGATGGAATTTTTCCCGATTTGAATTTCAATCGCGCCACCGTGTGCCTGTGGTTCAGTGAATCGTGAAAAAATTAAGCAGAGGAAAGGAAACGAGCTAAATCCGATCAACGCGTCGGCATAGTTTTCTCATTTTGTCCCTCTATTTATCTTTTTCTTTTAAAATGGTACCCTTACGTTACAAAATGTCCAATGTGTAACTCGGCCTGATCCGGTTAGTCGAACCGGTATATCCTAAACCCTTTGATAAGATTCTTGAGTAGTCGGATGACAAAAAATTAGCTCGACTGAAAGCCCACTTCACAAAGAAGTTAATGGATTCGTTTATGTGGGCTTAGTCCTCAGAATCTTTAACCTAATTAACTAATTCTTACTATAATAAGTTGTGTAGAGCTTGAAAAAGGGTTATCAATTATCATGTACCAACCTGCGCTTTGCGCGGGATCAACATTATATATATAAATTATTTTATGTATTAAATATTTTTACATATTATGAAATAATAAATATATATTAAATAATTAAAAGTCAGTAACTATTAAATATATAATTAAATTGGTGCGAACATATAAATCAATTTTATTAATCCAAAAAATATTTTTTTTATTTGATAGGATATGTTATTAAATTTAAATGATACTAACATAGATAATATATTTTAGTATATTTTTAATATTAGTGTCTATTAAATGATGATTTCTACTCATATAGTTTTTTTGATCATTTGTATCTTTTATAGAAAAAAATTTAAATTACTGATAACAAAATTTTCATTGTGGGATTAATAGTTTTATTAATTTATAATTTAAAAAATAATAAGTTGTCAATGATCGTTCAAAACTTTTATCAAAAAAAATTGTTCAAAGTAAATTTTGAAACTAAAATATTGTATTTTATATGGTTTATAGTTTAATTTAAAACAATATATATATTAATCTTAATAATTAATTAAATTAGACTTTTTACTTATATAATTTTTGTAATCATTTGTATTTTGTCATAACAAAAATTTTAAACCATGGATCATAAAATTTGAATATGAGATTTTTAACAGTTTTAGTAATTTATAGCCGTTTGTAAAAATTCAAAATATAACATATACATAAAAATCTAAATTTTTATTTTATGGCTATTGTGGTTGTTTAATTTATTTAATAGTTTAAAATTAAACAAATTTGATAGACAATACATTACTTTTTTATCAGATTTTTATTATTCAAAATCATTAATTGTCATATATACTTTAGCCACATTAGACAATTCTGTAATCTTTATTTAAGGAAATAATAAATGACATTAATAATGAATTTATGATTAGTTTAATAAAAAGCTTATTATATAATTAGATGGACCAACATATTTCTCTAATAATTCTAAGAATCATCCTAGTGATGACATGTGACTACAAAAATAAGTTGTAATGTTTCACAAATAATATATAGGGGATGAGAGAGATCAAAACAAGGAGAGTTGAGAGAACTCCACTATGTTCTAAATAGTATGTTAAAATAATAAAACTATATATTAAAATAATTATTACATAAATTTACTTTTAAAGTTTTATATTTAACCGTAGATATACATCTCTATTTGTATAAATGTTGAACTTGGCCAGATATCCGACTATGAAACTTTTGTTTATGATGTGTCATTTTAACGGATATTGACAAAACAAGGAGAGTTGAGAGAACTCCACTATGTTCAAAATAATTTTTACGAAGACTTATAGATATCCTGATCGAATCAAAACGAATAAAAAATCAAATCAAAATTAACGGATAAAATGCCAAACTTTATTCTCAATAAAGATGAAGAGCACAATTAGTAATTTCACATTTTCCTAGACAGATGTCTATCACATAGATGAACACGGGCCTTGGTCCAACATATGTCTATCACATAGATCTGCCGGCTTCTTGCAATATCAATGAGGAGGATTGTAGCATCCCCATCCCGCAGTCTGAACTGGATCAGTCCAAGGTCGGACTGATCAAACCGGACAGACATGTTGGACATGTCATCTGGATAGTACTGGTCAGGTTAAGAAGGTACTGTCTGTCCGAACATAGCAGTTGAGCTTGTCGGACTAAGCTGGAACGGTTCAGACGAGGGAGCTGGACTTGTCATCCGAGATCAGTTAGTCAATGTGTGGACTGACTGGTATACGTTCTGACGGGAACATATATTGAGCTGAACATGAACTGATTAGCTAAGGAGAATGGCGGGATCAGTTACTAGAACGGTTACAAAACGGTTCCGGGTGGTTACTGGACTCCTTAATCAACTGAGACGGTTGACAGACAGTTGAGTTCTGGAACTGCTAAGGCGGTTCAAGAGCAGTTGGAACTACTCGGAGTTACTGGGAAAACCGTCAAAGACGGTTACAGACTGATAAGAAACTGTCTGAGAGCGGTTACTGATGGGTTTGGGGCGCAGAAGCAGTTATGGGATGGTTATGGACGGTTAAGGCCGAGAAGTAACCGCCCAAACTCCTTTTTAATGAAAATTCCGTGGAACAGAAAGGGATCTCGTCTCTACACGATTTCCAGACATATAACAGGAGAGAAAGAACCGAGAGAGAGGGAAATTGACCGGAAAGAGAGGGAGATGGCCGGAAGGCCGATCGGAGTCTCAGATAATGGCCGCGGGTCTGTCTGGCGCACTGAGACTCCGTCTGATCCGAACGCGATCAGATCGCGACTGGGATATCGAGAGACAATGATACTAGATCGAAGGGATGGAGCGTGGGTACTGATAATAGATCGGCATACTGTATCTGATCATGTATAGTACGGGAAGGGAACAGACCGAATCTGTGTTCTGCGTGGGCTCTTGTGAATTCGAGTTGCCCTTCATACCGCGGGTTTGATGATGCGTATCTTCCTTGATGGATGGCGAGTACTGAGGAGGCTGGTTCGGCTGGTTCTGTAGACGGCTTGATGGTTTCTGATGAGGGGCGTATGTACTGAATTGAACCTCATAGAGGAAAACTGGAATAAAATCCTATGTTAGGAAAAAATCGGGTAGGGACCATATTTGGTCGAGGGAAGCGAACTGGGTCGTACTGAGGTAAGGAAAACCGGATCGGGGCCTTTCAAGGATCCTCTTGCTTATGACTGTCTCACTGATGGCTTTTTATTTTATTTTTAACAAGTAAATCAAGGCTAGTGGTTGTTACCATTACAACATGATATCGAGAATTCAAATTTTGAGAATTGAATTGAATACATTCTTATTAAAGTTTTTAAATAATTTTTTTATTTTGACAGTTTTTAAATTGACATGTAGTCGTTATCCGTAGCAAGGAAAGAATGTATGGACTTGATTCACTGAAGAAATATCTAGCATCTGCTACCGCTCCTGTTTTGTTTTCTTCTAGAGGTTCTGCCAGCGGTTATCCAAAGAAAATTATCAAAGATCAAGCTCGCGTGATTCAGAAATAAAATAGTCAGATTCATGCATAGGTACAGTGTCGTTCTCGGCTATCTGGCTGAAAAAAAATTCCGAATTTGGCGAGCATTCTTCAGATCAGTACCGTGCCTTCTAGGATTCAAGCCAAAGACGACAGATCCGAAGACGTTTAGATTCTTTTTAACACTAGTACCTTAATAACTTTGTGCTGAATTTCAGATTTAATGTTAATTATAATTTCTTTGTTTTTAATAATTTTAATCTATATATTTAATTTTGTAAAGAAAATTTTGTTTTATGAAATTGCGATGGAGAATTCTTGCTTCTTCGCAAATTCGTAGCAAATTTACTAGAAAATTACGAGGGTGTATTTTGGATCCATCGTAAATCCTTTGTAAATTAGTTAGGGAATTGCAAGGGTAAATTATTTTTTTTTTGGACAAAGCAAGGTTAAATTCTCTGTTGCAAATCTACTAAAAAATTATGAAGGTATACTTTGATTCCTTCACGAATTCTAAGCAACTGTGCTAAATATTGTGAGGGAATAGCAACCAAAAAACAATTTGCTAGTAAAGATTTGCGAGGAAAAACCGTCATTATCAAATACCTCGCAAATGTCCATTTGCAAGGGACTTTTAGAGTTTTTCTCTTGCAAATCGGGCTATTTCTTGTAGTGAAAGATATGATTCCTCTCCACTATTTTCTTGGTATCCAACCATACTTTCAGAGGGATGATCTGTTCGTATGCCAAGAGAATCATATATCAGACTTACGCATCATAGTGGAAATAGCTGATTGTGCTTTAATGCTTACCCATCTTCCTTTGCAACTAGGTAAAGTGCATTGTCAGGAAGAGTTGTTTTCAAAATCAACGTAGTTTTGGAGTTTTGTTGGGAAGCTTCAGTACACCCGACATACAATATGCGGTGAACTATGTCTGCTAGAAGATGCATTCTCCTAAATCGATGACTTCTCCAATCTAAAGTGCATTCAACACTATTTTAAAGATGCACATCGACTGGGAATAAACCTTGCATGTAATAATGATTTCACTATTCACGATTATAATGAGTGATTGAGCTTGTTACCGAGAGACACAGAGGTGTACTAGGGTTTATACACTTTTCTTAGCTCAAATTTAATCCCCTGGTCTGCTATACGCAATCTCACAATTTCACACTCTTCCACTGAAGCAGAATATTGTACTTTGTCCGATAGGGCTGTAAAATTGAAGTTGATTGCTACTATTATTTGATAAATGGGGTTCTCGTTACTAGTCATACATGGAGTATACAGTGATAAAATATATGTGGTTTACTTAACAAAGAATCCAATTCAACACAATCAGACCGAAACATTTTTATACGGATTTTCACTATGTTCATGAACAGAGTTGTACTTCGTGCCTTAGTGGTTCATCAAATTCCAGGTGCTGAACAATTTGATGGCACTTTCACAAATTCCTTAACGCAGCAACCATTCTTTGCTTCTCGTAGACTTGGGTTGTATGTTCTGCCTGCCACAAAGGGGGTTTGTAAACAGTAGTGAAGCAAAGACACAAGGTAAGAAGGATGCTTTCTTCAAGCTCAAATACAGAAGAAAGAAGATATGGGCAACCAACAAAAGATCGACACCAGTATGTCGTTCTAGCTCCTTAACAGCAACAAAGTCGTGACAAAAGCAGGTTTATGTACGACAATTACAGCTCACGCAATCTAACTTCATAATATACTTGATTCATTAAAGGAGGGTATGATCACATGGTTATAATCCTGTGTTTTCTTATCTTTTAGCATGTATTCACAGATTTTATGTAAAATATTTAGAAACCCGTTCTGTTACCAAAAGAAAAGAAAATTAGAAAGCCGTTACCTTCTTGACTCTTATTTAAACGTTTTCTTGAAATTTTATATTTTACTAACAAAATTTAACTAGGAGCTGGAAATCTATACTAATAAAAGAGACCTTTTGAGGCTCCGTAAAGCGTCCAAATCAGCGAAAAAAATTATCTCTAAAGATGACACGTGGCATTATTATCAAAAAATAAAAAATAACTAATAAGTAAATATACATATAAAGAAAAATAAATAATAAGTAAATACACATTATAAGAAATATAAAATTTACATTAAACATTTATGTGAAAAAGTATAATAAAATAAATAAATAAGTAAAACAGAAAATATTTCGGTTATTAAAAAATAAAAAATAAATAAATAAGTGAATATACAATATAAAAAAATAATAATAAGTAAATATACAATGTAAGAAATTGTAACATTACATTAAACAATAATATGTAAATATACAATATAAGAAAAAATAAATAATAAGTAAATATACAATATAAGAAATATAAATATTACATTAAACATCTATCATAATATTGTTATTTGATATAAAAAGAAAAAAAATTAGAATAAGTAAATATACAATTAAGAATTGAAAAAACTAAATTAAACATCTATAAAATAATAACTAAATACAAAATATAAGAAATATAAATGTTATACTAAACATTATCTTACTATTAGAATAAGTAAATATAAAATATAAGAAAAATAAATAATAAGTAAATATAGTATATAAGAAATAAAAACTCCGTAAAGCGTCCAAATCAGCGAAAAAAATTCTCTCTAAAGATGACACGTGGCATTATTACCAAAAAATAAAAAATAACTAATAAGTAAATATACATATAAAGAAAAATAAATAATAAGTAAATACACATTATAAGAAATAGAAAATTTACATTAAACATTTATGTGAAAAAATATAATAAAATAAATAAATAAGTAAAACAGAAAATATTTCGGTTATTAAAAAATAAAAAATAAATAAATAAGTGAATATACAATATAAAAAAATAATAATAAGTAAATATACAATGTAAGAAATAGTAACATTACATTAAAAATAATATGTAAATATACAATATAAGAAAAAATAAATAATAAGTAAATATACAATATAAGAAATATAAATATTACATTAAACATCTATCATAATATTGTTATTTGATATAAAAAGAAGAAAATTAGAATAAGTAAATATACAATTAAGAATTGAAAAAACTAAATTAAACATCTATAAAATAATAACTAAATACAAAATATAAGAAATATAAATATTATACTAAACATTATCTTACTATTAGAATAAGTAAATATAAAATATAAGAAAAATAAATAATAAGTAAATATAGTATATAAGAAATAAAAATATTGCATGAAATATATATCGTAATATTATCATTGATATAAAAACAAAAAAAACAGAATAAATAAATATAAAAATAAGAAAGGATAAACAGTAAGTAAACACACAATATAAAAAATGATAAAACTAAATTAAACATATATCTGAAAAATGTATAGTTAAATAAATAAATAAAAGTAAATTTACATTATAAAAATATTACACTAAACATCAATTATAATATTAGAATAAGTAGATATAAAATATAAGAAAAATAAATTATAAGTAAATATACAATATAAAAAATACAAAAAAATACATTAAACCTCTATCTGAAAATATATAATAATGTAAATAATAAGTAAATATATAATATAAGAAATAGAAATATTACATTAAACATCTATCGTAATATTATAATTTGATATAAAACAATAAATAAATATACAATATAAGAAATAAAAAGCTACATTAAACGTCTATCTGAATATGTATAGTTTAACATTTTATTATTTTCAAATATTTTTGTCAGTAAATATACAATATAAGAAAAATAAGCATACAATATAAGATAATATTTTTTATCACATTAAACATCTATCATAATATTATCATTTGATATAAAGACAAGAAAATTAGAATAAGTAAATCTATAGTATAAGAAAAAAAATGGTAAAATACAATTAAGAAATAAAAAGACTAAATTAAACATATCGCTGAAAAATTTATAGTAAAATAAATAATAAGTAAATATACAATATAATAAATACAAGTATTATATTAAAGATCTACCATAATATTAGAATAAGTAAATATACAGTATAAGAAAAAATACACAATAAATAAATATACAATATCAGAACTGGAAAAACTAAATTAAACATCTATCTGAAAAATGTATAGTAAAATAAATAATTAGTAAATATAGACTATAAGACATAAAAATATGGATCATCTTTTTTGAAGAGTTAATCCAAAAATGGAGGATCACCAATTTGCGTGGATATTATGGTATATTTGGAAATGTCGAAACAACAAAGTTTTTATCAATTTGGATGTTGATCCAAGATATACGCTTAAACTAGCGGAATTAGAATCAACACTTTGGGCGAAGGCACTTGTAACAAATAATTAGAGGGTTGCAAATCAATTACATGAAATAATTGTACCAACAATACCAGGAAGATGGTGTTTCATAGATTGTTCATGAAAAGATAAGGAACAGTTCTGAGGACAAGGTTGGTACATCAATTTAGCGGGTTTTGATGGATTTCTAGGGGCACGGAATGTCCGGGCAAGTCTTTCACCTCTTCATTCGGAAATACATATTTTTGAAAATGGCAAAAATATATTAAGATTTAAACATCTATCTTAAAATGTAAAATATAGATATTAAGTAAATAGAAAGTATAAGAAATAGAAATACACCATTTTATATAAGAAAGTCTAAAATGGAAATACACAATATAAAGAAAATTTTAAAATTGGAAATAATACATTAAATATTTATATTAAAATGTTAAAATAAATAAATAAATACGTAGTAAATTATATAAAAATAGAAATACCACATTAAACAAAAAAAATGTATAGTTTTACATCAAGAAAGTCCCTATAAAACTCATTATTCCATCAACATCAACCTCACACTATCAAGGAAAACTTCAAAGCACTCGAGCAAAAAAATGGTTCCACCATCAACTCTTACCGTCCCAAAAACATTTAATGAACTTGAAGGAGATTTTTTATAACAAAGAATTTTTTTGTTAGGTGGATTCATTGTTGGGAAACCCGCAACTTCCAAAAGCCAAACTTATTCATGGGAATTAAATTGCTTTTCATATATTCAAAGGTATTCTTACAAATTTAAATTAATCTAATCCATAATTTTATTGTTAATATTCATACTAACTCTTTCATGATCAAACCATTACAGTTAATAACCATTCAAGCGTTTATCCCGAAACACTTCCTTCCTCGCCGAATCAGGTATTGGTTCATGTTGGTTTAATATTGTTTTTGGTTTATTAACCGGTTTAGGATGGTCCTATTGTAAATATAATTTAAGTTGGTTTAGCATATATTATGCTTAAAATAACTTAAATTAAATAATAGTAATATTATGATTAAAATATAATTTTAGAGAGTTTTCAAATATAGTTTACAGAACATTATAGGTGATGAATTTAATTTATTAAATTCGTTTATTACTTAAAACTAAGCTTTTTTAAAAAACATACTGAGTTATAAATATCAATGATGGATTGGTGAGTATAACATGAAGACAAAAATATAAACATTTGATTTTCAAGATAAGAAATTCAGCTTTTATTCAGTTACTCAATATATAATATCTTAACTTATTTTTTAAAAAAATATACATAATTTATATATATATATATATATTAATCTTCCAAACTCAAACTATTATATTATATATGAATAATGTTTTTAAATAAAAATAATTTCTGATTTAAAAAAAAACAAATGGTTATTTTCAAATAATGGATGTAATTTACATTATACTATCATTTAACAAGTATTAGATACGTTTTGATATATCATTATTTTCTATTTCCAGAAAACAATAAATTGTTAAACATCAATATCATCTAGGTTAACTATACGAACAACACAAATTCAAACATCACAAAAAATATTTACATAAACATTATCATACAATAATTTAATCAAAAAATGCAATTCAAAAACAAAATATTCAAAAGAAATGTTTTATACTTAATCTTTGAAAATAAAAGATATTTTTGCTAAAATTGTACTTACCTGGCCAATGAGATCGACCATCTTTTTACGGATCAACAGATTGTTGAGCATGTGGTCGATCCGAAAATACTCTGCAGTTTAATTAAATATCTAAAACATTTATTCCAACACTCAACATATAGTTTTGCTAAATATAATAACTAGATAGCCAACAAAATTACAAAAAAATATTTAAATTGTAAAAAATATGTTAATTTAACGTGTTAAAATTTAAAAATAAATTTTAATTATGACATGCATCTTAACATTTTATAAATATATATCAAAATATAAATAATTTAACAACTTAAATTAGAAAATAAAAATAAAAATTCCGGGCGTAGCCCGGGTTAATCCCTAGTTTTTTATGATTTGCAGAAATTTCCAAACAAGCCCAACTCAGGTCATAATAAGTTGGCCAGTTTAACGTGGCCACGTATAATAATAAAAAACATCATATGTAAACAACAGACCAAAATAAATGATCAAATTTGCAGCCTCTATCATAAGTTTGATTAGCTCGACTCAAAGACCGGTTGTGATAGTATAGTAGTCTAAAACTAATGGCCACGTTGTTAAAGTTATAGATAGTCTTATATGTTATGTTTATGTTGTTCATTATATACATTTAAGTATTAAGAAAAACTAATGTGCCTAGCTTTGAAAATAATTAATCAGGCTATTCGGAAATGAAACTTAAGTGATGCAATAAGAATTTGTGGGGGAATATAGTTCTTTTCTACTTCGTAGCAGAAAGCAGAAAGAATCACTACAAGAAAACGTGTCCATAACAACGAACATTTACGACGAAAATATTTCTTCGTAAATTTACATGGTCTTTACAACGAAATTACGAGGAATCTAACTTTCGTCGTAAACGCCATGTAAATTTACGACGAACTGATTTCGTCGTAAACTCCATGAAAGTTTACGACGAATGTACGTGGAATGAGAAATACGTCGTAATCATTACATCGACATTACAACGAAGCATGTTACCGTTATATTTAGGTGAAAACGTGTATTCAATGTGCTTTAACTTACCTAATTTCGTCGTAAAGTCGTTGTAAATAATATGTTAAAACCATGTAAAATCCATGTAAAATATTCCTTGTAAAATCGTTGTTATATTTCAACTACCCAACTCGAAAATTTCTCTATATATATGTCATTTCCCACAACTCTCTTCCTCACAACACACAAACGGGAGAAAAAAATCCGAAAAAAAAATCAGAAAAAAAAGATTTCAAAAAAAATCTAAGAAAAAAATGGCCGGTGGCGGTAGTATTTACGAGTTACGGAGTTGGATGTATTTGCACAAAGATTCCGACGGGAGGGTGACGAACGCATTTCTGAGCGGGCTAGAGACATTCATGCACCAGGCGGGCTGTACACCGATCACACAGGAAAGCGGTAAGATGTTCTGCCCCTGTCGGAAATGCAAGAATTCAAAATTTGCACGTAGTGAAACTGTATGGAAGCATTTAGTAAACAGAGGATTTACACCACAGTACTACATTTGGTATCAACATGGAGAGGGTTATGGGGGAAATGAAGCTAGTAGTAGTAATAATAATTTTGAGGATGGTCATCATAGTGAAGAACCGAATCATTTGCATAATGAATATAATTATCATCAAGATCATGAGCAGATGGTAGATCATGATAGGGTTCAAGATATGATTAGTGATGCATTTTTAGAAACAACTACAACAATAGCTGATGGAACTGGAAATGTAGAAGAACCTAATTTGGATGCAAAAAGGTTTTATGAAATGCTAGATGCTGCAAATCAACCAATCTACACTGGTTGTAGAGAAGGTCTCTCTAAATTGTCTCTAGCAGCTAGGATGATGAATATTAAAACGGATCATAATTTACCTGAGAATTGCATGGATGCATGGGCGGAGTTGTTTAAAGAGTATTTGCCAGAAGACAACGTGTCTGCTGAATCTTATTATGAGATTCAGAAATTGGTTTATAGTCTTGGGTTGCCTTCGGAGATGATTGATGTTTGCATCGACAACTGCATGATCTACTGGAAAGAAGATGACAAGTTAGAAGAGTGTCGATTCTGCAAAAAACCACGATTCAAACCGCAAGGCCGTGGGAGGAATAGGGTACCGTACCAAAGGATGTGGTACCTACCAATTACAGACAGATTGAAAAGATTATATCAATCTGAGAGGACTGCTGCATCGATGAGGTGGCATGCGGAACATGTCCAGAGAGATGGTGAGGTTGCACATCCATCAGACGCAAGAGCGTGGAAACATTTCAACAAGGTACACGCAGATTTTGCTACAAATATTCGGAATGTCTATCTTGGGTTATGCACCGATGGATTTAGTCCATTTGGAATGTCTGGTAGACAATATTCTTTGTGGCCAGTCATTCTTACGCCGTACAATTTACCGCCGGATATGTGCATGGAACAAGAATTTCTATTTTTGACCATATTAATCCCTGGGCCGAAGCATCCAAAACGGTCTCTTGATGTTTTTCTTCAACCGTTGATAGAAGAGCTAAAGCAATTGTGGTCAGAAGGGGTGAGGACGTACGATTGTTCCTTGAAAAACAATTTTACGATGCGAGCAGTTCTGCTGTGGACGATAAGTGATTTCCCTGCTTATGGGATGTTGTCTGGCTGGACAACACATGGAAGATTATCTTGTCCATATTGTCTTGGATCGACGGATGCTTTTCAACTGAAGAATGGTAGGAAGAGTTGTTGGTTTGACTGTCATCGTCGCTTTCTTCCACTTGCCCATCCGTACAGAAGAAATAAGACATTGTTTCGGCACAAAAAAATTGTCAGAGACGGTCCTCCTCCATATCTCACCGGCCAGCAGATCGAAGCAGACATTGATTATTACGGAGCTCAGGAAACAGTTAAAGTTGGAGGAAATTGGCATGTTCCTGGAAATATGCCTGATGGATATGGTGTGTCTCACAATTGGCATAAGAAGAGTATATTTTGGGAGCTACCCTATTGGAAGGATCTTCTCTTACGCCACAATCTGGATGTCATGCATATTGAGAAGAACTTTTTTGAGAACATCATGAATACATTACTTAACGTCCCTGGGAAGACAAAAGATAACAAAAAGTCAAGGATGGACTTACCTGATATTTGCTCAAGAAGTGAGTTACATATCAAGAGCAATGGAAACGTTCCTGTTCCCATCTTCCGGTTGTCATCAGAAGCCAAAACAACCTTGTTTGACTGGGTTGCATCAGAAGTTAAGTTTCCTGATGGTTATGTTTCAAATCTGTCAAGATGTGTTGAACGAGGTCAAAAGTTCTCCGGAATGAAGAGTCATGATTGTCATGTGTTTATGCAACGACTACTTCCATTTGCTTTTGCCGAGCTCCTTCCAGCAAATGTCCATGAAGCACTTGCAGGTAATTATAAAACGTTAATATATATACATATGTTATGAAATGTTATTAATTTGATTACTTTTGCAATATACAGCCATCGGCGCTTTTTTCAGAGATCTCAGCACACGTACGTTCAAGGAAGAAGTCATCGAACAACTTCATCATAACATTCCGATCATATTGTGCAACCTGGAGAAGATATTTCCTCCTTCATTTTTTGACGTCATGGAGCATCTAGTTGTCCACCTACCGTATGAAGCATTGCTTCGTGGACCTGTTCACAACGGATGGATGTATCCGTATGAGCGACAGATGAAACATTTGAAGGGGAAAGCAAGAAATCTTGCAAAGGTGGAAGGTTCAATAGTTGCGGGAAGTTTGACAGCCGAAACATCTAACTTCACATCATACTACTTTGCTCCAACTGTTCGTACGAGGAAAAGAGTTCCTAGAAGATATGATGATGGTGGAGTACCGACATCATATCCAATTGATGGTGTTCCTGACATTTTCTGCGAAATTGCACGGTTTGGTGGTAAAACGAAAGAAGTATGGTGGTCATGTGAAGAGGATAAACATAGTGCCCACACTTATATTCTGCTCAACTGCGAGGATGCAGTGACCCGTTACTTTGAAAGGTAAATATTTTTGTGAATGTTAATTATATGAATTGCAGTTAATTATGTATGACTTGATTATTTGTTTAATTTGCAGCATGTTTGTATCTCAAGTTGAAGAAGCAATACCAGGAATATCTGCAACTGATGTGGACACACGTAAAGATAAGCACTTTGTCAAGTGGTTAAAATCACAGGTACGTAATATATCTCATACATTGATTAATTAAGTAAGTGTTTTGATACTTCAATATTAATTAAGAATAACTGCTTTTTGCAGGTTGATTATGACGATCCTTATTATCCCGTATGGTTTCACGAATTGGTTCAAGGTCCAGTTGCAAAGGTCACCACATCACCTATGTATTTCACACGAGGATTTACCTTTCACACATACGAGTATGGGAGACATCGGGCAACGAGTAACTACGGAATATGTGTGAAAGGTGAAACGGACTTTTACGGGATCTTGCAGGAGATTATTGAAGTGGAATTTCCGGGGTTATTGAAGCTAAAATGCGTCCTCTTCAAATGTGAATGGTTCGATCCTGTTGTGAACCGAGGGATTCGGTATAACAAATTTGGTGTTGTGGATGTCAATTTTGGGAGAAGATACAACAAATTTGAGCCTTTCATTTTAGCTTCACAAGCCGAGCAAGTAAGCTTCCTTCCTTATCCTCGGCTTCGAACTTCCGGGATAAACTGGTTAGCTGCTATCAAAATTACACCTCGTGGACGCATTGTCGCTGGAGAAGAACCGCCCTTGCAAGAAGAAGACGCTATCAATGAAGTTGAGGTACCAGAACAACCAACTGATGAAATCCTTTTGATCGACCCGCAAAACTTTCAATATGAAGATATTCCCGAAGATGCGACAGATGAAGCACGTGAAGACGAGTTCGAGAGAAGCGACGATGATGATTGTAATGATAGTGATGAGAACGAAAACGATTTAGAGTGATGTAATATTGATGAGAACGAAAACGATTTAGAGTGATGTAATATATGTCTCTGATGTTGTATTTCTCTATTGTAACGTATGTTTAAAGAAATATTGTTTTTTTACCATCCTAATGTATGTGTAACAAATGTTGTTTTATATAATATGTATTTGTGTTAATTTTAAAAAAATTATTTGGAGTTTTAGGGTTTTAGAGTTTAAGTTGGAGAAAGAGCACAAAGTAGTAGAGAAGAAGAGATATGATGTTAGATGATATGTGACTTTGGGGTTTAGGGATTTCATTCTCGGTGTTTAGGGTTAAGCGTTGTAAAATCGTCGTAAATGTTTATCTATTCCACGTAATTTCGTCGTAAATGGAAAAACGCGGGCCTGGTAACTTCGTCGTAAACGTGGGCCTTGTAAATTCGTCGTAAACCGATGTTTCGACGTAATTTCGTCGTAAATCGAAAAACGCGGGCCTGGTAACTTCGTCGTAAATGAAAAAACGCGGGCCTGGTAACTTCGTCGTAATGTTACGTCGCGTTTACGACGAAACATTTTCTATATATTGGGACGCCGAGACGAGGCTGCCTCGTCCATTCCTCCCAAACTCCTCTCCTCTCCCTAAGGTACATTCTCTTCCCTCCTTTTTTTTTTTTTTAAGTTAGTTTAGGTTATTAATTAGTTAGGTAATTAGTTTAGGTGATTATTTAGATAATTAGTTTAGGTGATTAGTTAGATGACGGAATCCTATAGTTTAGGTGATTAGTTAGGTAACGGAATAATTTTTTAATTATGTCGTCATAATTGATTAAATTTATTTAAATTTTTTTTAGATGGCTCCTAGAAGGAAACCAGCAGCACCTACTTATGCCCAGTTGTTTGGCGATGGTTCCGGTACATCTTCTTCCGGTCCATCGTCTTCCGATGCAGTTCCAGACTCTCAGACTTCTCAGAGAGTTTTTTCGAGTCTTCCTCTTCCACCGCAGATGCCTCCACCTCCTCTTCCAGCGGCTGCACCTGAGCCTGTCCCAGAAGGTGCAATTCATCCGGATTTGCGTGTGCCTTCATATGCTCCTTTCGCGAGATATACGGTGGAGGATTTGCTTGCCCAGCCTGGACGGGAGGGTTTGGATGTTCTAGACCCCGATAGACCCCGAGGAACTTATTGGTAAGTTATTAATTTTTATTACTTTAAAATTTAATTAATTTTTATTTTGTAACGGTTAAATTGTTTTTTTTTCAGGTTTGGGGCTAACAACCGTGTTAGCCGGAGCGTTTCGGCGACGATTAAGGGTTACTACGACGGGGCATACCCGAACTGGAGCAAGACACCAAATCACGTTAAGATCACGTGGTTTAAATGTTTTGCGGTAAGATTTTTAAATTTAATTAAATTTTCACTTTTAAATATATATATATATTTTTAATATTTATTATTAATTGTAATTTTTTCAAAATTTTTATGTTTCAGCAAAAGTGGCATTGGTCTTTGGGAATCACCGAGAGGGTGAAGGCGGAATTCGTTGCAAAGGCAAAGATACGCCTCTGCAACACAGTCTCTGATTGGAAGGACAAGTGGGAGATCTACGGGTATGAGGGAAAGCCCACTGAGCTCACGACGGATGTGTGGGATGGCCTCATCGCCTATTGGGAGCACCCCTCTTCGATCAGAAAGGCCAATTCGTGCTCGGCTTCTCGAAGGACGAAGGATAAAGATGGTCATTTGCCCATGCTTCACAGAACCGGACAAAAACCTCA
This sequence comes from Brassica napus, assembly GCF_020379485.1. NCBI lineage: Eukaryota > Viridiplantae > Streptophyta > Magnoliopsida > Brassicales > Brassicaceae > Brassica > Brassica napus. The sequence continues at coordinate 34,904,990 of NC_063444.1, forward strand.
TGCAGGAGTCCGTCTAGAAGCTGTAAGTTTTGTTTTAAATATATATTTTAAAATATTCAATTAATATAATTTATAATATTTAATTTAATTTTTTTTGTAGTTCGAGAAGACGGGAGTCTTACCTTCTCTGTCTGACCTATTCAAGATGACTCACGCCACATCCGACGGAGTTTTTGTGGATCCTGCATCTGAGAAACTCTTCCGAACAGTGGCTGGTCGGATTGAAGAACGGGAGACGCAACTAACCCAGGAGTCTCCCGATGGATTACCAGTCACATTGTCCACCCAAGAGGTCGACAGAATCTTCGAAGAGGTAACTTAAAATTTTAGTTTACATTATTTTAAATATTTTAACATAATTAACTATATTAATATATGTTTTGATTTTATAGGTGGCTCCTAAAAAGAAGGGACGGATAGTCGGTATAGGCTCTATTAACGAAGTTGCAAGGGCAACTTCGTCATACACTTCGAGACGGGATGAAGAGACTGCTCAGATGAAGGCTCAAATGGATAGCCAGAAGGCTCAAATGGATAGCCAGCAGGTTCGTTTAGACTCTCTTGAGGATTTGCTAGACGTGATGGCCGTGGGAAACCCGGTTATGCAGAGAATGTTGAGTGAGAGACGAGCCACTCTTGGAATGCCACCACGAGATCCCCAAGAGTCCGATCCAACCCGTCAACAATCGAGCAACCCCACCAACTACTTCGACAATATGTAGTTTTTTTTTCTGTTTGTATTATGAATTTAAATATTATTGTATAACTTTTTTAAATAAGTTTTCCAATTTCATATTTTGTTTTAAAATTTAAATTATTTTAAATTCTGAATATTAAATATAAATTAAAATCTATTATATACTAATTAATAATAATATAATAAGAAACGATGTAAACTCCTCGTAAACATTACATGGAGTTTACATCGAATGTTTACGAGTGATTAACATCGAAATATTTACGAGGATTTTACATCGAAATGTTTACGAGTGATTTACAACGAAAGTATTTACGTGTGCTTTACATCGAAATAATTACGTGGGCTTTACGACGAAGTCTTACGTGGCGTTTACGACGAATCCTTTCCCTGCGCTTTACGAGGAATATATTTCGTCGTAAACGTAACGAGTCGTTTACGACGAAACCTCCGTTACGACGAACGTTTAACAACGAAACGTCTTTCGACGTTAATTCGTCGTAACACCCCGTTTACGACGAATTTACAACGAATACTGCCCTAGTAAAAAATATGTTTTCTTGTAGTGAATATTTTAGAAGAATGATGTAATAATTTGCCTACCAACACTAATTATATAAACAAAGAAGATTTGTTTTTGGCAAAAAAAGAAAAGATTTGTATTGGCACTCGTGTGCAAGAACCCCACCATTCTCAACCTCAAGCTTTTCACTTCTACTACATCTCTCATTTTCTAAATATTCATATCGCTCTCTATCTTCTAGACTTTTCAATCCATTCACTAGACTGGAATGTAGTATATGGAAAAGAAAATGTATCCTCTCTTTCAGCCAATTGAGTTGAGGTAAGGAAATGTATTCAAAGCGTCTCACTCGTTAGGTATAAGGTTTAAGAGAAATTAATAAAGTAATCAAAGGAAAGGGTACGTAATCTATTTTACAATTCATAAAAATGGGTTTTTGTCAAAGTAAAAAAGGCAGCTTAAGGTGGATTGGTCTTTAGTGTTTAACAGCCAAACCAGATTTGCTGTCACTGGCGATTAGGATGCATTATATTTGCTTAATTAGTTTGTATATATATATCCAATCTTACGTTTTGTACTAGACATTCTTTTTGTAAAAAAATGTAGTTGAATGTGTGTTGTGGTGTGTCAACTTCGTTTGTTTCCAAATTATTTGAAAGATACCCTGGTACAGACAAAGGATTTAAACTGTAAGAAAACTTCAGAATTATTGAGTTTCTCCTAAAATTTTCATATGTTACAAGCTTGGATATATGAAAATGTTTCATGAAGTATTCATGAATTCCTTATCCCTGCGCTCGATCATTTTTAAAGTCTTTTGTCTCTTTAAAACTCATTTGCACCAAATTTGATATTTTGTTATATTATTTGACCACACCTTTTACCGAAATGATTAGAAAATTAATCCACTCACATACACAAAATCAAATTTTATAAAAAGAATATAATTTGATAATTTCAGTACATCTTCGATCATCTTATACCCACCAAAATTTCCGTGTGCCTTAGATAATCTACTAAAGCAACGAAATCGACATCTATCTATCTATACTATTAAAAAAGAAGTATAAAAATAAAATATCTTTTAATTTTTCAACTTATTTACAATGACATGCCACTGAAATTATTAATTAACTTGTCTTTTATGATTCTTTGTCTTTTTTTTTTAATTAATGTATTTCCAAAATCAAATTCTAACTAAAAATTTATGGCAACAATAATTAATAAACCTAAGTTTTTGTATTATTCTTTTTTCCTATTTATTTTATATATGTGTGTTTGGAAATAATTAATTCCATATATAAATTTTATAATTAAATACATACATTATACGATAATTATTTTACTAATTCCATATATACATAATATATAGTATATACAACAATTTTACTATACTTTATCATAAAATTTTGATCCATACAAAAAATACATTTATTCGGATATACAAATCATATTCTAAAAATATTGATCATACAATTGATGGTTTAGAGGATATTATAAAATTACTGAATATAAAAAATATAATTATTGCGTTTAGAAATGTCATATTAAACAATTATTTGAATGGATAAATTTTAAAATATATATTATAACTAATACAAATAAAAATTTATTTATACAAAATAAAAATAAACATCCAAGCTCTTGTGTATCACTAAAAGACACAAAACCGACATAACGCTAGGCCGGTGAGATAAATTATTTTTTTTCCTAAAGATTAGCCTGATTATGACTATACCCTCATAATATATTATAATTATTACGTTTAATCTTGTGATTTTACTATGTTACCTAATGTTCTTTCCAGAAAAAGTTTATTCTTCTAAGAGCATTATTGCTTATGTTGTTTCTTTATACGTTTATTCTCTATTATCTAACTCGAAAACAACCGTCCTGAAAGGCTCGTTTCTTGCTTTCCAGTAACTTAAAGAAGGTTATTCACTTGATGATGACGAAACAAAAGTCGGATAAGAAGTTAATCAGTTCAAACCTTCCCATAATTATGGATAATCTATAAAACAAAAAGGTTTTTTCGTCCGTCCATGTTGGAATCATTCCAATTTTTATACTGTTACACATGTCTAAGACCAAATATTCAACTTAAGTAAGAAACCAAAACTTTGATGGTTTGGTAGTAGTGTGAAGGGTTGGTTCACTTATGTCATGGTTACAGATCTTCTTTTCTACAGAATGTTATTTTTGAAATTAGAATTTCTAAAGAGTGATTGAAGCCCTAGAAGAGATTACAGAGCTAAAATACGGAGCTTCCATTATTAACAAAAGAAACTTAAGTTTGCAGTACAAAATCAAACATAGAAGGTTGGATGGATGGTATAAAAGAGAAATACGAAATGTCAGCATAGTTAGAAACGATACAAAATAGTAGTAAAAGTTGGTGATGTGCTAAAAAGGTGGTATTACCTTCCAGTGCCACCAGATGGTTACACATGAAATGGTATACGATGTATCACGGCAGTAAAACATTACTAATCAAAGCAAACAATATTCGAAATTCTAGGTTCGGAATTTAAATTACAAACAGTTATTTTCGTACGAGAAAACGTTATCTCTATCTGGATTTGTACTAACACACTTTTATAAGTGCGATTAACTCGATCAACCTATCCTTAATATTCCTGATGAGAACGTTCTTTTGATGGATGATTAAAGGGAAAATGAAATACAATAAACTATATAATTACTGATGTAGGAATGATACTGATGTCTTTACAAAATAAAACAAAAAAAATATAATGTATGTGTTGAATTTATTCTTTGACTTGATAACATTTCTATTAAAAAGGGCAGTGGCAAAAAAAGGTTGAGAAAACGAAATGTGAGGATCATGTGTACCTTCAACATAAACAAATGTATGATTTGTTAGGTCTCTAGTCTCTAGAGAGAGTCACTAAAGAATTTGTCCATGCTTCAAATCAGAGGGCGTAGTATAGAAATGTGAAGTTTGATAAGACGTAATAAAAATATGTTCAAATTTGGCTACACGCTACTGAATGGTTGTGTGCCCGAGAGAATTGCATGCTTTTGCAAACGAGCTCTCTAACGTAAATTAAATATCTGAAGATATATATATATATTTTAATATCTGAAGAGTTAGTTCGACGGATTCATCTCAATAACGTTAAAGCAGATTTCTCTGCTCGAGATACCCAAAAAAGACAGATTTCTTTCCTTTGGTATATTTTTTAGCAAGCTCTATAAACAACATTTTTGAATCAATGGTAAAATGCTTTTGTTGTAAAATAAGATGAGTCAAAAGTGTTTTTTGATTTAAGAGTAGACTATGTTTTCATGCCGATTACATTAGTCACATGAGTTTGATCTAAGGAAACATGAGTTACATGAGAACTATTTTGTCATTCTGTACATATGACCTTCTATCGAAATATTCGGATCTGCCAATTTCTTGAGACGAGTTAGATAAGATTTTGTAGTCTGGATATATGGTCCAACCCTTTGGTCCACTATATGGATAGCATGATCAAAAAGTTCTGTTTATTTTATTTGAATTAAAACACTATTACTATCTATGAGGTCACCATAATATGTGCGTTCCCCTATCGTTCATGCGTTTCATCTTTTTAATAAGTTCAGTTTTTTTTTTTTTTATGGTGGGCTATTAATATGGTTGGTTAACAATAACAAGTGCCTGCTATTTTTTATTTACCGTGGAAGTTTTGGATCTTATGCCTTAATTTTCCACATACGCCGAGTATCAGTATTTTAAAACTGTGTTTTAAAAATAGTACGTCATACTAAAATGGTTTGAATCCGGAACATAAAGGAATTAATCTCCTTCCAGGACCACGACCACTAAACTACCAATACTTTCGTAAAATAGAACAAGTGCCATGCTATTACAAAAATCATTCGCTTATATCCATCATGCTTTTATTTCGAACAATAGTAAATATAAGTCGCTAATTAACATATAGCCATAATTTTTGGCAGAAAACAAATCTTCAGTTACGTTGTCGCATTTATAGCATATCTTGTAGTTAGCTGTTAGCGGAAGGTGGATAGTATATATAGATATAATGTCGTTAGAATTTTTTATAGAAAGGCTTATATAAACGAGTGGTTTTGGATAGCAAATCTAGATAGATATCTATCTAATCACTTGTGAAGATTTGAGAATCATTCTTATTAAAAGCATATATTTACTTAGTTCGTAAACTATATGACCCAAGTACTTTTTATCAGGATATAGGACAAACATATATAGTGGCATTAGCTATACGTGTATAATTAACATAATTAAATGTTAAACTGTATGCTTATATTTTGTATACTAGTGAAACTCTTAATCATCATATATAAAAAAATCGATAGGGGCCCAAAAAGCTTTATGATATCATTGATTCTTTTGCTAGAAATTTTGGCTAACTTTTTCTCAAAAAAAAGAAGAAATTTTGGTTAACTGTATATATTTGGGTGGCGGCTTCCTTAAAAAGTTAATACCTAATTAGCATTTTATATTAAGTAATATCCCACGCTAGCCTCATTAGATAGTTGTCGGCGTGGAAGTCCATTTGGTCCAGTAATTTGAATAATGATTCATTAATGCTTCTACATTCGAAGGTTTGCGTTTCGAATCTTAGAAAAAGCGAAATTATGTATGATAGAGAAAAACTTATAAAAGATCTCTGCAGTATAGCAAAAAGAATACCGTTAAGCGTGGATCCTATAAGACGGTTTAGGTGATACAGTCACACGTAAATCCTCATAAGACATGTACATTTGTCGATTATAGAATTGTATGAAATATTTCTCACGTAATAACATAATTATCAGCTTTAAGAAAAAGTTATTAGCAAATAAGTATATACATAGCTGTATGGTCTTATTGGATATTTGCTATATTTTAACATCAAATTCTTCATTTGAAAATACTGTCGTCTTCAGTTCATGGGTTCAATTCCTTTTCCTAAATAGCGACTCGATTTCAATGATTGGAAGAGTTAGCTCAGACCAGGTTTATCTATCTGGTGAAGTACTTAAGGTTCGGGTTAGATATAATTGTTAAATTCAATAACTAATTCGATTAAAAATATTTTTAATATAACTCTCAACATATTTTTTTCAATTTTTTCGTGCATATCATTATGTTTTAACTTCTGTTGATGTAACTTTATGGATGACTAGAAGCTATTCCGGGCTACGCCCGCGTTTTTTCTATATATAATTATAATTCTATCATTCTATCATTTATATTTGAATAAATACATATTAAATATATTTAGATTGATTATAGATATAAAACTATTAGACAAATTTGAACTTATCTTCTTTTGTATTGTTTTACTTAACAGTGGACATGAAATTAAATTTTATTACCTTTGTAATAATATATATATATATATATATATATATATATATATATATGGTGAAGAGGTTGAGTAAATAATTAATTAAACCATATTTTTGATTCATTTATGCTGTTTGTTTGGTTTTTATGAAAAATTTTAAATTTACAAATAATTAAAATTTATTTTTAATTTTTAAATCAGCCAATATCTATTTTCTACTAACAATCAAATGAAGGAGTTCTCTGAATCATGAGTTACTGACACTTCACAACCCGCAGATTAATTTTATATGTATATTTAATTAATTTTATATGTATATTTTATTATTTTGTTAAATTTTTTTTTTTATAAAAAGTGAGTATTTTGGGGTCTGCGAAAAATTCAATTGGTTCTTTAGTACACTGGTACTAATTAGTTTGCTAAGTTTACTATATGTTGAAAGTTTTGCAGATACAGGTCACCAAAGTTATCGCTAATCTTAATTGTTATGGAAATTAGTGTCCCACAAAATAAACATAATCCAACCCTTTCGATCATCTGAACTTCTAACGGTAGTTTAAAAAAGAATTGAGAATAGGAAATCTGTGATTGAAAAACATAGATACTATAAATCGGAGTCAGCTATAATGAAGCAACGCCAAGATTAACGATTGGGAGGAGACATTTTTCTTCTGTTAAGAACTTTTGAAGACTGCTTCCAAACTTGTCACTGAAGGATCTCCAAAACAATTTCATCTTCTACTTTTATCTTTCTTTCTCTCCTCACCAACCTTATTCTCCTTTTTCTCTAGGACTATGTGTTTTCTCATCGTTCTTTATCTCATCGTTCTTCATCTTTGTTTTCTGATGATTGCCTTTGCTGGGACGGGTTATGAACAGAGAAGACACCAAAAGCTTTACCTCTCACCTCCTTTGACATCCCTTGAGAAGAGACTCCCGAAGATATTGGAAATTTGATCATTTTGAGATTCCAAAGTTATGTTTTTTTTTTTGGTTTTATTCTTTAGCCTTGTCGTTTGCTTTATATGAGAAAGAAGCAGAGAACTGAATGAATCAGACATCTTTCTTGTGGAAAAACAATTTTGAGTTCTTTTCAAAAAAAAAAACAACTTTGAGGCTTTCTTGCTTTCTCCCATCACTCTAACCGAAAGTAAAATCGTTCATAACTCCCTCGACATAAATCTAGCAGCTATCATTAACTCGATATTGTTTCTATAACCGCTAGAGTTGCACATCAAAAACAGAGCCGGACGATGCTCCGCCCCTAACATATGACACTCCCGGACTGAATATCAAGTAGAATTAAGAAACAAAATATAAGTAGAAACTCCGAATAAATCTCTGCAATTATCCCCTACGCTGAAAACACATATATTCTTTGCTAATTCAATACGTATGTGATTTCTACTTGATAAGAGAAGACTGCTTGTATTGTTCATAATCAATATGACTTGATCATTTAACAAAAAAAAAACAAACTTACTTGATTAAGACGTCAAAGAAGTGTAAATTTAAGGAAAAAAAATATTATAATCAAGTGTAAACTTTTAAAACTCAGAAGAAGTGTTTGTATGTATTGCTCCGAAGGTTCACAAAAAACTAAAATGCTAGTCTCATTTAACCAAAAAAAACTAAAACTTTTTTATTGTGGGCTTACTTTAAAATATTTAAAAGGATCTTTTAATAGCAATTTTGCCCAAAATCTCTTATCAAGTCTCTGTGTATCACCAAAGAAAGATGGTAAACCAAAATGTGATCTTCTTCTCAAGTCTGTGTATCATCAAAGAAAGATTAAGACAAACCTATTCACCCGAGGTTACAATTCAGAAAGTAACTATAAGGCGTAAATTCAAATCATTGAAGTTGTTACAGAAAACAAAGCAGATTAAGAAAGTAAAAATTCATATTACACATTTACCGAACAGAGTAAGTAAAATCAAATGGATTTTCATCTCCATTATGGCAGAAGCAAATACTTTACTTGTTTTGAGCTATGGACAGAGGACTCTGCATAATCGTTTACCAAAGACAGGTAAAAAGACAGCAAAGGATATTTGAAATAAACTTACTCAATAGATGCATGAATCACATAGGTTTCCTGAGTTGAGGTTATCGATGTATCTTAAGCAATGTTGCACCAACTGATCCGTATTTCCGCCAATCACACATACAATACCCCTACCTCCTGAAATTTGAAAGATCTTCTAAATCATCTACATCACATGAGAAGAACAAAACGTAGATAATGAAAGTGCCACATATACATTACCACATGGCTTCATTTTCTAAAATATGATTGAGCAAAATCGGGAAAAAGCAATTAAAACACAGAAGCATTAGAAATAATCGTAAATATTCTGAGCAAATTCACCACACCACAAATCTGAAAATAACCTCTTAATCTTGTAGAAAAATCAGATCTCTTCATGTTAATCTCTTTTTAGTGAGCTGTAGCTCTTCTCCGTTGACTTCAATATCAGCACCCACCCCGACTCCATACCAAATAGTTTTCCAGAAAAATCTTGAACCTCACCTTCGTCGTCAGATCCATCCCGGAACCGTCGTTCCATTTGTTGGGCTGGATTGTAGAATAGGCCGACACTGTAAGATGGGAATGGAATATATATATAATGAGTGGGGGAAATTTGAGGAGTCTGTTTTCGTTCGTTTGTTACAATGTTGAAGAGATGAATAATTGATGTAGTAAGTGGTGAGAGATGGTGAGTAATAAAAATTGTAACGGAGATGTTATGTTTTCTTGGCTATGGTGAAAGAGCTGAAGGGGTCTTTTGGTGGTAAAAATTCTTTGGAGATGAGATTTGGGTTTAAAAAATTTAGGCCTATATTTGGGTTCCGTAAAACACATATTACAGAAGTTTAAATGGGCTATGAAAAACAAAGCTCTTTGTTTAATTTCGTTTTAGGAAGAAAGAAATGATCTTGATGAGGTGGCTCTCCCCTATTGGCCTGAATTAATCTGCCTACATGGAGGGGTTGAGAGCGGAGGATATTCTCCTTTTAGTATTGTATGATTTTCAAATAAATGTATTTTCTCAAATACTCATATAATTGACATAGACAATCATTAGACAAAAGATCATGTTTTAGAAAGAACAGATTAAGTGTGAGAATGCCTTACACATTTTTCAACCAAAAAACCTTTCAAACATATGTTAAATGACTGCAGAATGATGGAGTTTCTATTTACTGGAAATATGCTCTCGTGAATCGGAAAGAAAGGACAATCGACGGTCCGGTGTCATTTAGATCGGGCAGTAGGAAATGAATATTGGCACGATAAATTTCTTCATTCTACTATTAAGTACTTGCGTCTATAGAATCAGATCATCGTCAGGTTCTAGCAAACATTCCTGCCAAACCAATCAGAAAAAGGAAAAATTCAGGTTTGATAAACGATGTTTGGATAGCGAAGAAATTAAGCAAGTTATTCTCGAAGGATGAAACTCAATGGACCTCCCGACTGATACAGATACTATGGAGCATATGTCGAGTTGCCGCAGAGATTTGAGTCAATGGAAGAGAGAATATAACATAAATTCTGAAAACAAGTGGATGAACTTAAACAAAAAGTTGAAAATTGTATTCAAATGACCATTCCACCACTGAGAAGATGGGAGAAGCATGGAAAGAACTATATGAGGCTCTTAATGCTGAGGAAGTATTCTGAAGACAAAAGAGTAAAGTCCTTTGGCGGTGGGAAGGGGATAGAAACGCAGAAGTTTTTTCATGCGTTGACAAATCAAAAGAGAGCCAAGAATAGAATCACACGCCTTCTATATTTAAATTAATCTAATGTAATTTTTATGATTTTTAGGAATTTTTTTTGAAACTATTAGAACAAGTATGGCTGAGCTCCGCGTATGTATTTACTATTTCCCAAGATATTTGTTATTTAGTTTGATCCGCTGAAGTAATTTATTTATTGTTTCTATTTGAATCGTTTGAAATAAGTATCTTTTTTAACATTAATATTTTTGAATAGAAAATGTAAGGTTCGTACATAGCCAAAAGCCAACAAAAACAAATTCAAAGAAACAAAAGTTGCAGAAAGATCAAGATACCAATAGGCATTGTGTAACAGAAGAATTCCAGCGAGTCAAAGACAAGACCTCATTAATAGAGAGTGGGGATCCATTGAGGGTTAGCTATTGTGGCATTCAGTGGGTTTTAGGAAAGCATATCCCAAACTCTAAGTAATTATTGAAGCACACACAATGAGGTGATTTAACAACGCATGTCCATTGCACACAATAAAGGACTGATAGCGTTCTTTCTTTGTCACGCATGTGGCAATAAGCTGCCACCTGACTTCAGCTCCAAGAAACATAACCAAAGTAACATTGCGAACAAGCTCGAACTACTCAATAATCAAACCGAAAAGAGGGCAGAAACATGAGGAACAAACCAAATATTCAGCCAACTCTATTCCACAAGTTTCAAGCGAAACAAACCCGAGAAGAAGTCGGAGCGGAACCAGAATGACACCAACCCGACCAACAAACATTCTTCCCTGTAGACAAGAGCAGAAGGGAAGCCCTAGCCCTAGACGATGAAATAGATAAGAGCACAACCCCGAAATAACATCTCAAAGAAGACTAGCATCATCTCAGACAAACCGTTAGAAGGTTCATAAGATAATAAAAGAAAATGAAAAGAAAAGAGCCCATAAAAAAACATGATCAGAAGACGGATTGAGACAGGATGTAGAGAAAGCTCATGAGGAACCTCAACTGCCGACCCCAGACAACCTAGTCCAAAACCACAAGGGACATGAACCACGCCGTAGTCTTGATTAGTCATCGACGATGGAGTGTCATGCTGAATCTGTGACAGTCATCTTACCAATAACATTCAAACTTCGAAAAACTCTATAACACCACATAAAAGCTATACGAAAGAAAAGAAGATGAAGATCCTCTATGGTGCTGTCGAAGAGTGACAAACACCGGAGAGGCAGAGATCTCACCGAAATAAGTATTCGTTGCATCAAGTATTTGGGGGGGGGGGGGGGAAGGGGTCCTCAGATTACTTGATCTGATTGGATATTTGCTAAATTCCATTACCTGTCTTTAAGACATTCGAAAACTTACAACTATTTGAAATTGAATAGGTTTCTTGTTTTTATACTGGCTTTAATATATTTACTTATCCGTTTTTCTTATTAAACCTAACACTTTTATCCTATTTTTATTACAATCCAAGAGAAAAAAAAAAGTAAGTTAGAACCTAAAGGATAACAAATATTTTTAACGGGTGACAAGTAACAACCTTTATGATCTTGGCTAGAATTTTATGAACCTCTAAAATATTTTTAGACCATTATCAATGTCCCAGTTGGTCCTATACATTTTTAAATGAGTAAAAAGTAATGGAAGAAATAAGGAAACAAAATATTTGGATTAGTATGTTGTCATTATAAATTATTGAGAAAATTTCCAAAACGGAACAAAAATTCAACATTGTTGTCCTTTTGGTATAAATAAATTATAGAAATAAATAAATTAATAAAAAGAAATGAATATATTAATAAAATTTTAATTAACATAAAGTGCACACAAAAGAATTTAATATTTTATTATAAATAGTACATTTAAATTTACAAACAGATATTTCCAAAATATCGACTAAAATTTTTTAATCGATATTCAACAATTTTTAGTGTATGTTAACTATTTTTTAAATTATTTAAATATCTTAAACTTTTGTTAACTATTTTAAATTTTTAATCATATTTGAAAAATATTTATATACTTTAAATAGTTAGAATATGTAACACTCATATACCGATATTTTTTATGATACTTATATACTTAAATTCGATTATTACTTTTAATACATAATGTTAATTAAAAATAAAATATTCTCATGCATAGCATGGACAATAACATTTATATATTCTCCGTGATATACACAATTGAATTTCAAATAATTCTATAAATAAATATATTAATAAAAATAAATATACATATATAATTTTTAGTCAATATATTTTTTTTAATATATCAAAAACGCTGTATATATATATATATATGTTTGATATGTTATATATATATATATGTTTGTAAACATATCAAAAATCAAAAATATATGGTTGTAATGTTTTAGGCAAGCACATAGATTACAAATATTTTTAGAATATTTTTGTGACCAAATATACACGTTTTAGGAAGTTAGAATATTTCAAATATTTGTAGAATATATTCTTAACTGAAATTCCTAAATTTTTGAAAAAATCAGGTTTTCTTATCCGTAAAATGCACTTTCTTATCCGTAAAATGCATTTTCTACACTGCGTAGAAGAAAGACAAAAATCTCATAAGAAGATTTTACCTCATGTAGTCGTCAGAGTAATGTCTAGATTTTACATTCCGCGATTTGTAGAATAAGTAATAAAAGTAGAAGCTGCATTCGACAAAAAAAATAGCTATCTTTACAATTAGTAGAATTCACATTTTCCCTATTTAGAATTTTAAGTAAAAGTAGACTGTTCGTTCTAAAAAAAATAGACAAACTTGTTTAATATAGACTTCACTTTCTACTAACCTATTTTCCGTAGAACATGACTCTGCTTTTAGTAGAACATAATTTTAAATTTTAATTTATTAAGTTTTTCAACCAAAAAAATATCAGTTTGTGTATATGGGTGTTTTATCAATTGTTTCTGTTTTTTACAATTTTTGATTCATAAAACTATTTATTTCATTAATTTTTAGAATTGGGAAGAGTAAAAAAAAAGAAAAAGTGGACAAAAAAGTTTTTATATCATAGGGACAACTATATTGAATTTTTATTCTGTTTTAACAATTTTTCCTAAATTATTTTAGATAGAAGGGGGATTGACATTTTAACATATTTTAAGTTGAAAGGTTTAATCTTTATAAAATTATTGATGAGTTTTCCTATGATCCATCTTTATTTAACAGTTTTTGTTACTAAAAATATGTAACTTTTCTTTAACAGTTACAAAGTTTTCACTTAACAGTTTTTATCCATATTTGACGATATTTTTGACAGAGGAGATTCCTTTTTTTATGGAATATCAAATTTATTGATGGAGGAAACGTTGAAATTAAAAGATAATAGGTTGAAGGATTTATTTATTTATTTTATTTTTTGTACTTGAAGGATTTATTCGGTTTAAAGATAATTGAAAGATTTTCTTATGATCAATCTTTATTTGAAATTTTTATTACTATATATCCAAAATATAATTATATTGATACTTCATCCGTATTACAAGTAATAAAACTTTTAATCATTATTTGACAATACTAAGTATTTGATTTTTCAAAGCGAGTACGGGATAAATGACAAGTATCTATATAACAAATAATCATATCCAACCCTACCAACAAGATATCGAGATTCTAGAAGCCTATTGGCATAAGCAAGTACATATCCTGCACTTTCAACTTAAGATAAGAACAACATTAGTATAGTTTTTTTTTAAGAGTGACAACATTATTATAGTTAATCAAAATATTTCATAGAATCGTGCAAACTTTATCTTTGAAGGCAAACGTATAATTAAAAAATGTCGAAAGTAATATTTAGTTAACTCAAAAGAAAACGATGATTTGATGAAAATACTTGCCAAGTTCACGCGGAAACGATGGATTCGAAATATTTATTTATTTTAGTTTTATTGTAACTGTTTATTTTAGTTTCTTGTACGACTCTAAATGATTGTTAACTTGTTATAACGTTTTAGCGTAAGTTTGTCACAACTGTTCGAGTGATAATACAGATTACTATTAAAAAGGTAATCCACCGTCAAACAAAGAAAAACACTATTCTTTTTTTAACGCTGGATAATTATACAGATGATTTAACAACCGACAATTCTACCGTCCAATAAAATCTATGTTTGACGGTACACCTTACTTTCTGATGTAGAAGCATTAATGAACATTTAGTCAAACCACTGAACTAGAGGACCTTCCCCAAATAAAAACACATTCATTAAGACATTCATCCTAATTTAAATAAATTTAGTTATGTTTTTACCTTACATTCCAAAAGTGACTCTTAAGATTTCTTTTTTATAAAAATAACAAAAGTTAAATAAAAATATAGCTTTCTCCTGATAAGACATACAAAAAAAACATTTATTATCTTAAAAGCATATCTTAGGAAAATCACATGCTTTGCAGTACAAAAGTCACAAATAATACAAAAACTCGTACGAAACACGGAGTATAAATGATCTCCAATGACAAATTGTTTAATAGATGATTCAATTAAATAATTAATAATGTCTGATTAAAAAAACTGATTAGTGTATAATCATTCATATAAGAAATCGTTTATTATAATCAGTGAATGATATTGCTGACGTTTACAAGCACGCCATTTCTGTCCGTAGTCTCTGAGCCTTGAGGTACTTTCACATATGCAACTCTTTGATATTTCATGTATAATTGTAGAATAGAAAGAAGATCTGCACCTTGTTCACACAAAAAAAAAAGAATCTGCACCTTTAGCACTAGGTTCAAATATATAACAATACAAAAATGTTGCTAACAATGGATGTGAATTGTTGGAAAGTCCTCACATATGCATCAACAAATCACTGGTGATATCAATATGATACTTCCGAAGTACTTGATAATCACTGCCAGGGCCGGTCCAGAGCAAGCTACCGAAACTGTTGATTAGGGCATCAAGTCTAAGAGAACATTTTAAATTTATTTTCTTTTTAATGTATACCGATAAACAAAATTGATAGATTTATAGTTACAATGTTAAGCATTTTTAGTTATGATGTCTTGAGAGCATTATTTTTAAAATTCAGAAATTGTTTTAAACAAAGTATGCATTTAGACATAATTGGAGATGCTTTATTTTATGAAACTAAAAATGCTCCGATAATCAATATATAAAGAAGTTAGAAGTCCATTGAAATACTTAATTTTTTTTTGACGAATTAAAAATTAAATACTTAATTTTTGGAAGAAAACAATATTAAATGGATTGATTTTGTTTGCGGTCTAACATGCCACATGAAAAATTAAATGGATTGATTTTGTAATAAATTGATAACCTATAACTGAAATATTTGACAGTACGAAATTTTTTAATGATTTTGTAAAAAACAATTATAAGAAAACTATATTTTTAGACCTTTAAATTTTCTATTTTTAACTGGTTAGGACAATATATAACAGTAGACCGGCGTTGTCTTTGGCTATAACGTACACTTTTTAGTTTGCTGCCTAAAAGTTCTCCTAACATTCAAAGTTTCAAGAGAGTTTCCTCAAACTTTGCTTCATTACAATATGAAAGATTCAAAATCCATCCGAACAGTTAATAAATATTTTGGATTATAACAGTAACCTACTTTTCACAAAAAAAAGTAACCTACTGTGGTTTGTGTTAGTGTATATGCGTCGTCATCAAATTCAAATCCTAATATTTCATTTTGCAGAAAAATAAGTTATGATGATTTGATGCCAATATATGATGATTTTTTTCTAACTTATTTTATATTTGAACTGGCTTTTTACTTTGACTAACAAGTAACAAATGGAGCGGTCGACAGTCGGTCACGGTTGGCATGATAAACCCTAAATCTGACCCTAGTTAGAAGATTATTTAATGTTTGTAGTGCTAATTAGTAATTAGCTACTATGTTTCTCATCGTATAAATACAAAATATTCGAGAGTCGTATTTAAATTTCTAATTCACGTACACCAAGACTAGCGGGATGATTGGTAAGGATCTAGCTTTATATTTTTTTGCTGTAAAATTTTATCCGTAGATTTATTTATTGTAGTTTTCGTTGCTGTGACTTTCTAAAGCACTAATTTTTTCTCTGAAAATACAGTCATATTTTAATTTTGTAGAAATTTTTTTTGCTGTGAATTTTTAAAGAAAGAAAAACTCGATTAGTTGACATATATAGTTCTTAACTAAATTTTGGCTGTCCAGAACATAAATGTACAGACAGAACCAATCATCCACTTGCCATGGACTTTAGAACAATTAAACTCAAGAGTCCTGTTATAAATTGATAAATAACTTCCAATATAGACACATAAGCTTAATGGTAGCTGTATTTTAGAAACAAAAAATACTCGATAATTTTGGTTTTAAGTTAGTTTGAAATATGCAGAGATGGAACTGAAACCAACTGTTGACCCAACCACACGCTTTTCAGTACTATTTTGGTAGATATTTCTTTGGAGAAGATGTTAACACTAGGCATTGATTTTTAAAATGATCATATACTATCACAAGAAAATAAGAAGAGAAAGTACTTACAATCTTATAAATATCTAAGAGACAGAGAATTATAAGACCACCTGTCTCATGGTGACGCACAAAGACCATAAACTCTTTCGTAATTATTTAGTTTATTTCTATAGTATATGACCATAAATCCTTATGTGGAATCCAACGAATCTTATAAGACAAACAACAAAGATTAGTATAAGATCGCATACATGATTCTCCTCGACACTTGGAGTAACCTTAGTGGTTCAGTTATGTGTATCACCTTAAAATAATCAAGCACCATCAATTTTTTTTTACTTTAATTGTGCTTTTAAAGAAAATATTAATTAAGGAAGTTAAATAATAACAATACCTATAATTAATATCGTTGCAATAACTCCTAAATCATATAACGTGGCGACTTGATTTAAGTTCGAAATAGCTTTAGCATATAAGGATTATTCTATTGGATTTGATGCTCGGTTAGACCATGTTACCTTATGCCTAAACATTATATCTTTAATCCTGCATGATTACTGATAATGTTTAATTAATAGCCTGTAATATCCTTGTTGGTGTTCACAAAAAATGATGAAGTTTGGTGACTAAGTATAACATTAAAACCACTAAAAGTAGGGTTAACAATCCGACCTATGGTCTAGTTTTCATTTGATTAACTGATGGTTTAGTGCTTGGCTCAACTTTGGTTTGGTTCGATTTAGATTATATCCCTAATTTAAATCCAAAACAATGTACCAACAAGAAAGGGCAGTTTAGTAACTCTTGGATGATGATGTCTTTGGAATTGAGATGATAAAGACTTGAATGGATTGGACGGACGAAAGGATATATACGAGTCTTGTGAAAACGACCTGTGAAAAGAGGTAAAGAGAGCACCCAAGTTCTACATAGTTGCAAGTTCTAACCCTTGTTTTCTTTACCTTTGTATTATTCCTTTTTTCCTTCTATGCCTACATTTATAATTCCTTTTTATTTTTGGATAACATTTGCTGAATAGATTAGTTATTCTTATTACTAATTAAGAGTTTGTAGAGCTATTTTGGAATATGAGATTGAAAAGTGTATATATTGTAAATTTCCATAGAATATTGCTTTTAGATGTGACCTTATAATTTTGATTCGAGAAAGAACATTACTCTAGAAATTAAAAAGATCTTTTTCTCGTCACTAGTTTCTATCTCTATAGAAAACAAACAAATTAAGTGGTGGAGCCAAGGACGTAGAGTTAGTGGGTGCATATATATATAAATACTGAAATGGGCAGAGAGAAAACATAACACAACATAACGCAAAGCCAAAACAGAGGAACACTTAGGTTTCATAAGATAAAGAGACCTAAAGAGATCTAAGACAGTACTTCTCTTTTTAGCTTAAGGAGAAAAATAAAAAATAAAAAATAAAGGATGAGTTTGTGGGGAGTGATGGGAGCAGGATGGGGAATAGTAGAAGAAGGTTGGAGAAAAGGGCCTTGGACTGCTGAAGAAGACCGTCTTTTGATCGATTATGTGCGGCTTCACGGTGAAGGCCGATGGAACTCTGTTGCAAGGCTCGCAGGGTTGAAGAGAAATGGCAAAAGCTGTAGGTTAAGATGGGTTAATTACTTGAGACCAGACCTGAAGAGAGGACAAATCACTCCTCATGAAGAAACAATTATCCTTGAGTTACATGCTAAGTGGGGCAACAGGTAATTAATTTAAGATTTACTTGTTTATTTGCGTTCATTTTATATTTAAATTTAATGTTATAGTTAAGTGTGTAGCCTTACTCAAATAATTAGCTTGTGTCTTTTTATTTTTTTCAGTGGTTTATTGTCTGATTAGTTTGTAATTGTAGGTGGTCAACAATCGCTCGTAGTTTACCGGGAAGAACAGACAACGAGATCAAGAACTATTGGAGAACCCATTTCAAGAAGAAGACAAAATCTCCAACTAACAATGCGGAGAAGACGAAAAACAGAATCTTCAAGAGGCAACAGTTTCAGCAGCAAAGACAGATGGAGTATCAGCAAGAACAACAGTTGCTTCAATTAAACCAAATCGACATGAAAAAGATCATGTCTTTCCTAGAAGATGAAAACAACCACAACAATGGTGATAGTAACTTCAGTACTAGTAGTAGCGGTAGTAGTGGTGAAGGCGGTGCGTTCTATGTTCCTCATCCGATCACACATTCATCAACAAGCTCTGGTTATGAATCAAATGGTAATGGGTTTTTCCCAGTGGTTTCAGTGCCATTGCCTGAGGCTAATGTACATGAAGTATACGGGATTTGGGATGGTTTGTGGAATCTGGATTTGGAAGGACAAGGAAGCTTTAATGATGGTGCTTGCGTCCCAAGGAAACCCTGTTTCCAGAACTTGGGCGTACCCTTTTGTTAACTTGACTTCAAAGTGTCTTTTACCTACCGGAAACCAAAAATATGAAACTTGACTGACAAGTTCGGTTAAGTTTGAGTTTGGTTTTGTTTTTATCTTTTCTGATTTTGGGTTTACTATTAGTAGTTTTGTTATCAATTGTGTGTGATGTTATAAGAAGCTTATTTGGGCAAAGCCAAGTTAACGAGTGATGTAGTAGAACGTCTATGGAAGAATAGTCTTATCAAGTTGATCAAATAAAGTATTGTAGTAACTTGCAAATTTTAGGAGAAATATCTTCTTGATGAGATGAGCAGAGTTTAATAATTGAAGAAATATGGACGGGTGCACAAAAAAAAAGAGATATGGACGTTATTATTACTTTGTAAACGTTTAGGGTTTACTGTTAAACCAAAGTGGGCTTATATCAATCGTACTCACTATTCACTTAATATAGAAAGACTCCAAAAAGACTTTTTGAGGCTCCACGAGGCATCCACCTCAGCGAAATTTTTTTTTCCAAAATATGACATATGACATTATTATTTAAAAAATAGAAAATAAATAATAAGTAAATTTGCAATATAAGAAAAAATATATAATAAGTAAATAAACAATATAAAAAATAGAAACATTGCATTAAACAATAATAAGTAAATATACAATATAAGGAAAAATAAATAATAAGTAAATATACAATATAATAAATAGAAATATTACATTAAACATCTATCATAATATTATCATTAAATATAAAAACAAAAAAAAATTAGAATAAGTAAATATACAATTGAGAAATGAAAAACTAAATTAAACATCTATAAAATAATAATTAAATACAAAATATAAAAATTGAAATAATATACTAAACATTATCGTATTAAACATTATCTTATTAATAGAATAAGTAAATATAAAAGATAAGAAAAATAAATAATAAGTAAAAATAGTATATAAGAAATAAAAATATTACATTAAATATATATCGTAATATTATCATTGATATATATAAAAATAAAATGGACCTTTTGAGGCTCCATAAAGCGTCCACCTCAGCGAATTTTTTTTCCCAAAATATGACATGTGGCATTATTATTTAAAAAATAGAAAATAAATAATAAGTAAATTTGCAATATAAGGAAAAATATATAATAAGTAAATAAACAATATAAGAAATAGAAACATTGCATTAAACAATAATAAGTAAATATACAATATAAGAAAAAATAAATAATAAGTAAATATATAATATAATAAATAGAAATATTACATTAAATATCTATCATAATATTATCATTTGATATATAAAAAAATTAGAATAAGTAAATATACAATTGAGAAATGAAAAACTAAATTAAACATCTATAAAATAATAACTAAATACAAAATATAAGAAATCGAAATAATATACTAAACATTATCGTATTAAACATTATCTTATTAATAGAATAAGTAAATATAAAAGATAAGAAAAATAAATAATAAGTAAATATAGTATATAAGAAATAAAAATATCACATTAAATATATATCGTAATATTATCATTGATATAAAAATAAAAGGGACCTTTTGAGGCTCCATAGAGCGTCCACCTCAGCGAAAAAAATTCTCTCAAATTCTCCCAAAATATGACATGAGGCATTATTATTTAAAAAATAGAAAATAAATAATAAGTAAATTTGCAATATAAGGAAAAATATATAATAAGTAAATAAACAATATAAGAAATAGAAACATTGCATTAAACAATAATAAGTAAATATACAATATAAGAAAAAATAAATAATAAGTAAATATACAATATAATAAATATAAATATTACATTAAATATCTATCATAATATTATCATTTGATATAAAAACAAAAAAAATTAGAATAAGTAAATATACAATTGAGAAATGAAAAACTAAATTAAGCATCTATAAAATAATAACTAAATACAAAATATAAGAAATCGAAATATTATACTAAACATTATCGTATTAAACATTATCTTATTAATAGAATAAGTAAATATAAGAGATAAGAAAAATAAATAATAAGTAAATATAGTATATAAGAAATAAAAATATTACATTAAATATATATCGTAATATTATCATTGATATAAAAATAAAAAATAAGAAAAGATAAACATTAAGTAAATACACAATATAAAAAATGGAAAAACTAAATTAAACATATATCTGAAAAATGTAAAGTTAAATAAATAAAAGTAAATTTACTTTATAAAAATATTACACTAAACATCAATTATAATATTAGAATAAGTAAATATAAAAAAAAAAAATTATAAGTAAATATACAATATAAGAAATAGAAATATTACATTAAATATCTATCGTAATATTATGATTTGATATAAAACAAAACAATTAGATAAATAAATATACAATATAAGAAATAAAACCTTTTGAGGCTTCATAGAGCGTCCACATCAGCGAAAAAAACTTCTCTCCAAAGATGACACATGACATTATTACCAAAAAAAAATAATAATAAATAATAAGTAAATATACATATAAAGAAAAATAAATAATAAGTAAATACAATATAAGAAATAGAAAATTTACATTAAACATTTATCTGAAAAAGTATAATAAAATAAATAATAAGTAAATATACAATATGAGAAATAGAAATAGTTTTTCGTTTTTTCCAAAGAAATATATATTCACACAAACACATAATTCAGAATTTTGTCGGGAAATCGCCACGAATACCACATTCATTGTACCACTTTTCATGTTTACACTAATTACTTTTACCCTCACTTTTAATGAAGGGTAAAAGACACTTATACAATAGGGTTAACTAATCTAGACTTAGAGTTTAGAGTTGAGGAGTGGGGTAGGGTTTTTGGAATGTGAAATTCAAGATTCTAATAAATATATAAATAAATACTTAAAAATATAAAAAAAATATTAAAAATAGTTTCATAATTTTCGATTTTCAAAAAAATATTTTGAAAAAAAAATAAAAAAAATTTTTGAAAAAGAAAATTAAAAAAAAAATTTATAAAAAAGTTCGAATTTGAAAAAGTATAATTCGTAACATAAAAAAAAGTTAATTTTTTATTAATTTTTTCTTTTTTATTATTTTTATTTATTTAAATAATAATTTATTATATATAGATAACAAGGGCATAAGAGTATTTTGTCACTTAATGAACAAGGTATTTTTGAAAATGTCTCTTAAGTGGTGGTAAAGATGAAAAGTGGTACCTTGAAATTGGTAAACATAAATTTTTTCCAATTTTGTTGTTGTTCAGAATACAATGTAAAAAAAAACTATATAGTTAACATTTGAAAATCAAAATAGCTTCGTGCGTATCGCGGATTAACTCCTAGTCTATACTAATAAAAGAAACTTTTTGGGCTCCATAGAGCGTCCACATCAGCGAAAAAAATTCTCCCGAAAGATGACACGTGGCATTATTATTTAAAAAATTGAAAATAAATAATAAGTAAATTTGCAATATAAGAAAAAATAAATAATATGTAAATAAATAAACATAAATGTTGCATTAAACTAATAAGTAAATATACAATATAAGGAAAATAAATTATAAGTAAATATACAATTAAGAAATAAAAAACTAAATTAAACATATATATGAAAAATGTATAGTAGAATAAATAATAACTAAATACACAATATAAGAAATAGAAATATTATATTAAATATTTATCGTAATATTAAAATAAATAAATATAAAATATAAGAAAAATAAATAATAAGTAAATATAGTATATAAGAAATAAAAATATTAAATTAGATATATATCGTAATATTATCAGTGATATAAAAGCAAGAAATTTAGAATAAACAAATATACAAAATAAGAAAAGATAAACAGTAAGTAAATATACAATATAAAAAATGGAAAAAACTAAATTAAACATATATCTGAAAAATGTATAGTTAAATAAATAATAAGTAAATATACAATATAAAAATATTACATTAAACATTAATTATAATATTACAATAAGTAAATACAAAACATAAGAAAAATAAAGAATAAGTAAATATACAATATAAAAAATACAAAAAATACATTAAACATCTATTTGAAAAGTATATTACAATAAAAAGTTAGATAAGTAAATATACAATATAAGTAATAAAAATATTACATCAAACATCTATCGTAATATTACAATTTGATATAAAAGCAAAACATTTAGATAAGTAAATATACAATAAAAAAAGTAAATATACAATATAAGAATGAAAAAACTACAATATAAGTAAATATACAAAACATCTATCTGAAATGTATTTTTTTACATTTTTATTATTTACAAATACTTTTATAAGTAAATATATATACAATATATGAAGAAATAAATAGTAAGTAAATATGTAATATAAGAGATAGAAATGTTACATATTATAATAAGTAAAAATATAAGAAAAAATAAATAATTAGTAAATATAGTATATAAAAAATAAAAATATTACATTAAATATATATCATAATATTATTATTGATGTAAAAGAAAGAAATTTAGAAAAAGTAAATATACAAAATAATAAAAGATAAATAGTAAGTAAATATACAATATAAAAAAAATTATACATCTATCTCAAAAATGTATAGTTAAATAGAAAATGTATAGTTAAATAAATAATAAGCAAATATACAATATAAGACATAGAAATATTACATTAAATATCTATTGTAATTTTACCATTTGATATAAAAGCAAAAAAAATAGAATAAATAAATATACAATACAGAGAAATTCTTTAAGTTGGTCAGTTTAAGTTTTTGTCACAAAATAGCCTTAATAAGAAAAATGACCAAAAGAAGTTTTATTAAAGAGTAAAAATACTTTTATACCGTAGGGTTAACTAATCTAGATCTAGGGTTTAGAGTTAAGGGTGGGGTTTTGAGGATAGGATTTCAAATTAAAAAGAAAATTAAAATTAAAATTTTCAAAATAAAAAGTGGCTATTTTGGTCATTTTACTTATTCAATGTTATTTTTGTGACAAAAACTTAAAAAAAAGTTTGAGAGAGATGTCCTACAATATAATAAAAACTAAATAATAAGTAAATATACGATATAAAAAATGAAAAACTATATTAAATATCTATCTGAAAAATGTATAGTTTTCAGTTTTTTCCTAAGGAAATATATATTCACACAAACATACGATTCAGAATTTTGTTGTTCTTCGTAATACAATGTAAAAAAAAACTATATAGTTAACATTTGAAAATCAAAATAGTAACTCTAGTCTATCTATATAATAATAGTAAGTTTAGGTACCTCACCACGTGTGGATCCGACAAGAAAAAAAAAATTTTGGTTTCTTTAATAAGCTTGGGTAATACTCCCTCTGTTCTCAAAAGAATGATTTTCTAAAATATTGACTCATATCAAGAATGTAATAAATGTTTACCATTAAAGTGTTCTCAATATCTCCCGCTGATTCGAAGAAGACGGCTCCGATCTTCCGCCGCTCGCTTTCTTCGACCCAGATTCTGCATCCACCGTCCGGTCCACATCAACTTCAGCTTCGGCGTCCATTTTCCCAATAGTTAATTCCGGTGGCGTCACCAAACACCGTCTTCGATTCGTCTCCGAAGCAGGCGAATTTCGGGAACCAGAGAAAGAGAGGGAGAGAGACAGAGCACGAGAGGAAGAACTTGGTGATCGGTTTTTTTTCCCTTCTCATCTGAGCACGACCCAATACACACTTACCACGTGTCCTCTAAGGCACGTATCTTCTGATCCTAAATTAAGAGACGTTTGTTGTTTTAATTGGCATTTTTCTTTTTCTTTTAATCATTATTTGTCTTAAGAACCAACTAAGATACAGGGATAATGATGCTCAGAAGGTGAACAGACCATCATTACATCTCCTTCTCCCAACAAACGTATTCCAACCACAATTTCGTCTTCAATTCCATATTAATTCCTTCAAGACTTCTCTTCTTTACATCCGCCCCGTTCAGATGAATCTGAATCCAGCCACAACGCACTCCTATAAATTTACGGCCACACACGACCTTCGCTACAATCACTGCAAAAAAAGTCTTCGGTAAATTATCACCTCTTTGCTTTCGTCTTCTGTCATGGCTGCTTTCGATTTCGTCGCAATTCCTGTCTCGGCTCCATATGTCACCTTCAGGAATATTTCTATCTCAGATGGATTTAATTTCTCGGCTCCATATGTCTTCTTACAACTTACTTGCTAACTTGGTAAATAATCACCATGTACGTACTTCATTTTCATTTTCTTCTTTGTTTGGCATCTATAAAAATAAACTTACTGAAATTGTAGAGAATTTTTTTGTATGACAGGAAAAAGTAATGTTTCTCTTGTGTTTGAATTAAAATTGCAGAGGCTAAGGAAGTAGATGTATTTATTTCTTCGAGTCAACAATTTCCATTTTTGATTCTATAACTTCGTTGTTAATGTTTGGATTTCCTGTCAGAAGTTGTGATTAATCTTTTGAAGATAGAGCTGGGACTAGCATTCAAGGGATATCAAAAGAATGTGGTTGAATCTTTCGAGGTAGTCTAAATTACTTCATCAATTTACTCAAATACTTCCTTGCTTTATCTCGCTCGTGGTTGTACTGTTTTATAACAAAAACATGCACCGTGTAATGTTCTGTTTCACCGTGAATAAGGAAGAAGCTATGTAAATGGAAAAAAATCCCAAGGGCAAGTGGAGTTCAATATGTGTACCCGTGGGGAAAACATTAACATGAAAAAGAACATGGTGTCAATCTCAAAGGAGAATAACGAAGAGCACAAGACGGTTTCACTTCTTCAGTGATTGTATCATCTTTCAAGATTTATTGTGTCATTTATTTCCCATATGAGCATTGTTTCAGCAGAAGGCCAAGAAAAGCAGGTGACAAACAATTGAATGGTTGAGACGAACAGTTGAAACAATTTTACCTAAATAAAAGTCGAGAATGTTTGCTTTCGTATGGTAATAGCCTAAAAAGATAGAGACCGGATGAAAACAGACCCGTCCCATTATTTTTCAGAGCCCTGTACAAGTTCTATTAGAAGTTGAATAAACAAAACTTGTTTGCAAAAAGGGCCCTAATTTTCTAAAATATTGCCTTAAACTCTTAACAAAAACTTGTAAAAAAAATTTTGGACACTGTGCATAAGCACCACTTGCATTTGCCCAAAGACGGGCCTGGATGAAAAGATAAATTAATCATGACATAAGTCACCAATCTTAAAACAAATATATTTTTTTTAGGAATAGGTTGTTTATTCAAAATATGGTTTCAGTTTCACAAAAATCTTAAAGCCGGGATAGCTGACAGCATGGAAACATTGTGAGCACATATATGACAGTGTGTAGAAACTGGAAGAATAGTGGCGCACGAAAACTAAATAGAATTAAATAAATTATAGCTAATTAGACTCTTTTCATGATAGTGTTACTTCTAAGTGACATGATTTACTTCTCATGATTTACCAATTTTTATAGGGGTTAAAATAAGAAAAAAAGGATAGTGGATACTAACAAACAAATACAGAAAAATGCCCAAAACTTAAAGATGAAACAAATAAACAAAAACTCAACTACACAAATAATTCAATGTGAAAAATTAAAGGAAAGGATGTAAATTACGAATTCAAACTAAACACAAGCTTATACTCTGATCTTTTTGCATTGCAGGTTGAATGGCCACGTAAAAGTGGAGGTCACAGAGAATATAAACATGACTACATGAGTAACAAGGTTGGACGGGAAACAAAATGCAATAATCTTCCCTATGTATACTTTTTTATTACCCAATAAGGGATTTAAGAAAACATAAACCAACGATTTTACCTTTCAATTTCAAAGAGATTTAAAGTAGAATCTTTCAGATTAATACAATAAAATAATCAATTTTCTGAAAATGAAAAGAAGGTGAAATAATGATTTGGTCGACTGTGTAGTAAGGAAATTTGGGTGCAAAATATAGTTGTGAAATCTAATATTTCGAAGTGAAACATGCAAAACTGTCAATCAAAGAAAACTGAGAAAAAAATGAAAATGAGGAATAACAGAAGTAGAGTTCATAGAATAACTAAACCTACTTTTTTTTGTGACAGGAATAACTAAACCTACTAAGACAAGCAAAAAAAAACTAGAATTTTTTTTGAAAAAGAGAATAACAAACACAATAACATAAAACAACCCTATAATTATTACTCAATATCCAAAAGAGAAATATATCTAAATGAACCCCGCGGGTGATGAACCCTAGTACAAAAAAATTATATAGAAGCAATGGGCCGATTAGTTTTAGCGCCTTAAAATACAACACTTTTATTAATCACTAATTCAACAAGAGAAATTCTCTAGTATAGACCTAAAAATTTTTTTATCACAAATGTAAACTTTAAAAATAAAAATAACCAAAATAGACTTAAATATTTTATCAAAAGAAATAAATATACACTTATACCCGTAAGGTTAATTAATCTAGACATTAGGGTTTAGAGTTAAAGGGTGGGGTTTAGGATTTAGGCTTTAGAGTTGAGGAGTGAGGTTTTGGAGATATGATTTCAAATTTTAAAAAATTAAATTAAAAATTAAATTTTCAAAATAAAAAATGTTATTTTGGTCATTTTAGTTTTTGAGGTCTATTTTTGTGACAAAAACTTAAAAAAATCTATTTGAAAGAATTTCCCTTTCAACAATATTATAAACCGAAATTTAATTTTTTTTTTTTTAAATAGGCCTTTTTGTTTTGAAAATTTTAATTTTTTATTTTTTGAAATTTGAAACTCATCCCCAAAACCCACCCCTTAACTCTAAACCCTAAGTCAATATTAGTTAACTCAAGAGGTATAAATGCATATTTTACGTTTTAATAAAATCGATTTTGGTCATTTTCCTTCTTTATAGGTTTATTTTTGTGGAGATAAACTAAAAATGGATATCTAAGGGAATTTCTCTTTTTAACTATCACGGATTCCCACACTATAACTTACATTATGCTCATCTTTCAAATCAATAACTAGATCTCGATCCGCGCAACCGAGTTTTTGTTTTTATTTATTTTTATATAAATATTTTGTTTTCAATTCTAAATTGGTATATATTATAATATATATATCTCTCTATCAATTTTTAAAACATAATAAGTATACGGTATATTTTTTCATTGAATAGATTGTTTCAAACTTTCACATGTATTTGTATTTTCTTCTATATATATATTTTTGGATTATTATTTCATTATTAAAATCGTAACTACATATATATAGATTAGTAAAATATTGTTTTATTGTCATAGTCAAAAATATTGTAACATTTCACAAATTTAGAAAAATTTTAAAAAATTAAACTTTTCGCTTCGTAGATTTATATTATCGAGTAAATAATTAAACATTTAGTTTTTGTTTAATTTTTAAAATAAACTACATAGTTAATTTGTTTTCATTGGTTTAAGGTAGTAAAGATTAATCATTGTTAGATAATATTATTTTTGTTATTTAAAAAAAAATATTTATAATTTTAAAAGTTAACATCGACAAATATTTAAATAATTAACATATGGAGGTATAGTATTACAACATTAAATTATATCTATTTAATTTATACTATCTATAATTCTAATGAATCATCTATTGTTTAAATCCAATTATTGATACTCCAATAAAAATTTCTGGTAGACCCAAAATTTAAATGATAAGATTAGAGATTAAATGTAACATGACTTTCAAAGAATAGGTCCATTAGGTCCATTTTTAAAAAAAATTACACATGAATCAAAGTTGATTTACACCATATGTTTTTTTATTACTGATTACTTTTACATTGAATGTGTTTGTTAAAATCATATTCAATCATTCACGTCATAATTTTATATTTTGTAGGATGGTGATATCCAAAACGGTTAGACCTAACGAAATCAATACAACCAAACCGACTTGATGAATCAATTATAATTCCATTTTACCGGATATACATAAAGGATATTGTTGTTAATGTCATCAGACGATCTAAGTGGTTCATAAAAGAGGGCTACAGTAAGCAAGCTTTTCCCTTTTGTTTTTGTTATGGGTTGCGCCTCACAGCAGGCACTGAATGAATGAAATGAGTGGAATGATTAACCTTTCCCCCTTTTGAATTACGAAGTGAACTCAATATTATATAAGAAATCAAAATTTAAAGTATAATGCTCTAGACTACTACCAAACCGATTAGTAAGTGCCAAATTAGCGGATTTAATTTGTTGACAGTTATTTATCTCAAATAAACCGACCTAGATGCAAAAAACAGTTCAACTTTTTCAAAAAAAAAAATATCACTGTTAATCAGAAATCGAAACAAAACAACTTTTACAATACTAAGAGGAGAATAAACTCAAAAGGAGAATAAGCTCAAAGCTCAGCCTATCCACGTCACCTTAGAAAATCAACCAATCAGAACACTCTATTTTAACACATCACCTTGGCTGAAATAGAGTGGAGTTTCGTATGAGTTTTATTTATATTATCGGTCGGCCCATCTGAGCACATGCCCAAAAATCTGTTTCGTCGTCGTCTTCAAGCGTCGAGAGTCTCTCCCCCAACTCTTCCACTTCATCTTCTCCAATGTCTGGTTTTTGTTTTTCATTACCTTCTCAATCAATGATGATGTTAAAGCTATTCTTCAACGTTTTGTTCCACCTACCCTTGATACTTCTCCTATATAAAGCTCTCTCTCTAACCTAAATCCATCCTGAATCAAAAACCCTACTCTGCAGAAACTAAATTGCAATGAAATCCACAACAAAGTCTCAGCTTATCACCGGCATATCTCCCATCGCCGTCTATTTCAACGACATCTCACCAAGACCAGATGAGTCACAGCTTCGGTTTCAGGTAATACATCCTTTAGCAGGCTTCTTCGTTTAAATGTGGCCCTTTGCTTATAACTTCGTTTAAAACTGTTGCTATTTCGTTTCTCATGGTTTTGAATCTAAGAAAGTTTAGATTCTCTATTGGTCTCTTACTCTGCTTATAAATTGGTTTCAGAATAAAGTCGGCCAGGTATGTGATACTTAGCCACCTTGAGCACGTACACATATGTGTCTCACAATGGAGAGAAAGTTTCTATGAAAGTACAAAGATCTGGACTAAACTTTTCGATATAGATCTATGTAACAACTTTTGTGTTATATTATACAACCTTTGGACATGGATGCTTTATATAATGCTAAAAATGACATATTTTCTTATCAGGAAATTTGATGTTGCTTGATGAATATTTCTGGAAAAGTGATTCATTTGCCCCAAACGCCCCGGATGGTATTTACGAAAAATGTGCCATGTAAGTCTTTTTAACATAAAGTAGTTATAAATCTGGCTCTAAACCATGTGGCGCTGATATATCAAGAGTAATGCTAAAGTGCCAAACTTATAATGGTTTCAAACTTATTTTTATGGTTTGGCTGTTTTAGATACTCCAAACCGCCTACTTTCATGATGTTTAAGTCAATTTCAATAATCTTGATAATCAAGACAAAGCTTAACCACTGCTTGAAGAAATATTTACAATCCATTACTTGTTCAATTAGATATTTAATCATAAATAAGAGACTAAATCATGTTATTATGTATACAATATATATTGTTCTCTGTTTGTAGCTTGGAGATAACCAAAGTTATGAATCATGAAACTTTTTTAAAGGACAGGTGGTGCGCTCTGGGAATCACAGCAAGGATCCTCAGTACCACAGTCTGGATCACTTCTTTGACAGGTTCTAACATGATCATTTCACTTTGGTTACACATTGGGTCTATTGATTTCGAAAGTATTTGAATTTATATTAGTTCTGTGTTTTGATATAGGCCAGCCTCTAAATGTAGACCCCAGAAACATTTCTGATAGTTTACACCGTCTCCATTTAGATCCGACATGGGTTGTTGGTTCGATGAGGCTAAATGGTTATATCTACATGAAGTTCATGGCCGGCTTCAGTGCAAATGCAAAGGTTACAAAATAAAATACCTGATTGATCTCCACCTATAGAGTTAGTTTCATTACAAAGTTCTCTCTGTTTTCTTTGTTTGATGAAAATATGTAAATAAATTGTAGGCAGCGAATGTATATAAGAAGAAAGCTGAAGGTCCTACGAAAACATGGATACGACATGGTATAGTTACTGGTATCAGTTTCACAGATTCTGTCTTCGTCCTCTTCATTTCTTATGTAGCCAGTTTGTATGATATTGGCTCAAATTATTCTTTTTTTTTTCTTCTCTATGTTTCCAACAATAGCTCTGTTTTGAGAGAGTGGAAGCTGTAAATCATCAGTAACTGTGGCAGAGGTTTAACGATCCCAATCATGAGAGACACTCTTCACGGAGTTGATATTAAGGCCATCAGTTGAAAAGGGTAAGGCAGCAAAGCAGGCTGGTGAGCAAAAAATCGGTTTTGTACAGTGTAAATAAACAGAGCAAACATTGCTAACGAAAAAGGAGGAGAAGCCACTGAAACCAGTATCATTTATGTAACTGAGCTTTCTAACGCTCATGGCTTCATTAGTTGACTGCAACAGGTATTTTTAACTGCACTTGATCAAATTTGCAGCCCTAATTTCCGGATTTAAACTAAATTGAAAGATGTATTCCCTGTTGCAGGCCTATGATACAATGGTGGGTGAAAGAGGACTTCAGTTATCAGGCAGCAAATAGTAGAGAGTGGTAGCCATAGCAATTTTTAAAGATCCTATGGTGTGGGCCGTGTGGTTTAGGGATGAAGCAACAATTACTGTTGATACTTAGTCAGAGTCTGTGGTTCATGAGTCATGACGCATTGGACCTGATTATGGTTAATTGCAGAGGTTAGAAAGAAAAACAAGCCAGTGATCCCAATATATGAGGGTCTCTATGTTTCTTTAGTACAACTTCATTTGACTGCTTCTGCAAAAACATTTTAAAGGATTACCTACCATTTGAGCAAATATGGAATTGACAGCAAACATATTTTTCATTATGAATGATTACAGAGCTTCGAGAATGACATTGACTTTCACAGAATGTTAAAAAGATTGATCTAACAAAGCCAGTACAATCCTAACGAACCCTGCAATGGCAGAACGCTGCATCCATTACTTCTTACAAGTATAAAAGGGATCACGGCAATTCCTAGGCTATTTGGTGAAAAGGTTCGCGGGAATACAAAGAATGAGGAAGAAAAAAGGATGCAGTACTGAGGATTCCTTTCTCTGATCACCATGTGCGTGAGCTGCTGTATGTCTCCGTGATTGATAGAGACTCTTCAAAAGAATTCCATATCGGAAAAGCCTGCCAATACTTTCCTAACTTGAATAGAACTTCGTTGCTTGATTTGTTCATAATTATCTTTTGGATATTACATGGGCGAGGTGCATATAGCTTGGTGTCTCTCAATGCTCATCAGGTGATATCAAAAATTTATAACCGATTAACCTCTAATCCTAAAAGAAGAAGGTGATGACGTGCTCTTAATATTATCATCGTGTCTAACTCATGTGAATTATCAACTTAACAAACTCATTAGATTCACTCTTTGGGATATACAGTCATGTTCACCCAAATTGATTCAGAAAACACAAGCAATTCTAATTATCTACACCCGTCCCCTTTTCACATATATTTAATCCACATGTTACATTGTTACCTATATTAAGATTTATTAAATCACAAATGTTTTCATTACTTTTTTCTAAACAGCAAAAGAGTGAAGAAATGTAATAATATAACTAATACTAATGCAACATAATATTACAAATAAAGGTTTAAAAAATACATATTACAAACAATATGAATACTCAATCTGTGTGTAGAGGTTACGAAATTTAGAACTACTTTCTCAGCATTCATATTTCACTCACTTAACTAACCAATTATATTGTTTCCGTTCTCCATTGAAAAAGGCGTTGTTCACAGGGATGTAAAGCTAGGTAACTTTGTGTTCTCTACAAAGAGCAAACAAGCTATCTCATTGCCTTTATAACCTCGCCACAGTTAGCAATTCTCTAGCACATTTCTCTTATCTATAGCAACAACTACCGGTTAATGTTTCATATAAAATATAAAATAATCATAGGTAACAATCATAGTTTTTGAATACTAAGGCCATTGTCTAATAAAAGCACTGAACAACTTTGCTAACACATGTGTTCATGTTAAGATAGCTTTATGATATAACCCTAATCACTGAATAATTTTGATATATTTGAATTTTTTTTTTACAAAATTGAGATAAATTTTAAATTTAGTTTCACTTTTTCAGACTAATTTTAATTGATTATCTATACTCATTTAAAAATCTAAAGCAAAATTGAATGTTTACGTACATGTTCCTACTCCAGTATAAAAACAACATTGAAAGACCATGTTGTCAGCTACATAATACCAAATAAGAATATATACATAATACATAAAACCAAACTACATTACTCTTTTTAGTGTAGAATATGCGCTAAAAAAAGATAGAATTTCATATTTCAAATATACGTCAAATAAAAACATAAAGTTGTTAGAAATATACAGATTAAGTTAGTACAAAAATATTTACAGATTATGTTAAGAAAACTAAATAAAAAATTAAAGTAAATATTTAACATAGACACAACAATCCGCGCTACACGGACCTAGTATATCATAATAATTACATAGTTGATGTTTAAAACCTAATTCAGTATATATTCAAATAAAAACGGAAAAATCCACATTTAAAGCAAAGATATCCGTTCAAATCATTAAAAATAATAATATATAAGCATACTGTTGGATTTCTCTCCTTAAGCCCAAAACTAATCGAATCATAATCAAGCCTTAGTCCAAGAAGAAGAAACATCTAGAGAAAAGTGGAGAAGTATAAAAGAAGAATTGTGTAGAAGAAGAGGGAAATTTATTGAGTTAGATATTTTTAAATAAAAGAATAATTTAGAAAAATCTAGAACATGTTAGAGTGTGCTCCTTCACTTATATAAATAGGGGTGCTTAGCACCATTTGTAATCATCCCACAACAAGCAAAAGCAATCATAAATAGATAGTAGTTTTTCAGAAAGAGTTCTTTCTAAGAGAATCATAAAACACTCTCTAAACACAAAGTTTGAGTAGCGAATCCATTTCCTAAAATACGAAGGCTATCTCAAACATAAACCGTCTACATTCCATCTCAATCTCTCAAAGAAAAGATTATCCGCTATCTTTCCCAACAGCTGGTATCAGAGCAAGGTTACCGTTATCTTTGAAGAAGTGAAGATGGAGGCCACCGTTACCTTTGAAGGTGACATGTTCAAGCTCACGACATACAACTTCTCTTATTGGAAACCGATGATGGAAGATCACCTTTATTGTAAGGATTTGCATGAGCCCATCATCATGAAGGATAAGACGGAAAGAAAGGATGATAAAACATGGAAGATTCTTAATAGAAAGGCGGTTGCCGTAATACGTAAGTATGTCGACCGATCTCTCTTTGAACATGTCTCTACCTACACAAATGCTTTTGAATTATGGACAAAACTTGAATCCATGATTCAAAAGAAAACACCTCGAAACAAAGCTTTTCTTGTTCGACGGTTGGTAAAGTTGGAGTACAAGGATGGCCAGAGCATGATGGAGCACTTGAACAATTTCAAGGGGATCGTAAATCAGCTTAACAAAGTTGATATGAAGGTTGAAGACGAAATGCAAGCCCTTTTACTCCTTAGTTCACTACCGGAGAGTTGGGACACACTAGTTGTCACTCTAAGCAATCCAGCACCGGAGAGAAAGCTTACCATGGACACTGTCACTGATAGCCTTCTAAACGAAGAAGTTCGCAGGAAGGAGCGAGGTTCGAGTTCTTATTCAGAAGCTAACATTGTTGATAGACGAGGTAGAGAAGATACTCGTGGTCACAACAGAAGCAGAGGACGAGACCAATCTCGAGGAAGATCTAAGTCACGTCCGAGAGTCACCTGCTATTACTGTGGCAAGCCGAGTCACATGAAGTCGGGATGTCGATTTTTCAAGAAAGACAAACAAGCCGGTAATATCAAACCAGGCCGGCTCAATCCTACAAAGAAGCATGAAGACAAGACTACCACCATTGTGGAAGACCAGAGCGAAGAATTATATCTCGTTGGAGAATGTAATCTTAGTTCTGATGATAGCTCATGGATCGTTGATTCTGGTGCTTCTTTTCACGTCACCCCTCATGGAAGCTTTTTCACAACCTACCAAAATGGTGACTTTGGTAATGTTCAAATGGGAAATCAAGGAAGAAGCAATATTGTTGGAAAGGGGGATGTTGTTCTTACATCAAACACTGGATGTAAGATAGTTCTCAAGGATGTGAGACATGTTCCCGACATGCGACTCAATCTCATATCAACCGGAAAGCTCGATTATATTCCAGTACTTACGATGACCCACAAGCTTGGCCAAACTTCTCAACTGAGTTAGAGGTCATTCAGATTCTCCAGATGTGTTTTCCGGATTTCAAGATCAACTACTTCCCAAGAGCGCAAAATGAAATTGCTGATTCGCTAGCTAGGAATGCCCGTTCTTTTCGTAGATCTCTTTGCTTTATTGGTTGTTCTATTCCGGTCTGGTTACCCAGACCACCTCAAGCTTGAGTAATAGAATATCCGTTTGTTGCAAAAAAAAAACAAAAAACAATACTTACAATAGACAATTATTTGAGGTATACTCACCGTAGGACTAACACTTATATCTACTCTATTAAAACAACATGACCAATTGATAAAAGCATGGTCCAACTATTATTTCAACAACACATACATTTTTATATGATAACTGCAACCTTTTTTTAATTTCCGAATGTAACCACCACATATATACACCACATATAAAAGGTACGACAGATACCTAACTTTTTTACAGGAAACAAACGAGGTGATCATTTTCCGTGTAACCGGCGGAACCCATTCCCATCTACTATATGATAAATGATTTAACCCACAAATTATTTTCTCATGACCAGAAATACAAATATATTATTTTTCTCAAATATTTTTTTATCTGTTAGCTAAAAATACGGGACATGGTCTATACCTACTATTTATTTAATAAATAGAGAACATGTCTATGTATGTATAACAACATTTCAAATCTATAAATTTGCTGGTAGCATTCAAATCCGCCTAAAGCACACTACATTACTCAAATTACCAACTTTATAATATTTTCATATAGGTGACCATTAGATTTATCTAAGTTTTTTCGGGTCAACTATTACTGGATCACGGGTCAATAATTTGTTTTTGGTTTTAACCGAACATTATGGAGTTTTAACATAAATTTTATAATTTAATCCAAAATCTGAGATAAATTATATGCAGATCACTCAATTTACCATTTAATCGTGGATTATGATCAAATATAAAAATATCGCGAAAAGATATTAAAATTATATAATAAATTAAATTTAGAAAAATTTAGATCAATACAATAAATCAAAATTTTTGAGTATATAGGTTGTATATAATCGGATCCGGGACCTAGACTTACAGGTAGATGCCACATAGGTTTTCGAGTACAAATATTATAAATTACGTTAATAATTCTAATTAAATGCTAAAAATGCAAAAATATCCTGATGTTATTAAAACTTGGTTACATATTTCATCATCAAAATTATTTCTATTAAAATGTTAAACATATTATAATCTGCACAATTATAATGTTTTCTTTGTAACATTTAAATGTAAATAACAATCAAAAATACAAATTTATATCAAATAAATTTGATTTGTTTAGCAAATAAATCTACACTTTAAAAGTGCATATCAAAATCTATAATAGACAAATATGGTTACAAAGAAACGGGCATACGAGCATATATGATTACAAAAATCCGAGCGTATGTCGGATCAACTTTTAAATTGCTATTATTTATAAATAGAATTTGATTACAATTTATACACAAATATGATCTAAAAAAAACAAAAATATGTTTAAAAAGAAAAAGACAAATATGAAAATTAAATTTCTAAATAAAAACAAATATACCCGCCCTTTTATGGGCGGGTTAGATTATCTAGTATGTTAATAAAATTGAACTCCTGGAATGATACAAATTTACAATCTATTGGAGTGTATTAATGTTGTCATGCTTGAACATGGTACCATATATCGATGCATAGATGTGTTTTGGTTGCATCAAACAAGTATTAAAAGTTGAATATGAGCCTCATATAGGCTGTCCACATAGGATTGGAAAATCAACCAATCATAATACAATGTTTTGCCGCGTAAGCAGTGGTTGCCTATGTTGGGCTTTCCGATTTTTTTACGCTGTATGGTTTCGGGTCTTTCATGTGGGGCTTTAATTAAGAGGATAAACCCAGCAAACTCTTTATGTGAGGCCCACAAACAAACAAGAAAATAATGATACGAGTTCTTGGTTTCTCTGAGATGAGAAACGTAACCCATCATTTCGTCTCCTCTCAACTCATACGATGGAGGCAATCAATACTTTCCACTATCTCCTCTACAATTAAGATTTCTCACCTCCCCTCTAAACTGAAGCGACTATATATATGTCGAGAAGGTAGTCCATACGATTCGAAAGGCTTCGTGAAATCATTATCATAAACCCTAGAAACAGAGCTACCACCGATGACGATTAACCAGCTCCATTTTTCCAATTTGAAGGATGGATGTTGTAAGAAAACAGTTGTTGCACAGCTTCTACAATTTTGGGATGCGAGGAATTTGAAGAAAGTCGGTGAGCATCTCGGGCTGGACCTGGTTTTTCTTGACAAGAAGGTATCTACTGTTTAGCTTCCTTCGTTATTTAGTTTTAGATAGTTTTGGTTGTGGAGATGATGGAGCTGACTGTTATTATTCTAAGAAAAAATTTCAGGTTTCAGAAAATGAACAGCTTATGGCTTTGGCTAATACAAACGTGGATTTTCCGGGTATGTTTGGCAACTCATGCTTTTCCCGTTCTCCATCAATGATTGGCTGCAACTACTTCCTTCCTTATTAACTGTTTGTTACAAATATTCTCTTGCAGACGTTTTTTGGTGATGTTTGTGGCATCAAGACCACCTTGACAATGAGAATCAGGCCATTCAATGTGTTATTATGGTACGTAAGCCGAATAGTTGATGTGTATTGTTTCAAAGTTAATTGTTGATGTTCCATTTGGGTTGGTTAAACTCGTTGCTGTCATGATAAACCTAAACGCCCTTTCGTATGTGTTTGTGTGTTTGGCATGATTGTATATCAGCTTCATCAGAAACTAGAGGTATCAGGTTTGTAGCCTAAAGTCATTGTTGCCACGAACATAAACCCAAAAATCAAAATTAGTTGAAGGAAAGCGTACTAAATTTTCTCATGTGTCATTGCATTTGCAGGCTGGCTTCTCCTAAATGCTACCCCGGGAACAACTTCTTTTGATAATGAATGCCTTGCCAACCAGAGTGTTCCTGCAGCGTAAGACTTACCAAACTGTAACTGTTGTCTAAGAAATAATGGGGACGTTGTTCTCAAACATGAGGGGAGTTTTTATTTAGTAGGTTATATGGATCTGATGGTGGTAGCAGCTCCACAGCTTCCAAGTATGGAAGTGTGAAGAAAATTGAACGAGTAACTCTTGCTGAGCTGAACAACTACGTTCTTAACTCTCCACAATCCACTATTTAGCCACCGTGTTCAGTTGGTGTTCACAGATCGCAACAGACTCAGCCGTCTTCGTTTTTTTTAACGGTGAAATAAGAAGATGACCAATGTTCTCATCGCAGAGGTTGCTCAACTCATGGTATTGTCTGGACGCCCCTAATATCCTTCTCAGTTTAAGCACTCTACATGTTCTTATGTTAGCTTTTGTCATTTTCAAAAATTCCACAGAGCGCAAGTGAATCTCTCCAACAGGCATCACTCCCACGATGTATCCAAGATATTATTGTGCAGAATTTGACCTTCCAGCTTAAGCTCTCTGAAATTCATTTCTCCTCTACAGTGGTACATATATTTTACACCAACCATTGTCCACATGTGCCTAATTTTTTGGAGTATGTTTGTATTAATCTATGTGGATTAAATATTTCTATGTCCAAAATATGCCTAACATTAATCCATGTGAATTAGAACTGACTGAGAAGTGATGACTACCCAGGTGACGACATGCCTGGTGCTGTCAGCCAAACTCTGAAGCCAACTCTTGTGCTGACCAAGAGTATCTCAGAAAACAACACATGAGTTAATGATAAGTCTGGTTGACCATCACCACAACCTTCTCAGACTGATGCGGTCGTAAGCTCTGCTGATGAAGCTTCTGCTTCCAAGAAAGCTCCAACGTTTAAGACGCATTGCACTTCAGTATTCCAATCAAAGTGGTTAAGCACTAGAGAGAGAGTTTGCAGGCACATTATCTATCTAAATTTTAAAGTTCGAGTTCAGTAATAAAGTAATACTTTTCTTTTTAACGAACCCGGCATGATCTGATTAATGTTCTTTAACGGTTGAGTTTTAATTTCAAAACTTTAGTTTCAATGGTATCAGTTTAAGATATATAATTGGGAAAACTGTATCGCATGTTGTCTCGATTCGGGAACACCAGAAATCTGAAACTAAGATAAGAACCGTCCTATTTAGTTCAACCTGATGATGTTTGGATTCGTGAAATTTAATTCCACATATGTCCTGTGGAGCTGTAGACAAGAGACATTAATCCACACATCAGCCATCTTTGAACAACTAAGAACTCTGTGAACAACTAAGAACTCTGTAACTAAACTATGTCAATAATAAAAATTGAATCCATGTCTGAACTTAATTTCAAAGTCCTCATTATACACTTGGGAGAGAAGAAGTGAACTAACATTGAAGGTTCACGTAATTTTTTTTTCAAGAAAACAACTGTACGCAATTTGGTTCATCTTAATTTTTATATTATTAATGGTTACACTACATTTAAGTTATTTTGGCTAAATTATTTGAACCAATGTAATACTTTATTAATTTATTACATTATTTTCTACAAAAGAACTTTCGATTGATTTGAGGAAAGTTTCCTACAAACAATTTTGTTATAAAACAAAGTTAAACAAATGTTAAAATATTTTACAAATATAATTAGTAAAACACTTAAAATTAAAGAAAAAATCATTATAAATTGAAAATCCAATATAAAATATATTATAAAAATCATTTATTGTTAAATAATATATATATCAACTATTATTTGTGACATTATTGAACTATTTATATATGACTTTAAAATATAACTTCTTATGATTTTATTACATTATATTATATTTTCAATTGATTTAGCTTGGAGATTGATTAATTTATTATCATGATAAAATTAATTATTGTAATAGTATTTAAATTATAATCTTAAAAATAAAATAAAAATATTTGTTATTCTTACTTGATTTTTCTTGACTATATCAAAGTGAAATATAAATAAAAAGAAAAATATAAATCATTACATTTTCTGTAGCTTTTAATAATTTCATAATTTTGTGTTCTTTAACAAAAGAAATGTTAATGGTCCTTTAAACTCAAACTAAAAAAAAATTAATAAAATTTACAATTTTATTTTAGAATAAAAGCATATTGTATTTATTATTGCAATTTAAAATAAATTTCCAATAAAAATATAAAATTAAAATATGTTTAATAAATAAAATGGACATATTTTTCCGATCAATAAAATTAAAATATATATTAATATAAAATATTTTTGATGTAAACTCACCCGCCCTTAGGGCGGACCAACCACTGGTATTATTAATATTAAGTTCCAAACTATCCAACTTAATATCTTTATACGATCATATTTGATCATTTCAATATTTACGTACTAATCAAATATATATTATGCTACCAACTATACGCTCTACCACTCTGTAAGAATTTAGGGAAATTGCCAAAAATACCATTTTCAAATTACCACTTTTTATTAGGCCTGAGAATTTTAACCTGGACCCGAAGACCCGAACCGGAACCGACCCAAAAATATCCGACCCAGAACCGGACCGAAAATGTACAAGTACCTTTTGGGTCTAAATTTTTTTTACCCGAAAGAACCGGAACCGAAAAGGAACCGACCCGAATAGATCCGGACCCGAAAAGAACCGACCCGAATAGACCCGACCCGATAAGAACCGATTTGTACCCGACTTAAAAACATGTACATCTAAAACGATGATGTTTTTGTGTTCTATTTTATATATATTATTTTATGAT
Organism: Brassica napus; assembly: GCF_020379485.1. NCBI lineage: Eukaryota > Viridiplantae > Streptophyta > Magnoliopsida > Brassicales > Brassicaceae > Brassica > Brassica napus. The sequence continues at coordinate 34,946,322 of NC_063444.1, forward strand.
TTAGTTGAAATATCTTTTGTGAACAACATTTGTTATTATTTTTTAACATTTTTTAAGTAATATAAAGCTTTAAAATGTAAAATTTAGAGTTTTAAAATGTTTTATTTTAATTATTAATAGTTTCATGTAAGCTTTTTTGTAAAATTTTAGATATATATGAAAAATATTCAACTAAAATTGATGGAATTGGGTATATCATGTCCTTTTCAGATCCTAAATATTCGAACCCGATCCGGACCCGATACGGACCCGAAAAATTACGGGTATTTTATGGGTATTTTAAATATAGACCCGAACCGACCCGGACCCGAGGAGAACCGACCCGAACCCGAACCGAAAATTTCTAAATACCTATTAGGTCTAACTATTTAGGACCCGAAAAGATCCGGACCCGAAATGAACCGGCCCGAACCCGACCCGAAGACCCGAACGTCCAGACCTACTTTTTATGTTTACATTAACCACTTTTACCCTCATCTTTAATAAAGGGTAAAAGACATTTATAACATTCTGATTAACTTTGACAAAAAAAAACATATGGTTAACTAATCTAAACTTAAAACATCAACTCTAAACCTTAAATCATCAATTATAAACCCTAAACCATGAAACATCAACTCTAAACCCTAAACTCCGAAACATCAACTCTAAACCTTAAACCCTAAACCTTTAAATCTAAACCCTAAAACATCAACTCTAAACCCTAGACATAAACCCTAAACCCTAAATCTAAACTCAAAACATCAACTTTAAACCCTAAATCATCAACTCTAAACCCTAAACCATGAAACATCAACTCTAAACCCTAAACCCCAAAACATCAACTCTAAACCCTAAACCCCGAAACATCAACTCTAAACCCTAAACTCTAAACCTTCAAATCTAAACCCTAAAACATCAACTCTAAACCCTAAACGTAAACCCTATACCCTATATTTTCTGAAATTCGAACCCTAAACCCTAAAACCCAAAACCTTCAAATCTAAACCCTAAAACATCAACTCTAAACCCTAAACGTAAACCCTAAACCCTAAAACCCTAATCCTTCAAATCTAAACCCTAAACTATCAACTCTAGGGTTTTAGGGTTTAGAGTTTAGGATTTAGAGTTGAAGGTTTAGGGTTTAGGGTTAATTATTTAGAGTTTACTTTTTAGGGTTTATGGTTTAGCGTTGATGGTTTAGGGTTTAGCGTTGATGGTTTAGGGTTTAAAGTTGAAGTTTAGGGTTTAGAGTTGAAGTTTAGGGTTTAGGGTTTAGAGTTGATGTTTTAGGGTTTAGAGTTGAAAGTTTAGGGTTTAGGGTTTAGAGTTGATGTTTCGGTGTTTAGGATTTAGAGTTGATGTTTTAGGGTTTATGGTTCGTATTAAAAAAAATATGGTTTAGGTTTGATGGTTTAGAGTTGAGTTTTAGGGTTTAGGGTTTGAATTTCGAAATAGTATAATTCGAAAAAAAATTTAAAAAATTATTTTTTATTTTTTTAGATTTTTATTTATTTAAATATTTATTTATTATATATATAAAGAACAATGATATATGAGTCTTTTGCCACTTAATGAAGATTGTATTTTGAAAATGTCATTTTAGTGGTGGTAAAAATAAAAAGTGGTAGCATGAAAGTGGTAAACATGTAATTTCTCCAAGAATTTAATTAAATATCAACTTTCATGGAATCAGTCGGTTACACCCATCTGTTATATCTCAAAGGTCCAATAAACCTATTTAATATATCGCACACCTAAATTAATAAAACCTTAAATTTACTAATTCGAATTTTACGATATTTAAGAATAATTTCCGACGTACAAAACTTCCTACAACACATAATAATAATTGTAAATTATATATGTAGTTATATTTACAAATATATAATACCATTTTCATTAGACTAATAATATACGAATATGTTAACCATCTTTAAAAAAATGTTATCATAATTATAGAAATATAAGACAGTATTCCAAAACGGATACCATTACACTTAATGGAATATCATTCCAATCATCATTATGAATGTTAATTAAACAAATATAATAATTTAAATATTTAAGTAGATACGTTCCAAAGTTGAGAAGCCATCAAAAACATTTTAGACGTATTAATATATATAGATACATATATAACAAAAAAAGAAACTCACTAAAATTGTTAGAGCGAAGCGCAATACACACAAAATAACAATTCATATCTCAACATAATCTGAGTAAGAGAAAATTCATATATGAGCTAATATAACATACAAAATTTTTTTTTTTACTAAACCGTTAGATTTAACAATACTATACGTCTTCTACAACAACACAAACAAAAGAAGCTCCATCCAATATTAAATCTATTAAAGGCTATAAAATATAATAACACACGTTTTACTCTAATATATTAACCAAAAGCTAAAAATATATACAGATGGGTTTTAGGTGCTCCAAACCTTTGGCCCGGTGCTTCTCGTGGAAGTACTCATATATAACCTTAATGTAAGCATGAGGGTTGTTATTACCCAAGCACATCTCCTTGAGACCTTGGAAGTTGTCCAAGGCATCGAGAGGATCGTCGAATAGGTAACTCAGGTAGTAAATTTCGACGGTCGTCGGTGTCTCGGGAATGGATGCAGCTCCGGCTGAGTAAGACATGTTTGCATGTGCCTGGAGTGGTGTTACTACATCCGAAGCTTGGATAGCTTGGGTACCTTCTTTTTCTTTTGTTTCTTCAGCTATTGTGTTTGGAGCATGGTTATGAGAAACAATTTTTGTTAAAAGAGTTTATAAGGCTGCAGTGCCGGCCCTGGGCTAAAGTTGGTAAAGCCCAAGCTTTAGGCGCCAACTTATATTACACGTTTATATGGCAGAATACTGACATATATTCACGGTAGCGCAGTGGTTAAAGCTTACAATATTTTCGCAGTGGGGCAGGGTTCGAAGCTTGCTCATACCATTTGAGTAAAATATTTTTTTCTAGCTGGGTTCAAAGGTTTTGGGCTTTAGGCGCCCCAAGACAGCGGACCGGGCCTGTAAGGCTGTACTTTGTCAAATGAACGACATAGTATGCTTATATATTGTTTGTTTTTTTGAATGATTTGAACGGATATCTTTGTTTTAAATGTGGATCTTTTCGTTTTTATTTGAATATACTGAATTTTATAGTTTCTAAACGTCAACTATATAATTATTATGATATATTCGGAGAATGTGGTTTGAGGCGTGATTGTTGTTTTGTTTCGGTTTCGATTTCTGATTAACCGTGATTATATATTTTTTGAAAAAGTTGAACTGTTTTTTTTTTTTTTTTTCCGTCTAAAGTTGAACTGTTTAGGAAAATGGCATTGATGAAGAGAATATTTGTATCTAGGTCGGTTTATTTGAAAAAAATAACTGTCAACAAATTAAATCCACTTTAATCATATCAGCATCCTCCTCATTTAAGTGGTACCCACAAACCAAATAAGTTACGGCCAAGTCAATCACATACTGAGTTCTTTCTGTGTTGGTTATTAGGCCATTCAATCAACTGAAAAGCCCATTAACAAACTTACGTTAGCCTAGAAGTTGGCGTTGTAAATTCAACTGCAAATCTTACCATACGATTTACAGTTACTAGTATTATCTCCAGTGCTAAGCACGAACATTAATTTAGGGTTATATAATTTACAATAAAAATAGATTTTAGGGATATATTTATTGGTATACTTGAAATTTAAAATTGTTTTGTATATCTTAAAACAGTCCAATATAAACACAACATAAATGTCAACTATTAATCTATTTTCCAAAACCAAAGACAAATCATTACTTATGAAAAGTCTAATTGAGTGAAAACATATATGTAGCACAAGTATAACATAATTGATGTTAATATCTTTTATGGTTTTCTCCTTCTTATCTTATGCATATATTTTTAAATCATTACATATGAAAAGTCAAACTGAGTGAAAACATATATGTAGCACAAGTATAACATAGCTGATGTTAATATCTTTTATGGTTTTCTCCTTCTTATCTTATGCATATATTTTCAATGCTATACTTGCTGACCTTTTTTTGGTTTCCAAGCATCTACGGATAAGAAATATAAAGCAAAAGTGTATATATTTTGATTCAAAAGTAAACAAAAATAATATCATCACATTTCTCTACCACCGAGTTTTTTAGACTCCATTTGTACGTTACTTTAAGGTGAGATCCTATATTTTTTCATCCCTGAACTATCACCATAACAAATAAAACAAATTCAGTAAATCGAGGCTTGGAAATTAGTCCATTTTGAAAAAGTTATTGACCTTTTTTTTATCAACGACCTAATTTGTTTATGTTTACCTTTTTCACAATGTAGTATGTAATTTTTGCCAATATGAAAAAATAAAAAGAAATAAGCATATGTATGTTAAAAGACAAAAAAAGTTCATGAAAGAAATGAATTTGAGCATGAAGAGTTGGGCGTATTAGTTTCACTAACCTTGATTTTAACTTCATCTCCCAACTTTGCAGTACGTTATGCATATCAATCTATAGCAAATTTGTGCTTTGTTTTTTCTGATTTCATTGAAACCATTAATTTGAGAGAGAATCAATGGAACTGTGGCAAATAATTTAAATAGAGATGAAGTAAATATATTGCAATCAGTTAATGGTCGAAACTTTTAAAGATTAGTAGTTTTAAAGATCGTGAGATCATGGATTTAGTGGAAGAAATATTAGAGATTTTTATTTTTTAGAAAATAAATAAATGTAAATCAAGTAATACGTAAAACTGCTTTTATTTACTCAAAGGTTTCTTCATTTGTTTTTTCTTTATTTTCTTAATAAATATGTCATGTGTCAGAATTTTATTGGTCATGTGACTTGTGCTTTAGTAAATAAAAGATTAGAAGTTCTTCCACAAGAGGCATGCTAAGCTTAGCCTCTTTGTCTACGTCTGTTCCTGTGTTTTCTTTTTATCAAAAGTATGTCCTTGCCTAGGTTGTACGGAAGTGGACACGTAGAAACGTGATTTTTTAATCTCTTTTTTTTTTCTTTTAGGAAAACGTTTTAAAAACGTATATATATATATATATACAATTGATTATTATGTGAATTCGTTTTATTATGATTAGTATAAACGTCTACAAATAAACAATAATAATCATTCTATTTAATCATTATCAAAATGAAATAAATCATCATTGAACATCAAAGTAAAAAAAAAAAATCAAAAAAACAAAATCCCAATAGTTGAATATTAAATAGCTTTTTAAGAAACGAGTTTCTAATGCGTTTCCACAAGTTTCCGAGAAATTATGATTCCGAAACGTGAAACGGACCTTCGACGAAGTTTCCAGGCAACATATACTACAAGAAAACAGCAAGGATACTGAGGGAAAAAATCGTCGGAATTTCGTCGGAATAACGTTATTCCGACGACATACCGACGAAACAAGTCCTCGGAAATAATTCCTCGGAATTTCTTCTTTCCTCGAAAATCCCTCGAAATTTTCCGACGGAATTCCGAGGAAACAAATTTTCGAGGAAATTCCGAGGATCACTAGTTTGTCGGAAATCTTCTCGGAATATACCGAGGGAGAACTTCGTCGGGATATTTCCTCGGAAGTTCATCGATCGATGCGTTTTTGGACATATATCTATCGATCGATCCGTTTATAAAAAAACGTTCGGAATATACCGAGGGACATCTTCCTCGGAATATTCCGAGGAACATGTCCCTCGGTATATTCCGAGGAACATGCCCCATGGTATATTCCGAGGAAAGGTGTCCCTCGGTATATTCGAGGAAGATGTCCCTCGGTATATTCCGAGGAAGATGTCCCTCGGTATATTCCGAACGTTTTTTTATAAACAGATCGATCGATGGATATATGTCCAAAAACGCATCGATCGATCGAGTAAAAAATATAATTAATTTCCTCGGAATGTAAAAAATATTATTTTTTTAAAAAAATAAAATTTTTAAAATTTAAATTCGAAAATATAAAATTAAAATTAAAATTGAAATCATTTTAATTAATATTCAAAGTTTCACAAATAAAAATAAAATATTGCGAGTTTTTGGAAAAAAAAAAAACTACGGGTCTGGCACGTCCGGGAACACCTCGTTCGGGTACATACTCTGCATCATCTCCATCATTTGCTGGCGAAGGGGAATCCTGAAAATGGCTGGAATCTCGAGACTGGCTCCCCGTACCACCACGGCCACGACGCTGTCGAGGCCGGGTCTGATCATCATGAGACCTGTAAATTAAAAAAATATATTTAATAAATACAGAAATATATAAATTAATTTTTTTTAAAAAAAATCCCAAATAATAGTTTTTAATCACAAAAAAAGATTTATAGATATTAAAAATATTTAATAAATATATAAAAATAGTTCTGATAAACAAAAAATAGTTTTAATAAATAAAAAATAGTTTAATAATTACAAAAAATAGTTTTAATAATATATATATATATATTAAAAATATTTTTAAATTCCAAATAATAGTTTTTAATCACAAAAAAAGTTTTATAGATATTAAAAATGTTTTGTAAAATCCAAAAAATCGAATTTATATACAAAAAAGATTTTGTAAAATCCAAAAAATCGAATTTATATAGAAAAATCGTTTTGTAAAATACAAAAATCGATTTTATATACAAAAATCGATTTTATAAATAAAAAAAAAATAAAAAAATTATAAAAAAATTCTAAATCAATTCAACAAAACAAATTATTCAACCAAATCACAATTCTAAACCTATTATACAACCAAATCACAATCCTAACCAATCACCCTAACAAAAATCTATCAAAACTACACAAAAACCTAACAAATAGAACCTAAGAGAGTGGGATAGGGTCCTTACATGATTTGTGTAAGAGAAGGGGGAGATCGCCAGAGATATCGTCGGATTTCAGGGGGAAATCGCCGGAGAGAAGAGAGGAGTCGCGCAGAGGAAGAAGAGAGAAATGGGGAAGAAGAAGGGGCTCGTGGTTATAAAACCTAGGGTCCGACGGATATTATCCGTCGGAATTCCGTCGGAATTCTAATTTCAATTTTCGCGAAATATTTGCCCGATTTCATTTCTTATACAATTGTAATGCATACCATTGAGGATTCTTTGTATAGATGAGCATAAACCATGAAATAACAAATTTCAAAACTAATTGAAAGTATTCCCTTTACCGTTCATTAAAAGGTATAAGTGTTTCTCTTATGTTGGATTTCGTTCATACAATCGGAAAAGTGTTAATTATACGGTAAGGAACAAATTTTTGACTTCATAATGAACGTAAGACACTTAATAAGAGTTATATAGGTGTTATTCAAACAGCAAAACGTTGTTTTCGATTTAAAAACCCTATTTCCTCGGAATTTCCTCGGATTATTCCGAGGGAATTCCGAGGAAACCCTTTTCTTCCTCGGAATTCCGTCGGAATATTCCGAGGAACTAGTGTTTGGGGTTTCAATACGTCAATTTTTTTTAAACGGATCGATCGATGGATATATGTACCAAAACGCATCGATCGATAGAGTATATCAGGTGTTCCTCGGAATTTCCTCGGAATATTCCGAGGCTTTTCTGAGGAAACAGGGTTTTGGGGTAACAAAATCTCGTACGTTTTTTTATAAACGGATCGATCGATGTATATATATCCAAAGACACATAAATCGATCACTAAGATGGACCAAAGCGTAACAATGTGATCGATCGATTAGATTATCCCATCGATCGATCGAGAATCTCAAGCGTTCCTCGGAATGTCCTCGGAAAATCTTGTAAGTTTTTGTATAAACGGATCGATCGATGGATATATGTCAGAAAACGCATCGATCGATCACTAAGATGGACCAAAGCGTAACAATGTGATCGATCGATTAGATTATCCCATCGATGGATCGAACAAAATCTCGGGAGCCTTTTTTTAAACGCATCGATCGATCTTTATTTGTACAAAAACGCATCGATCGATCTTTATTTGGTTGTGTTTTGAGTAGTTTTTAATTCGTATTCAGCTTTGCCTTGCTAGATAAACCAAATAACTAATATCTGAGTACCATTCTTTCAGCTATCAACTGCAGGCTGTGAAACATGGAAAAGCCACAAACATTGATCAACCAACAACATCCATGCTTTTAAGAATGTTCAAAGGATTCAAACTGACTGACCACTCAATCTACTCAAATTTTCTCATCTTGGGGCTTGGTATACACTAGGTTCGCTAGTACTACCATGTTCATAATCAGTTTCCCCATGATGATACCAAATTTTGTAACTTCGTGTAAACCCACTCAAATATAGATGAGTCCAAACATCCCACTCTTTAATAACCTTTCTATTTTTACAATTAGAGCAAGGAAATCTTAACATACCTGTTTTTGCTTCCGGTTGTCGGTGAACTAACCCCATGAATTCGGTTATACCTCGTTGGTATTCTTCCGTAAGCAATCTCGTGTTCGGATCCAAATGAGGTCGATCGATCCAAGAACGAAAATAATTTGAAGAAGACATATTTTTTATGAATCAAATTCGTGTGTAAATAGAGTAAGAGGGAGGATGAAGATATGGAGTGAATGAAGAGGAAGAGGACTGCTTGTATTTATAGTTTAAATCCTGCCGACAGACCGAGGAAATTCCGACGCCAACAACTAGTTCGTCGGAATTTCCTCGGAATTTTGTAAAATCCCCCAACGGCTCTCCAACGGCTATAATATTTCCTCGGAATTCATCGGTTTTTTCCGAGGAACACATTTTTCCTCGGAATTTCCTCGGAATATTCCGACGGATTGATATTTCCTCGGAATTCCGTCTGTATATTCCGAGGAAATTTCGAGGAAACCAAATTTTGTGTTTCCTCGGAATTTCCTCGGAAATTCCTCGGTATATTCCGAGGATTTCATTTTCCGTCGGAATGTCCGTCAGAATACCGCTGTTTTCTTGTAGTGATATCGGTCCCTCTGTCGCCTAATTATCACCATTGATGTGCTCCAGTCCGAGGACCAGTCCATGGAATCAGACCAGTACGAGGATCAGAACGTCTAGAACAATTCAATTGTTCCTTAGGGTTTATCAACCATTAGGTAGGTCTTGGCATTCGGGCCCCCATCGGTTTCGGTTCGGTTGATTCGGATTTTCGGATTTTTGGTGTTATGCTAATAAGTCCCGTTCGACTTTTACTAATTATCGGGCCGGGTTCGGTTCGGAACAGATTCTAACCAATGTTTGAAATCGTCCAAAAATATATCCTTCTATTTCAAAATAGTTGATGTCAATTTTGGTTCATTGCACAAGAAGAATTAAGACATACACTTATACCTAAAAAGTATCATTAAAAATATAAACAAAAACTAATTCAACCAATCATCAAAAGAACTATAAAACATAATTGGTGACACAGTTTTCAATAACACTAAAATTAATATAAAATACCAAAATATCATGTATTTTAAAACTTCAAAAACACTTCAAAACATCATCTATTTTGGAACGGAAGGAGTACCTCAAAAATTGACAAATTGTTTTTTAAAATATAGAAATTATTGACAAATGTAATTAAAAATTACTCAAACTATCTAAATTAACTAAAAAGTATTCAAAATCAAAATAACAAATAAAACAAACTACGAAAATATTTTGAATACTCTAAAATATCTAAATCACCGTAACATATATAAAAACATTAACATATTTAACACTTTTAACACTTTTAAAAACAAATAAAAATATTTTTTTAATCCTCCATTGGATTCATTTTTTTTGCCGTTGACGGAACGCCGAGATGTCATCTCCACTTTCTTAGTCTTTCCTCTTCGAAGGTTGTTTAAATATGTCGATGAATTTGTAATTTCGGGCTTACTCATGGTATTTATTTTAGGTCAAATTTTAAACTTTGTCATTTTTATGTTTTTTGTTTATAATATTTTTTGATTTATTAAAATAAATGACTTTTATATGTACAACATGTTAAAACAGATTTTCAGTATAACTTGAAATTAAATAATATTTATATACCAAAATATAAAAAAAAATTAACCTTGAAAATATGAACATGTAAATATAATACTACTCGCAAATTTAGTAATCCTATTAGTTTTGATAAATTATGTTCCTTTTTGTTTATGAGATATAATGACAAATAGTCTTTTACATTTCTTTTATGTACACTTAAACTGTTTAAAACTAAAAAAATTTATATTTATTTCAAACTTATTAATATCATTAAATTATGAAACTAATATTTGACATACATATGGATGATGATGATTTTCTTCTTTGTTTAATAATTGGTTATATTGTGAAATTTATTGCACAAAATAGCAGATTGTTTAATTGACAAATACTTTTGAATAACCCCATATGGAGTGGATGAAACAAAGCATACCCCAAAAAGCATAAAACGCACAACCGGTTTTGTTGTATACATATTCCATTACCGGAATACACATAATTTAGTTCTATTTGATATATTTTTTTCTCTAAGAAAAAAAAATAGTTAACATGAGACAAAAGAAGTGCAAAAAAAAAAAATTCATAGCAGAATACTCTATTGCCACTTTCTTGAAACATCAAATAAATGTTCACTGGATGGAAAAGAACGTTCTCTTCTGAATCTCATATGAGATAGTATATATATATTCCTTTTTCTTGAACTGGACTTCCTGAAGAGACAAAAATAACATCGTGAGTATTGGAAAACTCAATGTACAACATCCTATGCCACTTAAATGAATCATCAGAGGATCCATTACTGTTTGGCGAAGGACTTCTATTCTCATTGCTTGAGTTTTGAGCATGTATGAGTCTTGACAATTCCTCGTCTTTTTTCCATCTCCCTCTTTTCACCCCGAGCTTCCCTTCAGTCGTTTTGTGAGGCCTCTTTGCTTCCCTTCAGTCGTTTACACGGAGGAAATCATCAGATTTTATATTCGACTTAACACATTAACTTTCTCTGTTGACTTTATGTCATTCGCTGTGAAACAAGAGAAATAGAGAATTAGTTGTTCTTATTACTATTCCATAGACAACATACATATATATAGGAATACATAACTAGGGTTTAGAACCGTCTAGAACATGGGCATATGGGCATATATGGACATCTACATAATAGTTCATAACACTCCCCCTTGAATGTCTATCATACAAAATATTTCCTAAAGCGCCTTAGATGCTGCCTCATTAAAAACCTTACCAGGAAAATCCAATGGGAAACACTGTGGTGAAGGAAAAAAGAGTGCAGCGCGCATCTACTCCCCTAATGAGAACATAACTTGAGATATCTGATAGGACACAATCCAATGTGATGAATTAACTCATTTGTCTTTGGCTTGGACCGGTTCACTTCTCTTGGCAGATTTGACACTCTTCACTGAAACTTGAATATCTTGATGACCGTAGAACAAAATGACTTCAAACCACTTGTAAATCGAAGCTAACATCCATGTTTAACTTTAGGTGCCGGTCTTATCTAGAGTTCTATCATCCGAAATGACTTGATTCAAACTAGAGATGAAAGTAGACTCAAATATCTTTCTATGAACACCAAGTTCACATTTTAATTCCATTTAGAAGGCCTCCTTTGAATGGAAAACTTTCGACCTTTGATTCTTTCTCGAAAATGAAATGTGTTCATGCCTTGATTCTTCTTCAAGTATGATTGATCTTGATCATTTTCTTTTGCTTCTCTTAATCTCAATAACACATTGGAATATCGATAGATCTTCATCACTTAAGTGATAACATTCCTCTTTAGGTATCTATCATTTGCGTGTTCTTTGTTGCCTCGTTAAAACCTTGACATGAAAAACCCAATGGGACAAAACCAATGATAAGGAAAAAGAGTACAACTACGCACATCATCATATTCTCCCCCTGGAAGCATCATCTTTGGAAGATGTATTCTCATCACATATATCATCCTTTTTAAGAATTGCTATAAGCATATTCTTACTGAATAAACTCGTTTGATTGTCAGATAATTTCTTAGACCATTGGCTTCTTGTCCATAACATTACTTTCACACAAAAGATCATATCTTGGTCTATTTGGAATCCATGTCCAAATTTCCTTTAAAGACAATCTTTTACACCTTCAGATTATGTATACTTATACATACGAGTTATTCATTTGCTTCTTGTAAAAGTTACAAGTATGAATATCCTTCTTCTCATACGAAACCACATCTTTCAATCATGAAAGAGATTAGTAAATTTCCAATATATATCATGGTACTTCAAGACCAAGAATTTTTTCCTTTATATGCTCAATATACTCGCGCGGTAATGTTCTCGAGAACTAGCACTTATTGTTTCTCGCAGCCCAAATCCTTATGGGGTTTACTGCTTCTTACAATTCACATCCTTCTGGATCTTTCACATAATTGTCATTTTCCAGTGGCTTTCAATTCTTGCCAGACAAAAGAAACTTGAAAGTTGATGCTTCCACCACATGATGATATGTTTCTTATAACAATTTCAGGTCTCTGTGAGAACTCTTGTGAAAATACTCTTTTTCATCTCATAACTTTTCATCATCTCATTCATTCTTTCACATAAAGACCCATTTGTCTGCCACTGGGCACCACTAGGTGTACGGACTATCAGTCTGAATACTCTTCTCTTTCCAAGAGATTTAATCCTTCATCTATTGCTTATTTCTATTTTGGCCTATTACTTTCTTTTTGTGTGTACACTTTTCAATAGATGGTTCATGATCCTCATTCTTATCAACTGCTACATTGCATGTATATGTTTTCACGAAGTCGATTTGATATCGGTTCATATTGTTTCATACATGACATACCTATTTGAGATTTTTTATTCTCAGGTACCTGAATTTCTTTCTTGTCATGTTTTCTATCTCTTCTTGAGATCCTTAATATTTTATTTCTCGATTCTGCCATTCTCATTCATGCTCCTTTTATTTTTCGAGGATTATTATTTGGAACCGATAGGTCTATCACGCTTTAAGTGCTCTTTAGACTCGTTAGCAGTTTGATATTGTCCTTCTGGGATACTCATTTTAATTGGAGCATTTAGACCTGGTACTTGTGACTAAATCACTTTCTTAGGGCAAGTAAATGAGTCTGGCAATTCATATGCTAATCTTTGTAATAGAATTATCTCCATACATTCGGTTTTGGACTTTTATTCACTCTCTTTAGTCCGAGGATCAATGATAATTCATTCAACTCATTCATTTTCCAGCTGTTTATTTTCTCTCCCTAATTTTGGATAGACTAACTCTGAGTCTTTAGATAAATCTTATAAAATCTTCTAGATTTTAATATCAATGGAGATCATATCCAACATATTCATAACCTTCTTTGAGGTCCCATCTTTTAGTTGTGTGGTGGAACAACTACAACTTATCCAAAATTTTCTAGATGGGGATCTTTGGTTCCTGACCCAAAACCAGTTTGATGGGGAGAGTTCTTAATCACTCTTTGGCATTATGCGAATAAATGCTGCTGCATCTTAAATATGAACATTAGCTACAAGATGTTCATCATGTATCCATACATGCATAAAATAATCATCAAAGGCTTGTGATTTTACCAGTATTACCAATTAGTCTCGCAAACATCAGGTTGCGGATCTTTGACAATGATACATACGACTTTCTTGTCGATGCATTAATCATATGGTGGATGATCAGTCCACCAGTGGGTGATCAAGCCCACAAACATTTCCTTGTATACGTAGATTCCAAATCTATTCAATGGGTGAAAATTATATTCTTATATTGCCTTGTAAGCAAACAGCAGATCATTCGTAAGAATCTTCTGGTTCTTTAACGAATGTCCATATGATTATCTTTCGTATCATTACTAAACCGGGATGGCATAACCGTCTTGCCAAACATTACACGTTCATTAAACTTCTGGTTTACTATTACATTTATCTCCATTTCTAATCATTGTGCAGTACAATACAATAGTGCCTTGGGTAATACTTGTGATTCAAGGTAGTCAAGATTTCTCTTTACTTATTGTCTCAATATTTTTTAGATGTACAATCCCTTGGTTTTATTTTATAAATTACTCTTCAAGTCTATTTCCAGTGTGACCATACTTATGGATGTTCCACATACTAGGGATGTGAGATTCTATAATTCTCCCACTCGAGATGATGACACTGCATTTTTGTCAATTTCGAAGTGAATCTCAACTAAAAATCAACAACATACCCAACTTAAGGTCATGTGTTACATCTTAGATTATTTTGATCTTTGAGACTTGAGAAAGTATAAGTTTCATTTCCATAGACATACATGTATATGATCTTTTAGAGCTTCCAATAATCTTGATACTACAAGACATTGTACTCACACTAGTTTCTTTCCTTATAAGGTCAGAGAAATATCTCTTATTTGCTACCATACTTATTTTCTCACTTCTTGTGAGAAAATTTTTCTTGAAAGAAACTCATTGGGGTCTACTTTGACCATATACATATCCACATTAACGTCTACAGCGACTTTTGTAGCCACTTCCTTAGAAAACAATGTGGTCTTTCCTTTTTCAAATATAATATCATATTTTACTCAAGAGAATATATATAATCAACTAGAAGTGATTTAAGCTTAAAATTCTATATATATAATGGTAATGAATAATAATAATCAAATTATATAAAAAGATGTATTAACAGAAGTATCTTATTATATCAAGAAATAAATACCTATAGTAATTATTTTATTAGCTAAATTCTTAATTTCATGCTATTTAACAAGGTTTAACCAATCAATCAATTTAGTGAACTACTTTTATATCACATATATCAATTTTCGTGTGAATTATTTTACCTAATTAAAATGTAGTTAACGTTTTATATAAGGCATAAAAATAAAATACTTATCTTGACAAGTAAAAGTGCAATGGAGATGCGAATTCCAACTGCTCATGTTTCTGGTTGGTTATAATTTCACATGATCTCTTCTCTTTTAGGGAGGACAATCAATCCTGAAATACTTAAATTTGCTCATAAAATATGGCTAATGTTGTTAGTAAACATCAATATATAATCCAAAGACTCGTAAATTACAAATATTTTTCTAAGTCTATAAATTTCAAGGAGATATGAAAATAAATCATAATTCATAAAAGTAGTTTTCGGTAGTACCACTAAAGTATTAAATAGTAAATCGTATTAAGCAAAAGTTATTTCATCAAATTAATGTTCTACACAATAAAATATGCTACCATGTCATATCCGATATATATATATATATATTATAAATCATTAGAGTTATTGATTCATCTACTTGCCTATTAGACAAGCAATGATGGTAAATATAGAATACATGACCTAAGTTGTAGATATTATAAATCTGTATAATTTCAATTGATTATAAATACAACAGTAAACTTTGACCGTAATTGAGCAAATAAAACCGATCCAACCAGCAAATCTATTTCTGTGAAATTAAACTTAGCTGAATTAATTTGCTAACTCCTAATTATTAAAATTCAGTTTATTTGTCTGCTCGTAATGGCATACACATGTAGTTAAGGTTTTCAATCACCGTTAGAATATAAGTACATCGTTAGATTATTACTTATCACAATTAGGGTTTTGCTTAGACCGCTAGGTTTTGACGATTTAAAATGTTTCAATTATGAATTTAGCAAGCCTAGTACACGGATTCTATCAGATCATGCAATCATATTCAATATTCAGAGAGATCAGGTTATAGCATGTGATTAGGACTAGTTCAAAACAGAAACATATTTTGATTCAAAATATTCGATTAGGGTTTTAAAGATTATATGTATCGATTTTAATCAAGCTTTATTTGATCTGATTGTGTTAATAATCAGATCTGATACTTTAGTTTAATTAGGGTTTTAGAATATAAATCGAATATGTTTTGGTTTTAGGGTTTGATAATTTTAGGGATTCGATTTAATCATTAGGGTTTTGATTTTAATAATTAGGGTTTCGATTATGTAAAACATGATTAGGGTTTTAGGATATAGGTTTCAATTTTTACATGTAAATCCGATTAGGGTTTGATAATTACCTTAAACCTCCAGTTGGGTTGAATGGACCACCGATTGAACAAGAGAAGATTTAGAACAGGAACTTGCTGAGATCATCGGTCGAACAAGCTGAGATCGGTATCGCCGTTTCGAACAGGCTGAGATCGGATCGTTGGTTCACAATCGGGATGAAGGTTCACGATCAAGGGATTAAGGTTCTCGCTGTCTAGGGTTTCGATCGAGAGAGAGAGAGTTAGGGTTTTTAGGGTCGGAAACTTTGGCTCATGGTTTCTTAGAGTTTCGTGCTGATAACGTGTTGTGAAACAAGAGAAAGAGAGAATTGGTTGTTCTTATTAATAATCCATAAACAACATACATATATATAGGAGTACATAACTAGGGTTTAGAACCGTCTAGAACATGGGCCTATGAGCCTATATGGACATCCACATAATAGTTTATAACATCATTCTGCATCATTCTATCTTTTGAGCCAATATGAGAACACGCCTTCACTTTTCCAGTTTTTGTGTAATCTGCTCAACTTTTATCCCTACTCAAATCATTTCTCAAATCATTTCCAGAAATTTTATTACTAAGTCATTTCCAGAAATTTTATTAATATCGACTTGACAAAGGCTACCTTCTGATATCAAGCCAAAATTTTTTATGAACCTTAAAATATTGTATATCCAAAGAAAGCAAAACTAAAACTTGATTAGAACAAAGAAATTAATTAATATTAATCTGAGATTAATTAGCGAAGGAGAAAAAGACAGTTCCCATGTTTTAATGTCATTCTCGACTTTCTACGTGGGGAAGAAACTTTATAATTTTAAACAAAAATCTCTCTTCGGACCCAAAATACTAATCTGATTTGGCTTCTTCTTCATTCTTCCCAGATTCTCTGTAGAGGAGGGTCTATGAATCCATCTCCTTCCCCACTCTATTTCAGAAGCTTCCAGAAGCATCAATGGCCGAGTTCATCTGTTTATACGGAAAGGTCATCTCTTTCTACCACTCTCATCTAATTTACTGTGATTTAAGCTTTTGGGTTTCTCTGCATGTTAGTTTTATCATTGGAATCAACCTTCAAAATCTTCTCTTTTTTCTTCATAAGATTTAAAGTTATGGTTTTTAAAGCACTAAGGGTTTACTCCTATTCTCAGGTTTTAATGTTTGATGTAAACAGGACTGTGCAGCAATTGTTATAAACAACCAAAGAGATCACCTCTGTTCTTAAGGATGATAGTTTTGGTGTTTGCAATGGTCTGTGGTCTCTACATTTACTCCGTCTGCTTAAAACAGTTTAGTGTCGAACCTCACAACTTGTTCCAACTCGTATCACTACTCGGATTCATTACCCAAAGCCACAAACTTTCAGTAGGTTAGTAACTCTTTCAGTCTCTTTGTCATGTTTGTTTATTCACTTCTAACTTTGAAACAGATCTGAATGTGGGCACAATCTGGTGAGGTTCTTTTCGATACTATCGATGCAAAGATCAGGAAGCGGTTGGTTCGAAACGTTGTCTCGTAAGAGCGAAGTGGCGGTGGGGAGATATCTCAACCGATATGTTACCCAGTGCTTGAAAATATGACGACAACAATGAGTTTAATGGAGAAGCTCCACTGCTTGTGTAGGTGGAAGCTCAAGCAACGACGGGAAACCTCGGCGTTCTCGGGAGTTAGCATCGTTATTTCCCGAAACTGCCGCTGCCGAGATGAAGCAATTCAAGAGAAACCATTGAAGGAGAGAGAGAGAGAGAGAGAGAGAGAGAGAGAGAGAGAGAGAGAGAGAGAGAGAGAGAGAGAGAAAGAGAGAGAGAGAGAGAGAGCCATCTTTATAGAGGATGGTTTTGAAGAAAAGATGAGTCCAAGAAGAGGAATACTCACATATATTTATACCGAACACACATCGCCTTTCAGATCTAAAAACGCATTGAAGACCTCATCATGGGCGTGTGAATCAATGGAATTAAACACGAAGCCATAACTCGGATGTTTCAGAAAGTGAGAAGAATCCCAGGCATCACCGCCGTCGAACAAAGGGGAGAGATGATCTCCATCTTCTTGATTCTTTAGAATTAGGATTACGAACGATTTTATCTACTCGGGCCATGAAAACATCTGATTATAGCGCCCAAACACCTAACACACGGGAACAGCCATCTAACTGAAGTTTAAATGAAACAATGTGTTTTGACTGCCTTAGACACGTGTCGCACTTACAAAGCCCAACTTTTTGACATGACATCCTATGCCTCTTCACCGGGATAGAAGAAACATTCTTTTATTATATAAGATTTTCTTAAAATAGACATCTAAGCAAACAAAAACAATCAGCTCTTTTTAGATTCCGGCAGTCCCGTGTCGGTCTGCAGTACTAGGTTTCGGTTGGGTAGTTCCAGTTATCCAGTCTAGGAATTGTACTTGTACTGATCCTGTTTTATTATAAAAAACATTAAAAACATTTGTATAAAGAGTTCATTGTCAAAAACATCTATCCCTTATATAATAATTGAGAAACATTACAACATTGTTTTGTAGCCACGTGTCATCATGAGAATGAAATTCAGAATTCTTAGAGAAATAGGTTGGTCCATCTTAACTTATATTATTCTTTTTATTAAACTAACTATCAAATTGATAAATATTGTACAAAAAAATATTCTCGCACTCTCCTTAAATAAAAAATACGGAATTGCCTAATATGGTTAATGTGTATATGACAATTAATGATTATGAATAATAAATATTTGATAATAATTTTTGTATCTTAGCTCTTTTTTTGTTTAATTTTATATTATTAAAAGATATTAAACAACAACATTAACCATATAATAAACAAAATTAATTTTTTTTCTTATATGTTATATTTTGAATTTTTAAAACGACTATAAATTACTAAAAACGTTAAATGTCTCACACTAAAATTTTGTGATCAATGGCTTAACTTTTTTTGGTAATAACAAGATACAAATGATAATAAATCGTATGAATATGAAGTCTCATTTACTAGACATTCATATTATATATTAATATAGTTTAAAATTAAACTATATAACACAGAATAATACTTAAATATGATAATTTTGAAATTTGTATGGAAAAGTATTGAAACTTTAATTTTGAAATTTGCATTCAAAAAATCGCACATTAGAAATTTTGTATTTATCACATGAGTATGAATTTTCAATAATAAATATTTATATTAAAATATACTATCTATGTCCATGTCATTGAAATTTAGTTATATACCATATAAAATAAATAAAATGATTGTTTTGATTTATTTACTAGAAAAGTATCGTAAATAAATAACATGTATTGTTTATTTTTATGCGTTTACTCTAATTTAATTATATACATAATGCGTAAATGAAAACAAATAAATAATAGTAATAGATAAAAATTATTTTTATATATAACATTCATCCCGCGCAACTGTGCGGATCTTAGGCATATATATATATATATAAAGAAAGCCCATTGTCAAAAAAACAAAAAGTTCTCCTTTTTATTCGGTCTCATTGTATAATAAGGTGATCACGATATTTGATGCGATTACATCAGCTATGATCCCTCATACATCCAGAATTATCTTACCATATTAGTTAAACAATTATAAACCAAGTGGTGATCGACCCTATCAGGCCCAAACCGTCCAGCCGATCAGCTATCTATCCGGCCCATTCGTTAATGACTTAGGCGAATGAGAGTTTACATTTATCTATACTTGATGTTTATCCTTTTCCATATGTATTTAGGATAAGTACTATTTCCTATTCCTATTAGGAATAAGATTTCATTTTCTCTTATGACGGTCTAAATAAAACGGTCTAATACTTGTATAAATATAGACCTCTGGTCATGAGTAATAATAAGCTTACACAGTATCTCTTTTATAACACGTTATCGGCACGATTGCCTCTAACCCTAAGCCCCCACGAAATTCCTTAAACTCAGTCGAATATCACAAAACCATAATTCCGGCGGAACTTCAAAGAGATCGTTCTCCCAAACCGTGAGGACCCAGACGACGAGCAATATATCAAATTGAAGCTCTCGCCGAGACGAATCAGACGCTGCAAACCGCTTGTCGATCCGATCACTGACGCGCCGTCACGCTCTGCTACACTCTTTCTAGACGTGATCAAGTAAACCAGACCTTCTCCTTCTTCCCTGTTCGTGATCCGACCAAACAAGCAGCCCGTCCGCGACCCGACTCGAAGAGCGATCAGCTCGCGGCCTCCTTCTCTCTTCGGTGGTCCAAATCTACACTCCATAAGTTTCTAAAGGTAAAACTCGAAACTTAAAAGAACCTACACTGAATTTGGTTGATTGATAAAGATCTGAACCATTAAAATCTGAAGAACCCTAATCTAGGATAATAGAAACCCTAACATATGGAACTAAGTTTTGGTTAGATTGTTTTCCTGTTAAGTTGATAGATCAATGGCTGTTAGGGTTGCTAGAACATTGATTGATCAGTAAGGGAATTGAAACCCTAAATCTAAATTATATGATCCGTTTCCTTTATGATGCTTTGAAAATCTGAAATATCAAAAACCTAAATTGATCCGACTGTTTTGATTGATTGATTTTGATGTATCTGAGGTTTAGGTTGCTAGATTAAAAGCTTGAATTATCTTTGATGATTGTTTGAGTAAATAGAACTGTTTAGAATCAAATTTGATCTTAAAATTGTTAAATTACCGAAAACCCTAATTTTCCTTTTTGCATAAATCGATTGATAAACAAGTTTTCATATTGTGATTAATTGTTTGAATATCGAATGAACTGATTAGGAAAATTGCTAGTTTTGATTAAAAACCATAATTTGTCTGTGAATTTCCTTTTTACTAAAAGTAGAAAAGTAAAACATAAGAATTATTGACTGGTTGATCTGATTAGGATTGCTAGAGAATTGCTAAAATTGACTGATTGATCTGATTTAATTCTTTTGTAAAGCTTGATATTGATAAAATCAAACCGAAAAAATGGGCTTTGAAACCCTAATATGATCTGATGATACTTGCATTGTTATTCTGATTGCTTGATCATACTAAATGTTTTAAGAAAAGTAAAACATAAGAATTATTGACCTGGTCTCATATTGATTAAAAATCGGCCTGAATATGATTGTTGTTATGATTGATGCTTTGATTGCATTCAGATATAAAATCCGACCTCTAGGGTTGTTGCATCACAATTTTATAAGGCCGTGTGGCCTAAAGCATCATATAGACCTCGCATACTTGTTTTTTCTCGCACCATGGTCGAGTAGTTAATTGTTTGGTCGAGAGACTTGTGAAACCATATGCATTGATTTTATTGACTCGGTTGCATCTTGAACTGATTAATAATATGTTTCAGATGTCAAAATTTGAGCCTTCGGATTATGCTGCCCTAAATCTCTCTGGAGATAATTATCTAGAATGGGTAATGAACACTTCAGTTGCCCTGAAGTCTAGAGGACTCGGGAAATGTATCATTGATGGCAATAATGCAATTGAAAGTGAAAAGCATAGAGCCATAACAATTATGCGCTATCATCTCACTGAGGATCTGAGAGATCAGTACTTAAATATTGAGGATCCTTGTGACCTTTGGACAAAACTAAATTCCAGATACTCAATGGCATTATGGCGAAAAGCCATGAATGAATGGAAGATTCTCAGGTTCCAGGATTTTGAATCCGTGGAATATAATTCTGCTCTGATGAAAATCGCCTATAGTCTTGAACTATGTGGTGAAGTGGTAACAAATGATGATTTACTATATAAAACCTATTCCACATTCCATCCAAAGGATCTGTTGTTATCACATAAGGCTAAGGGTTTCACCACCTATAATGACCTATTGTCATGCCTATTGGCAACTGAGCAAAGAGAGCAAAAAGTTATAGATACCATTAGCAGATTTCAAAAACTTCAGAAAAGATACATTGAGCAACGGAACAGTGAGATGAGACCTTCTGAAGCCAATGAGGCTAAAAATGATAAGGAGGAATCCAAGGAAGCTGTGTGGAAATATATGGATTGTGAGGCCGGCTTATACATTGACTAAAGAAACGAGATTTCGACATTCTGATTTTATGTTTTATGCTTTGCTTTGCTTTGATAGCAATAATAAGAGTTGTTTTTAGTTATCATGTTTGATTTGCTTGATGATTTCTTGATTGATAAATGACAATGAAAACTTAATAAAAGGATAGTCAGTCTATTATAGACCACGGCATTGCCTAAAGAGGCACATATTTATTCACCCAATAAAAGACCCATTGAGTTATAAAGAAACGAGCATAAATGGTTTCCACATTGAACCAATGGGCAAAGGAAACAAAAGTTTCTTTCAGATTATAAGAAAATCGCCTAAGGCCTTATAAGAAAGTGGTCAAGACTATACCTAGATACTCTACTGATCTAAACTATGCCAAGGATCAGTATGATAAAGGCAAAAGCCATGGTAACCTGTATACCTACGAAATTTTATACACTTTATGGCATGACTGGATTAGCCATCCAGGTCTTTAAAAATTGATGCACATATTGCAAAAGGCACAAAGAGTTATCCCATAAAATCTCACGTTGTGTAACATATACACAAGGGAAACTCATTAGGCTCTATTATCCCAAGTACCACGTGATTATAGTATGTCCATGAGGGGGGAGTGAGGACAAACTGTGATCCATGAACATACTTCAAATCCGTGTGACATGGTCTATGACCATAGTAAGACTTGGCCGAATTCTTTATACTACAAAGGTCACTACCTAATGTTTGGGGACACAAGGATTTACATGTGTAAGGTTAATATGCATCAGGCCATATAAGTGAGCATAGATAATCCCATCTCAGAATGAATACGGGTCATAAACCAGACATATACCATCCTAAGAGATTTTGAATAAACCACCACATACATATGTGCCGTCTAGGATGGAACCTCAGAAGAGGATGAGAAAAAGATTGATAATATATGTTGGATAGGAACATGTCTTTCTCCCACGTTTTTTTTTAAGAGACCTTGTGCCAAATATGGGTGATCAAATTATGGCCAGGTACACGGATCGCATGACTGATGAATCCGACTATCCAACATCAGGGGGAGAAAGAAATAAGCTGGTAAAAGAGAATAAGAGAAATAGAATGGTATTTACCATCATTGTCTTTGCAAGATCCTCGGACTAGAAAATATGATTTAAGACGTCCGAAGAATGTGATCAAATGATACAAAAGCTAGCAGAACTAGATGCCAGACACATTGACCCGAAAAGAAAAGAATGACTAAGTCATACCAGCTTAGCACCACGAATTTGATGTCCTAAGAGACACAATCAAGTTGCTACAGTGTCTATACAAGATAGACCAATAAGTTCCAAAAGATAAGAAACCTCGGAAAGAAATGAAAGGTGCATAGAATGATACAAATCCGAGTTCAAAGGAAACCAGTCCAGATAGAGAGATAAGGCTGGCCAGCTAAACATCTAAGGTACCAAACCATGTAGTTTGGGACGCCAAACTGCAAGGTAGTAAAGGTCCTGGATAATAAGATCTCAAATCTATTAGATCATGTCTGGAACACTATGGAACTACATAAGAGTGTTAACACCAATGATGTATTTACATATAAGAGAGCTCATAAGAGAAAGTAGCACTTGAGTTTAAAGATGTAAAGCGAGGATCATGAACCCACGTAAGAGTACTCATAAAGAATAAAGATCAGATTAAAAGAAAACGTGAGGTTTAAAGAGTTTAAAGAAGAGATGGGCGTATTGGCCAAATATATAGAAACGCCATCTGATGATATAGACCAGTGGATAAATGGGTCTTGTGAGGGAAAGAAAATCGTGAGATGTGGAACGTGACGAAGTAGTCAAGAGGTCGTTCACATTACTACTTACAGCATTCAAAGAATGGCTTGTTACACAAGGATACTCATAGAGACCAAAGGAACAGATTATAAGGAAATATGCTCCTATGTGATGGATGTTAATACACAAACTCGAAATTGAGGAAGTCTGGAAACAAAAGAAATAATGATGTAGTAAGCAGTATATTGATCACTGGATAAAGAAAATAAAAGTACCAGAAAGATGAGAAAAGAAGTTCTCAAAGAACAGCATTGTTCCTAAGCTGTTCATGGACTGAAGCAAAAGCAGCTGCATTGAATATGATAAGACTAAGTAAAACTTAGTGAAGGAGTTCGATAAAGAACAATCCAAATCAGTCCATATATTTTTATAAAAGAAATCCCTTGTGTTTATAATAAATCAGCACTGCAAGTAGGTCATGAGATGCCACCAAAGAAAGTGTGGACTGCGATGTTTTTCAAGTAATAAGATTATAGTATGGGACTGCAATGTAAGCACAAGCCATTATGTTTATATCAGTGGATAAAAGGAAACCATAATGGTCCAAGAGAGTGACCAGAAGTATGTCTGGTCTAGGTCAAATGGATATGGCATTGCTGAAGGCAAGAAAGATCGATAACCATGTATAAAGGTCCTTGAGTGTATTTGACTGCAGATCCATAGTTTGATGAGATTATAAAACACATTGCAGCAATGATTATTAATGATATGACCTTAGACACTCATGGGGTATGTACGAGTATAGAGAAGGTCTATAACTCAACATGGATCGACCAATGAAGAAAGATCGGCTATAATGGATAAGCCATTAGCACATACGGGTGATGTATGTCCGAATGGACGAAGGCATGTCCGTGAGAAGCCAAGTGATTCGTATGTGTTTGGGTCGATGACTCAATATATATTAAAGTGTCCACGGTATGGCAAAGCCATATGACTAGAGGATCCGTGGGACATGAGAAGACTTGCGAGTAAAGTTTGATCGCAGATTAGAGGTCCATCCGAGTACTGATCGAGTGCCATCCATCCGACCAGGACATAGAGTGGTCAGCTGCAAAGATGCACGTCTTGACCATGTCTTAATGAAGTTCCAGGAGAGATGAGAGTTACAAGATAACTCAAGTTACAATTCGGCAAGAGCTATTCCTACATCAACGTTCAAGAAGCTCAAATGACTACAAGTTCAGTCATATGATATGTCAGTCGACGTCTTCACCATGTCTACACCAACCACACGTCCATGAAATTTATCTATCAGTTTGGGACGTGCCAATTAAAGGACCAGTTCAAGACTTGGCGTCCATGAAGCTAAACTATCAAATTGTCCATGCGCCAACTTGAAGAACATACACGGGGGTACAAGTTAGGGAGAGTTCATGTGTTGTACTCTTTTTCCTTATCCATGGTTTTGTCCCACTGGGTTTTCCTGGAAAGGTTTTAATGAGACAACATTAAGCATGTTACAAGCCTTGAACTGGATGTGTCGATCAAGGGGGAGTGTTATAAACCAAGTGGTGATCGACCCATATCAGGCCCAAACCGTCCGGCCCATCAGCTATTCATCCGGCTCATTCGTTAATGACTTAGGTGAATGAGAGTTTACATTTATCTATACTCGATGTTTATCCTTTTCCATATGTATTTAGGATAAGTACTATTTCCTATTCCTATTAGGAATATGATTTCCTTTTCTCTTATGACGGTCTAAATAAGACGGTCTAATACTTGTATAAATATAGACCTCTAGTCATGAGTAATAATAAGCTTACACAACATCTCTTTTATAACATAAACCGTATTTAGAGTTAGACCATACATATATATTTTTTTCGTATTAAACGTACCTTTTAATTATACAGAAATGCAAAACTTTCAATGATACTGTACAATAATTTTGATTACAACGAACATTAAATACGGATGAAACCCTTAAAATATAATTGCCGTAGGTTTTATTATATTATGTATACAATAATACGTATATAATTATAATATAGTACAAAATAATGTACTATACATTGAATTTTGAAACCAAAATTTAGAAATTTTCTCATGAATATTCGAATTAAATTCTATTTCAATGTGTAAACTTAGCTAGAAGAAATATTTTTCAATGGTTAGAATCCAGGGGATTCTTAAAAGTCCGCAAGCAATACAAAGTCAAACTGTTTTGATGTGCTACTTGTGGGGATGTCTATACGAAACGCAGTTCGGAAAATGGTTATCATCATATCAACAGGTAGGTTGCTGATTACAACCAAGAAATATATCATCTTTCGGTATGAGAAAACCCCAAATGGTCTGCGATAGAATAAATGAATCGCAACCTTTGATCTTTTTAAAAGTTGTTGAAGTCTCATTAAAAAAAGAATTATCCAAACAATAGTCTATTGGTTTGACTAGTGATTAATTAATACTTTTACACCGGTAGCTATGTATTTTAAATTTTAAAGAAATCGATTTATTAAACAATTATGCATATTAACGGAGAAAATGTTTTCAATAGATCTCCTACATGGTCCAATTAAAATTTGGTTAGGCGTGAATTTTCATAGGACAACTTGGGTAATGTAGTCGGATATAGATCTTCATAATACATGCAGTATGTTCTGTTGTAGAGTCGTCTATGTAATCTTTTTTATGATAGTAATATTGTATAAATCAGCGTTAAAAGAAAATTGAATATGAATAAGTAAAATAATAGCTTTTTTTTTTTGTTCACTAAGTAAAATACTAGCTAGAATTGATAATTTATTGTTAGTGTACCAACATATGAAAGCAGCATGTAAATTAAATTTTAGTTATATCGTTTTTCTTTAATATTGATAATCTATTGTTGTATTTGTATGTACCTATAATAACTCTGAATCTTTGTTCTAAATTAATACATTAATTGAACCAGCAAAAAAAAACTACATCTATATTATTAAAAGAGAAGTATCCATTTGAAAATGTTCTTACTTTATTAATTAAACTCCCTTTTTTTTTGCTTGTCTTTTTTAGTTGCATTTATGAAATATCCTAAAACGAATAAAACTGCCTAATTTATTACTTGTCTTTTTAGTTACATTAATGAAATATGCTTAAATGAATTCAAACTTCCTATTTTATTGTTTATCTTTTTCAGTTACTTTAATGAAATATCCTTAAATAAATTTGGACATAATGTCATTTAATCAACCAAAAAAACTCATGAGTTATCCTTACGTGCATAATTTTAATAATGGAGATTTTTAAAAACGTGCATCATTAAAATTTTACCTAAAACATGCAGCACTAATATATAACATGCATTAATAAAACTATAATTTGACTCACACAATTGTACGGATATTATTTTCAGTTGATTAAATTTTAAAATAATTATTTATTCAAAAAATATTTAAGAATGGCTATGTTTTTAAAAATTATATGGTATTATTTGCTCATAACTCATTTGTCATTTGATAAATTGTTAGAAAGAAAATTTTAGCATAATATAACTCAGTTGTCATTTGCTAAATTTATGGTTTTTATTTATATTTTTTATTATTTAATTATAATATTTTCATTTTATATTTGAAGGATAAATGAATTTTCTTCCAAACAATATTTTTGTAAATGTATTTTTTTAAAAAATAATCAATTAAAATTGTTATTATCATTGAATATCATTATTTTTTACATAATTTGAGTTTTCGTTTATATCAAAACTTATCATATTTTAGAATAATTTTAATTTAAAATGTAATTTTCATATTTTTTAAACAAATTCTAAAAATATTTTTTAAATATTTTTTTATAATTGTTAAAAATTATTGAGTTGCATTTCAAATAAAAAGGTAAAGATATTAAAAATATTATAATTAAAATATGTAAAATTTAATATAGTTTTAAGGAAATGGTCAAAATAAAAAAATTTACACATAAAATAATCATGATTTTTGTTAACTGGGCGGATCATTATTTATATGATATCGCACACGAATGAAAAATTTCTGTTTTTAAAATTATCTAATTAACTCTATATTCATTTTTTTATATTTTTATATGATATCACACATTCGTAAAAAAAATAGATAGTTTAAGATGCAACAAAAAAAATATTTACTTAATGAATATAATATGAACGAATATTAAAAATACATCATTTAATAAAATAAATAATTAAAAACTAAAAATTTATATCTGCGCTGGCGCGCAGGTCAGGGTCTAGTTATTTATTATTGCATCAGGTGTTGAATAAAAATTTGACATATTTGTAAAATACCACGAATTCGCTAGATGGTTATTATTTTCAAAAAAAAGTATTAAAGATCTTTAATCGATTACAAAAAAAAATATCAAATCAATAAAAACAAAGATGGACACTTTAGATCTAGTTTAAAACCTAAGAACTTTAAACCCTAATTTTTTTTGTTGAGTTGTGTAGACTGTGAATGTTTCCTTCTAGGTGACTTCCCTCTGTATTTATGAAAGGGAGTTAGCTAGATCTTTATTGTTCCTTACGTTGACTTCACTTATAGTCGAGCCGAATTCTTTGTCTAATGGACTTTAAGGAGGGAGCAAAACCCATCTCTAACATAAAGACCCCCTCCCAATTCGATGTGAGAAAAGAAGTCGATCTCGACGAGTTATCAACAACGGGTCTATGAGACATTGAACTCGGCTTCATGCCTTAAACCATTTTCTGGTCCAGTTCTTGGTTTGCTTGTAAGTCGGAAACCGGTTTGCTACGTAGATGATTAAACCAAGAAGTTGATTTCCTCGGGAGTTGAACCGTTGCATCCCTTGGAAGAACGTCCCCTAGTTTCAGTAATAGGTACCTCTCTCAAACTCTCTTGCTTTCTCAAATTTTTAATATTTTCGAACCGTTCTACTACTGTATTGTCTGTGATTTCTTCAATGTACTCAAGTTCTTCATCTGTTCTTCGCCAAAAATGTCTTCGATCCGCAAATGTTTGACCAAAGGAAAATAAATTGTTCCTGCACCGAAGTCAGCATCAGATGAATCTGGATATTTAGTCATGCCGTTGCGTTGATCAGAGGCCTTCCATTGCACTGAGAGACACAACTACTCTTGACTCGGCTCAGCTTCATTTGGATCAATTTTCTGAAGACGCAATCCATCAAGATCGTGAGGGTCATGAAGACATTGTGTCCACGGGTGTTATGGTTAAAAATGGAATTGGCGAAAAGACAGTTGTTGATCATGAAACCACCAAAAGTGGAGTTGATACATGAGAGAACAACATATATGCTGAAGAAGATTTCGGTGATGATAATGAATCGTCTTTAGAGGAATATCTTATGTTAGTCAGCACTCAGCAGAGGAGGAAGTTATGTTCTTCCATACGCAATCCTAAAACCAGATAGACGACCCTCAATTTTATCATGTCGGGTTGGCGGGTACCAATTCGATCCAGACCCACTCGCCCCACGTAAATTAAACTCAACTCACACTCGCGTCCACAGTTCAAATATTACGCATCTGTCGACATGCGCCCGCCTACAGTGGTTTAAACAAAGTTGGTCCACGAGTTCTACATCTACCTTAATGAATGTAGGGTCATAGTGATAGAAGGAGTGATCTCCATTTTCATGTTTTGTCCTCCTTTGTTTTGTCCACTCTTGTCTTCTCCATGTTCCCAGATTTTTTATTTGGTACGGTACAAAAGAATATCTTCATTCTCATACCACGGGAGCTTTCAAAACAAAAAGATTTCATATATCAATTACCTTGTTTTATCTAGGATACAAATGTTAAGCATTAAAGTTCTTGCTATTTCAGAAATGCCTTCTTTATTAGTATTTACCAAGGTTACATAATCATCTTTACGTCCTCTTTATTCATTGTAAGTGCATCATCTTGTGGTTGAGTATGGTCTAATGTGCTTGATTCGAAGTATTCTTGCAGTTTATTTTAAAATGACATGCACATTAGCTATAGCATTACAAAATCTCAGTAAACTCCAAAAGAGCAAGAAATAATGAATCTACTCGGTTTTTTTTGGTTTGCTAGTTCCTAATGGACACAAGTTGTTGTTTTGCTAAGAATGTTAAATTTCATTTAAAATGAATGAAGGTTACACTTTTGTACCTAAAACAAAAGAAACCATGGCAAAAAGATAAAAACAAGTTGTTTTTTTTTTTTTTTGAAAAAAAAAACAAGTTGTTTTGCTAAAAAATACTAGTATGTTTTGAAAGTTTCCCCTACTAGAGAGTACACACCAAGAATGAATGTGTTGTCCTTTTAGACACTTTTGTTTGCTCTCGGGAAAATCTTTCTAACGTGTATTATGGTCAATATTTCTAGAGAAAAAGACAAAAATAGCACTAAATCAAGTTTTTGTTCCCAAACTAGCACTCAAGGTCAAAAGTCACAAAAATAGCACTTAATGTTTTATCAAAAATCACAAATTTAGGGTTTAGAGTTAAAGGCTGGGGTTTAGGATTTAGGGTTTAGGGTTTAGGGTTTAGAGTTTAGGGTTTAGGGTTTAGATTTTAGGGTTTAGGGTTTAGGGTTTAGGGTTTAGAGTTTAGGGTTTAGGGTTTAGAGTTGAAAAATGAGGTTTTGGGGATAAGATTTCAAATTTTGAAAAATAAAAAAATTAAAATTTTCAAAAGATAAACTTAGAAATGTGCTATTTTGGTCATTTTAGTTTTTGAATGCTATTTTTGTGATATAAACTTAGAAATGTGCTATTTTGGAGATTTGCCCATATTTCTAACGTACATTACACGTTTGAATGGAGCATATTTATCTCATTAACCATCATCCATTCATTTTGGTGTATGATCAGGGAATCAAATCCTTTTTTTTTTTTTTATAGAAGACCCTTGTTTTTTATTTACAGTTTTTTTCTGAACGACAACTCTTGGTTACAGCTAGAAACACAGCCTTGCGATTTTATATATTACTATCGATTTATTAAGTTTATATTCACCACATACATTAGTATTTTAATTTATACACTGTTGTAAATTAATGGGAGAAAGAGATTGTACATTACGAAAATGAAGCCGTCAGTAGGGAATTACAATAGACCGTCATAGATAAATGAAAAGTATACAAATCCTAAAGTGATTAGGAAAAAGAAATCCTAAGTATACAAGGAAAAGAAAACTGTCTAAGTCGAAAGGAAATATGTCTATTTGGTTATGGCATTCACAAATCGGTTCATAACACTCCCCCTTGAATGTTATAACCATAAGAGCTCGTAATACGCTTTGGATGTTGCCTCATTAAAACTTTTCCAGGAAAACCCAGTGGGACAAAACCATGGATAGGAAAAAGAGTACAACATGTATTACTCCCCCGGATTTTAACTTCACTAAAAATTTGATGTTGGAAGTAACTTGATGAATAGATCTTCTGAACTGTCACTTGAATGAACATGAAGTACTTGGACCCCTCTCGTCTTCTAGAACTCGTTGGTGAAGAAAACTTGGGTAGAATATGTTACTTAGCCGTCGATCATCCTATACTCTGATCGAATGGACCTTGACTACACGCGCCTACGGCTTGCCCCATGATAGTTGGTCTTTCTTTACCATCGGCCACAATCTGATTGAACATATTGAGTTATGGAACCTGCAGCCAAATATACTCACGAATTTCTTGGCTAATGTTGCTGCGATGGTTTGTTTCATAACCTGTCTAAGATCTGATAGATAACCTGTATCAACAAAACCAATTAACCATTCTTTGGGCTGGTTAGTATAAAATAAATCAAAATATATGTCTAATCCCGTCTCAGTGCCTTTAGGTCAGATATGAGCTAAGTTTAGATAGTAAATACACGGCAAAACATGTATCTGGCCTAGTGTAGCTTGCCAGATACATCAAAACTCCTATGACACTGAGATATGGCATTTCGGGACCAAAAACTTCTTCATCCTCTCTAATTGGACCATGCACACGAATTTGTTCTTTATCAAATCTCTTGAGTACATTTTCTGTATATGTCATTTGATGCACAAAGATTTCATTATTAATGTACTCAAACTGTAAACCCAAACATAATTTCGTTTTGCCTAGGTTTTTCATCTCAAATCTTTCTTAAGATATTCAGTTGTTTGGGACATGTATCCAGAGGTTCAGATTATCAACATACACTGATATTTTCGAATTTCTTTATGCAATGTTTTTCTCGAGAACTTGTTTTATCTTTGAGCTCAATAACCTCTGGTACTTCTATCTTTTTATCCAGTGGAACATCTAATTTCCTTTCTTATATATATAGCCAGACTTATTATGAATCTAAAAGTATATGTATCCACCACATGGGAGTATATTTCCTCATAACCTATCCCTAGTCTATTGTGAGAATCCTTGTGCAATAAGCCGTGCTTTATATCTCACAATTTCTCATATTCATTTCTCTTACTCACAAAGACCCATTTATATCCACTGGTTTATATCATGTGGCGTTTATATTATATGACCAAATACGCCTCTCTTCTTTAAATAGTCTAACTCCACGTTTCTATTTAATCCAATCTGATCTTACGAGTGCGCACTCTTATATTGATGTGGGTTCGTGATCCTCGTTTATATCCATTAGTTCAAGGGCTACCTTGTGTATACATATATCATCTATGTGTCGACATTCTTATGTTTTCCTTTATGTTCCAGACATGAGATAATCGATTACAAACTCATTATTATCAGAACCATTAGTACCCTGAAGTTTGGCGTCCCAAGCCTCAGTGTTTGGTACCTTAGAGCCGGCCGGCTTTGTTTTCATGTCTAGGATGGTTTCCTCTACCTCGGATTTGTTTATCATTCTCTCCACCTTTCTTTTGTTTTCGAAGATTCTTATCTTTGGAACCTATCGGTCTACCACGTTTCAAACGTTGTCTAGACTCTGTAGCAACTTGATTATGTCCTTCTTGGACTTCATTTCGAATTGGTGCATTATAAGCTGGTATATATGACTTAGTCACTCTCTTTCGGGTCAGCAAATGAGTCTGGCAATTTATTAGCTAGCTTTTGTAAATGTATTATCTTTTGGATGTCTAATTCACATTCTTTAGCCCGAGGATCTTGCCAAGACAATGATGGTTGATTCCATGTAATCTCTTTTACTCTTTTACCAGCTTATTACTTTCTCCCCCTAATCCGTATACCTGGCCTCAAACTGATCACCCATATTTGGCTCAAGGTACTTAATAATCGTGGGAGAATCATATTCAACATATATCCTCATCCTCCTTTGAGGTCCCATCTTAGTTCTCTGTGGTGGAGTAATTTGTATATAGACGGCACATCCAAATGTCTTACGATGGGTTATGTCTGGCTCTTAACCCGTTATCTAATTGATGGGGAATATCTATGCTCACTAAATGGCATGATGCGTATTAACTTAGATGCATGTAAATTTTGTGTGGCCCAAGCTGTGACTGGAAGTTTTGACCTCATAAGTAATGGTCTAGCAATCTGTTGTATGCATTTAATAAAAGATTTCGGCCAAGCCGTTCTTGGTATGGACATGTATCACGGAATTGTCCACACTTACCCACATGGACATACCATAATCATTTAAATGCTTGAGACATGTATTTACCAGTTTATTATTTACTTAGTCTCTTTGACTGGTGATGACCTATCAATGAGTTTCCCTTTGTGTACATGCTATACACGTGAGATTCTTTGGGATAACTCTTTCTTCATTTCAATGTGTGCTCATTTGTTTATCAATTTCGCATTATGTTTGAACCAGGATGGCCAATCCGGTTATGCCATAAAGTGAATATTTTTCGCAGGCACTTAGCCTCTATCATCCTGATCTTGACTTAGTAAAGACCAGTAGAGAATGTAGGTATAGTCTCGACCATTTTTCTATGGTCTTGGGCGAATTTTATATATCTAAAAGGAACTTTTTATTTCCTTTGCCCATTGGTTCAATATGGAAACCACTCTTATATCTTTTAAACTCAATGGGCTTCTATGAGTGAATATAAATCATTAGATCTCTTTAGTCTGGCCGTAGCCTATCATGAGAATGGCTATACCCGCAACTATATTTCTTATAAACTTATATATTTGAAAAATCATTCATTCCTTTTATTAAATTCAGAGCAAACAAAGCAATAAAAGAAATTCAAAGTCATAAAACAAAGCAAGTATAAAAGCAAAACAAACACAAAAGTCGAAATCAACATTATTCTTTAGGCAATCAGAAGTTTCATATTCCGTAGGATAATTTCTTTCATCATCAAAAATCATCTTTACCATCTTTATATACCAAGTGGGCTTCAGGATTCTTCCCTTTCAGACTCTCTTGATAGAGGTCACAAAGATGTTTGGGAGTCCTACATATCTTAGCCCAATGGTTCCCCATTCCACATCTATGGCACACTGATTTGGTCGAGCTTTGTGGTTTAAAGGATATACCACGGTCTCTGCCTCGACCATGGCTCAAATTAGGTTGATACCCAGGGCCTTTGCCATAGTGGTTTCCACGGCCAAATGTATAATAGTGGCCATGGCCACGTCCTTTCTACCCTCCACGGCCATGGCCGTGTGGTCTATCATCCTGGACGTGGTTAGATTCTTTGGATTCTTTCTTTTCCTTTGCGGCCTTATTGGCTTCAGGTAATAGAGTTGATCCAGGAGGTCTCAATTCATTGTTTCTTATTAGCTAGCAATAGACTCATCCACGGACTTGTAGTCCTGGATTCTGAGATTCCTCCATAGCTTTTGGTAATAACATCTTTCATTGGTGATCATATCTCAATTTGAATTATGTCCAAAGGTCTAAAGGATTCTCAATTGTCAAATACTGATCTTTGAGACTCTCAATAAGATGATGAGGAATAATTAATATTGTCATGTATAAATCTTTCTCATTGGCATTATTGCCTTCTATGATACATTCACCAAGTCTTTTTGACTTTAGGATAATCTTTGTATCCAATGCCCACCGTAAATAGTTATCTCCAGAGAGATTTAGGGAAGCAAAATCCAGGTTGATTTTCGACATCTCAAATCATATATCACTCAATATTTAGGTATAATTTTCATGCGGCCTTACTCTTAAAAACAATCAATTTGGATTTCAATTTTGTGAGGACAATGAAAAATATCAATTTTAAAGGCATTTAATCAATCAGTCAATTTCTAGCAAGTCTCAGCAATACTATTTCTATATGCTCATAATATTATGGTTTATCAAGACTAGCAAAAACGGATTCAATTAATCATGCAATTAGGGTTTAACAATCAATGGATTTTAGCAAGACTAGTAAAAAGATTCATTAATCACTCAATCAGTTTCAAGGCTGATTTTAGCAATACTAGATTTCAAGCATGAATTTCAATGAATCAGTTTCAAGGCTGATAGCATAAACCGTGTGTAAATAATCTATCTAGTATCCCAATTTATCAAAACTCAAAAACATATAATCAGATCAATCAATTTAATAGAACTCATAAGCATAATGAATTTAGGGTTTCAAGTTTCAGATGTGCGGATTAAGGTTAGGACTAGAATTATGGTTTCATGATTTCTAATCATATCAATCAATAAAATCGAATTTAGCATACAATCTTAAACCTCAAGACATTAGATTTTATCATGAATCTATCAACCTAGCATATGGATTCTCTATTCTCAAAGACATCCAAATCAAATCAATATAATCTATCATACGGATTATTTAGGGTTTCTATTTAAAACATATCAGATTACAAAACTATCAATCCTAGCAGGTGATATTAAACCTCAAGAATCATGCAATCAGATCATTCGGATTTTAAACAAGTAAACTTCAATCAATCTATCAACCTATAAGATTATATAAGCAAAGCAAGCTAGCAACCTATCGGATTCAATCAAATGTTTTAACAGGCCGGTCGGTTTAAACAATTTTACATCAGATGAACAATTAACCAAGCAGGATGAGAAAATAAATCTAGCAACTTAACGGTCAAACAATTCTAGCAACATAGCATCAGATTCAATCAGATTTAAAACCTCAACGATCAAAACCGAAAACAGTTTTGATTTCAAAAATATTCGATTAAGGTTTTAATATGTGATTTGATAATTATAGTATAATTAATTCTGATACTTATATTATTTAGGATTTATAGATATAGGGTTAGGGTTTATCGGATTTTAACTTGTAAAATCCGATTTGGGGTTTTAATCATGTAGGAACATGATTTAGGGTTTATCGGATTATTAGAATCCGATTTGGAGTTTTAAGGTTTTAGGGTTTAGATGTTTACCTTAACCTCCAAACGGGTTGAACGGACCACCGAGAATCGAGAAGAACTTCGCGAGCTGGTACGTGCCGGATGGGATCGTCGGGTCGCGAAGAGCAGTTGGGATCGTCAGTCGGATCGTCTATTGGATGCGCTATCGGGATCGCCTGGTCGTCGGTACGTCAGAATTCGAACATATCGTCTAGTCGGGTACTTATCGGATCGACTGAGCTTCTATCGGGTCGTCGGATTGACTTGTCGTATCGGATGGCTTTATAATGAGAGGGTAACCGCCGAGAGAGAAAGAAAAATTATGGTTTATGATGATCAAGGTTTCAAAACGAGAAAGAAAAGGAAAATAGGGTTTCTGGTCGATTTTAGAACTCAGGGAATTACAGAGCTTCGTGCTAATAACGTGTTGTAAATTAATGGGAGAAAGAGATTGTACATTAGGAAAATGGAGCCCTTTATATATAGGGATTTACAATAGACCGTCATAGATAAATGGAAAGTATTCAAATCCTAAAATGATTAGGAAAAAGAAATTCTAAGCATACAAGAAAAAAAAAACTGTCTAACTAGACAGAAAATATGTCTATTTAATTATGACATTCACAAATCGGTTCATAACATAAACTCCCTTGTTTTTCTATATTCAGAACAACATGCTAATCACTAAACCGTATATGATAAGGATCTTAGATTGCAAGTTATTTTAAAAAAATTGGCTGATGTTATCCGTAATCTAATTATTAAGCTATAATTACTTTAAACCTAATTTAATTGGTGAACCCGGAATAAAAAGTCAACCATAAACCCATCTTCCTCCTTTTAATAGAAACACAGGAGACGGCCTTTCTTTGCACGTCTCTCTCTTTCTAAACTCTGTCAACATGTCAGCAGCTGTATCTTGCTCTGCCGCCGACCTCTCCTCCCTGCTCGGTCCCAACGCCACCGCAGCAGCGGAATACATCTGCGGCCAACTAGGCACTGTTAACAACAGATTCACCGATGCAGCCTTTGCCATAGACAACACCTACCTTCTCTTCTCAGCTTACCTCGTCTTCTCCATGCAGCTAGGCTTCGCGATGCTCTGTGCTGGCTCCGTTAGAGCCAAGAATACGATGAACATCATGCTCACCAATGTCCTTGACGCTGCAGCCGGAGGACTCTTTTACTATCTTTTTGGTTACGCCTTTGCCTTTGGCGGATCGTCCGAAGGATTCATCGGAAGACACAACTTTGCTCTTAAATACTTTCCAACTCTCACCTCCGACTACTCTTTCTTTCTTTACCAATGGGCATTCGCAATAGCAGCTGCTGGAATCACCAGTGGTTCCATCGCTGAGAGGACTCAGTTTGTGGCTTACTTGATATACTCTTCTTTCTTAACCGGATTTGTTTATCCGGTTGTCTCTCATTGGTTTTGGTCACCAGACGGATGGGCCAGTCCCTTCCGATCACCTGAACACCGTTTGTTTGGCACTGGAGCCATAGATTTTGCTGGCTCAGGTGTTGTTCACATGGTTGGTGGCATAGCGGGATTAATGGGTGCTCTTATCGAAGGTCCTAGACGTGGCCGGTTCGAGAAAAGTGGTCGGGCTATTGCTCTACGTGGCCACTCTGCTTCGCTTGTTGTCTTAGGGACGTTCCTCCTTTGGTTCGGTTGGTATGGTTTCTATTAGCATATAGAAAGTATATATAATTAGCCGTTAGTATTCCTGTAATTACTCTGTGGTAACTATCGTATATCTCCTTCCATCTTTGTATATTCTCTGTATATATAAACAGAGCTCCTCTTCTTAATGGATTATTCAGTTCTCCAAAGCCAATATGGTATCAGAGCACCATAGGTTCTAAACCTAATTTTATTTTATTTTTCTGCTTCTTCTTTCTCTTTCTTGCCGTCTAACATACTCTCTCTCTCTGTTTTTCACGACACCATGACCACTGAATCAACAGCAGAAAGAACTTCTGTGTTCAATAATCAAGATCCACAAGCCACACTTCTGTCTGTAAACATGTCTAGCGTGACAAAACTCACGCATCAAAACTATCTCATGTGGGGAAGACAAGTTCGTGCCTTACTTGAAGGACATGAACTCCAACAGTTCATCGATGGATCTGGTGATGGTGTGCCCTCTCCTACAATTCAAGTGAACGCCGTCTCAAGTCCTAATCCAGCGTATGCTCCATGGAGACGTCAAGATCGGCTGTTGTATAGCGCAATCATTGGTGCCATAACGCTACCGCTTCAAACGATAGTCTCCACTGCTAATACCACAAAAGAAGTATGGGATACGCTTGCTGAAACGTTTGGCAATCCCACTCGAGGCCACATCCGTCAGCTGAAGAACCAGATCAACAAGGGTTCGAAAGGTACGAAGACTATTAGTGAGTACATGCGTGGCATCAAATCTAAAGCCGACGAGCTAGCACTCCTTGGCAAACCAATGGATCCAGAAGATCTTACTGAAAACATTTTAGGAGGCCTCAGTGAAGAATACAAGTCAGAAATCGATGCTGTCAATGGGCGTGACAAACCCATCTCGTTCAATGAACTTTATGAAAGGTTACTTAATAGAGAGGCAATGATCTTGTGCACTGAAACCTCAGCCGTTGCTCCTATTGTTGCACATGCTGCAGACAGTCGCCCACGCTACAATTCACGCACTCCACATCAACAACAAAACCGGTTTCCACACCAGACCTCGCAGCACAACAACCAGTATCACCAGCATCAGAACCGTTTCTCCAAACCATACCTTGGTCGTTGTCAAGCCTGTGGTGCGCACGGACACAGTGCGAAGTACTGCCCAGAATATCGGATCGTCAAAGGAAATGGCTCTGCATCACAGTGGCCATCTTCACACTCAGCTCCTCCACAATGGCAGCAACAACAACAAACTCCTCAGTCCCATCAGTCATGGCAGCCTCGTGCAAATCCAGCCTTGATGTCAGACTCTTCCACATGGCTTCTTGACTCCGGCGCGTCTCATCACATGACCTCTGACCTGGCTAATCTTTCGATGCATACTCCTTACCATGGAGGTGATGACGTCCTCTTAGGTGATGGCTCTGCGTTGCAGATTTCACACTCTGGTTCTAGCTCTCTTCCTTCTTATACTAAACCCTTTTTCATTAATAATATTTTGTGTGTTCCTTCTCTAGACAAAAATCTCATATCAGTTTTTCAATTGTGTAAAGCTAATGATGCGGCTGTTATTTTTACTCCCACTTATTTCCAGGTGAGAGATTTACAAACGGGGGTCCTTCGGGTACAAGGAACACCTAAACATGGCACCTATGAATGGCCAAAAGCTCTCAGCTCCACTCCACCTTCTCTTGCTTTTGCATCTTTAGTGAAAACTACTCTTACCGATTGGCATTCTCGCTTAGGTCATCCGGCTTTATCAATTCTTCAAAAAGTTATTTCTAAGTTTCAGTTACCTCTTGTTTCCAATGTTCTGTTAGCTAAACCTTGCTCCGCTTGTTCTATTAATAAAATGCATAAGTTGCCTTTTTCATCTTCATCTCTAAGATCGTCTCACCCATTAGACATTGTTTTCTCTGATGTTTGGACCTCTCCGATTCACTCGATTGATGGTTTTAAATATTATGTGCTTTTTGTAGATCATTACACTAGGTACACATGGCTTTACCCTTTAAAACAAAAATCTCAGGTTTATGAAGTATTCATTAAGTTCAAAAGTTTAGTTGAAAATCGATTTCAACATAAATTAAGAACTCTATACTCTGATAATGGGGGTGAATACATTGGGCTTGCTGCATTTCTTTCATCGCAGGGCATATCACATATGACAAGCCCTCCTCATACTCCTGAGCATAATGGCATTGCCGAGCGCCGTCATAGACATATAGTCGAAACAGGTCTTGCTCTCATGTCACATGCCTCGATGCCAAAAGGATATTGGTCTTATGCATTTGTCACAGCTGTTTATTTAATCAATAGAATGCCTACTCAAAACTTAGATTTTCAAACACCTTTCGAAAAATTGCATAGACATTCCCCGAATTATCATAAGCTTCGTATTTTTGGTTGTTTATGTTTTCCATGGCTGAAACCTTATGCTACCCATAAGCTTGATGATAGATCAAAACCTTGTGTTTTCTTAGGATATTCATTAACTCAAAGTGCATATCTATGTTTAGACAGATCAACAGGGCGGGTTTACACTTCTCGTCATGTTATCTTTCATGAATCAGTGTTTCCATTTACAACATCTTCTCCAGTGATTGCACAAGTTGATGACTCTGATTTGCATTCTTCTTCTAACGCACCTGTTTCTGTTATTAGTTCGATCTCTAACTTGCAGGTACCAACTCAAACTGTAGTTCCACCTCCACCTCCATCACTGTCCACTCCCCCTACTACAACTGCACCAACCGCCAGTGTTTCAACAGAACCGGTGAATGAAACCAGCGCATCAACTGAGCCATCAGTACCAGTCGCCACTGCATCAAACCCGCCTCTTCCTGCTCCAACAAGGACCAGCAACCGACAACGAAAGCCAGTTCAAAAATTAAATCTCCACACACATGTTGACAGTCCACCAACTACCATCCCTCGCTCTGTTGCAGAAGCCCTAAAATGTCCCTATTGGAGGAAAGCCATGAGCGAAGAGATGGACTCTCAACTTAAAGAAAGAACATGGGATCTTACTGATGCTGCTCAAGCTGCAAATGTGGTAGGATGCAGATGGATATTCACCATTAAAAGAAAACCGGATGGCTCCATTGATAGGTACAAAGCCCGCTTGGTCGCA
Source organism: Brassica napus (assembly GCF_020379485.1). NCBI lineage: Eukaryota > Viridiplantae > Streptophyta > Magnoliopsida > Brassicales > Brassicaceae > Brassica > Brassica napus. The sequence continues at coordinate 34,987,128 of NC_063444.1, forward strand.
AAGGGGTTTACACAGAGACCGGGCATAGATTTCCATGATACCTTTAGCCCAGTAGTCAAACCAGCTACAATCCGGATTGTCCTAAGCACAGCCACCAACAAGAACTGGCCATTACGTCAACTAGATGTCAACACGGCGTTTCTGCAAGGACACTTAGAGGAAGAAGTTTTTATGGCTCAGCCTCCTGGGTTCGTTGATAAAGACAACCCCACAGCAGTCTGTAAGCTACGCAAGGCTATATATGGACTAAAACAAGCTCCTAGAGCTTGGTACAATGAGCTACGTAACTTCCTGCTACACTCTGGGTTCATCAACTCTCTTGCCGACGCCTCTCTCTTTATCTACAAGAACAATGGCGTTTACCTCTACATGTTGGTTTATGTCGATGACATAATCATCACCGGAAGCAGTCCATCCCACATAAACCGGTTTATCGATTCCCTTTCTCATCGTTTCTCTATTAAGGACTTAGGTCCTTTATCTTATTTTCTTGGGATTGAAGTATTAAGCTCATCTCAAGGTTTACATTTGTGTCAAAATAGGTACATCACGGATTTATTACAGAGAATGCAGATGTCCAACACAAAGACAGTCTCTACACCGATGTGTCCCAATACATCTCTTTCACTTAATTCCGGTTCAACATTAGATGATCCTACACAATATCGAATGGCGGTAGGCAGCTTGCAATATCTATCGCTCACACGACCAGACATCTCTTTTGCCGTCAACAAACTATCACAGTTCATGCACCAGCCAACGACGGAACACTGGACAGCTGTAAAAAGAGTTCTCCGGTACCTCTCTGGCACAAGATCACATGGGATCTTCTTCTCCAGTCAAAACAGTCCGACATTACATGCCTTTACCGACGCAGATTGGGCTGGGAACAGAGATGACTACACATCAACCGGTGCTTATATTGTCTATCTTGGTAGTCATCCAGTTGCGTGGTCTTCGAAGAAACAGACAGGAGTTGCAAGATCATCGACTGAAGCAGAGTATCGATCAGTTGCAGCGACAGCAGCTGAGCTATGTTGGACCACTTCACTCATAAAGGAACTCGGTCTACCTATATCACAGACACCAGCTATCTACTGTGACAACATGGGAGCCACATACTTAGCCGCAAACCCGGTATTTCATTCTCGCATGAAACATTTAGCTCTAGACTACCACTTTGTTCGGCATCAAGTGCAGAATGGTATAGTCCGGGTCTCTCATGTGTCTACTCATGACCAGTTGGCAGATGCATTAACCAAGCCACTCTCTCGACCTCGATTTGAAGGCCTGTGCATCAAGATTGGACTCTCCTCTGGTGGTCCATCTTGAGGGGGTGTATTAGCATATAGAAAGTATATATAATTAGCCGTTAGTATTCCTGTAATTACTCTGTGGTAACTATCGTATATCTCCTTCCATCTTTGTATATTCTCTGTATATATAAACAGAGCTCCTCTTCTTAATGGATTATTCAGTTCTCCAAAGCCAATAGTTTCAACCCTGGCTCCTTCGCCAAGATCCTCGTTCCTTATGAGTCTGGTTCGAGCTACGGCCAATGGAGCGGAATAGGCAGGACAGCGGTTACAACCACGCTTGCTGGATCCACCGCGGCTCTAACCACACTCTTCGGAAAACGCCTCCTCTCTGGCCATTGGAATGTAACCGACGTGTGCAACGGGTTGCTTGGTGGGTTCGCGGCCATTACCGGGGGTTGCTCTGTGGTAGAGCCCTGGGCTGCGATTGTCTGTGGTTTTGTGGCTGCCCTCGTCCTCATCGGATGCAATAGGCTCGCAGAGATGGTACAATACGATGATCCCCTCGAGGCGGCCCAACTACACGGAGGATGCGGCGCGTGGGGGCTAATATTCGTGGGACTTTTTGCAAAGGAGAAGTATGTGAACGAGGTTTATGGAGCGACACCTGGAAGGCCATATGGACTGTTTATGGGCGGAGGAGGTAAGCTGTTGGGAGCACAATTTGTTCAAATACTTGTGATTGCAGGATGGGTTAGTGCTACAATGGGAACACTCTTCTTCATCCTCAAGAAGCTTGACCTGCTTAGGATCTCGGAGAAGGATGAGATGGCCGGTATGGATATGACACGTCACGGTGGTTTTGCTTATATGTACTATGATAATGACGACGAGTCTCACAGGGCCACTCAGCTCCAAAGAGTTGACCCTTGATCTCCTTTACCCTCGCTCGGCTACTCATTCTCGCGTTAATTTTCAAGCTTCTCATAATTTATATCTTTTTAGTATTTATGGGGTTATGTTATATGGTTTCAAATGCAAACTTTGTTGATATTGTGTGATCTATCTCTGTGTTATATGTTTTCCAAGGTGAGACAGTTGACAAAAATTACATGCCATATGATATATAGTTTCTGATATTTGAAAATCGTTTTCCGTTGATTACATAGTTGCATATTGTCTACCATTCTCGTACTGTCGTACACGGTCATATTAAAGCGTTTGTGTAACTTTATGTACTATATATAAGTATAAAGTTTGGTTGATTTTAGATAGAATGGTGTTTCTCGAGTGCGATGAGTCGGCGATCAAAATCTTCACGATCCCTTGCCTTCAATGGTTTGTAAGACTTGGCTTAATAGATCCATCCCCATACCTGATTCTCTCATCACTCATTGGAAGGATTTTTAAGTGGCAAAGTTAGTTCTCTCGAGACAGAAATGAATTTTTATATTAGATGTATGAAAACAAAACAAACCGATCAATACGAGCTTTCGTCTAAATAGAAAACACGCAAAATAACGAATACTTAGTAAATTTATATGAAAATTATCTAAGAAATATTGTACGGAAAAATAAATTTATATTCTTGATCGAATTAATATTTTGGCCCTTAATTTTTTTTTTAACTTTTTTTTTAATTACATAATTTATTTACAGATGAGCTGATCCTGTTTTAAAAAATATTTTAGGTCAAAAAATCACTTATCGCATAAGAACGTTCTTAACGTTTAGGCCGAAGAATTTCAGGTCTATTATTTGGTTACAATGAAACTATGCCAGCTCAGTTTTATATCATGATTTAGAAATTTAAAAGTTAATTATGGTCGTGAGAAGTTTTACATTCACGTGTCAATCCTATGTATATTCAATATTTTTTTATTATTGTGTCTCTTTTTTTTTTTTTTTTTGATAATTTAGGTAATCCGGACACCCCGGAGGGAACCCGACTAGCGCCTAAGTACACTTCAGCAGAAGACATCCTCGAGGGCCGCCTTTTTCACTCCATTTTAATCGACGGTGGCCAGCAGGATTCGAACCCGGGTCCGTATTGGGGCCAAAGCTCCCTCAAGACCACTGGGTTATTGCTCGATATAAATATAGATTTTGAAGTTTATTCTCATTTCGTTTGTTTATTTTGGTGTCAGATTTAGAAAAAATTTAAGATTTAAAATTATTAAAGAGATACAGACTTAGGTTAAGATCTGCACCTTTTGCAGAATAAATATTTTATATTTATTACTTATTTTATGTTTTCTGTATATTATGAAATAATAAAATAATAAGTATATATACTAAATGACTAAGAAATCAATTACTATTATGTAATAAATTAGCGTGTGCATATAAATCAAACGATCATTTTTGTTTATTCACAATTATTTTAGGGTAAATAGATCAAAACAATCAATCTTATCTATCATATATGATATATAATTAAATTTAAATGATATTAATATATATATATATATAATATACTCTTAATATCGATATTTATTAAATGAGATTTCTACTTATATGATTTTATGATTATTTGCATATTTGTGTAACAAAATTTTACATCAACGATTTTTTTTTTAATCTGGGATGTTTAGTAGTTTCAATAATTTATAATCATTTAAAAAAAACGATGAACATTTCAAAATTAAAATATTAGCTTTTCAATATATGTTTAATGCAAATATCAAAATATAAGTATGTATTTTCATATGATGTATAGTTTAATTTAAATGATATGAAATATATATATATATATATATATATATATATATATATATATTAACATGAAACCCTATTAAAATAAAATTATTTATTCATATGGTCTTATAATCATTATATCTTAATATAGAAAAAAATTCAAACTTTGATCACAAAAGTTTATGTGAGACTTTTAACAGTTTTGGTAATTTATACTCGTTTAAAAAAATTCAAAATACAACATATACAAAAATATCTAAATTTTTTATTTGATTAATGTAATTGTGTTATTTATTTTAATAATAAAGAAATAAATAAAAATGATAAAAAGTATACAAATTGTTATCAAATTTTTATTATTTAAAATCATTAATTGTCATATATATTTTAATGGGAAATATCCTAGGATAGCACTAAAAACATTTATGTCACAAATATAGACTCTAAGAGCATGAATATCGCGGTCTCTAAGCCACGTATTTAGGTGTTTTAGGATTTAAAAAAAAAAAAATGTGTTAATTAATTAGAGACGTCGCTTAATTAAGCGAAAGAGGAAACGGTTTTATGGGACACACGTCACATATGCACCATCTTCTCTCTTTCTTGACGGATCATTTTCTCTCTTTCTCTCCCGAATCCTCGACGACATCGAATCTTTCTGGTGATCTCTCCTCGTGATCTCTCCTCGGCGCTGATCTCTCCTCGACGGTATCTTTCCCGGCATCTCTCTCGGTCGAATCGTCGACTCAGTCGGTCTCCTCGGCGACTCCGCTTCTCTGTCGATCTCGTCGACGTGTCGGCGTCTCTCTTGCGATCTTCGACGGCTCTGCTTTGGTGTCGGTCTCGTCGACGATTCACACTCCTTTCTCGCGATCCTCGACGATTCACACTCCTTTCTCGCGATCCTCGATGACTCCCTCTCTCCACACCTCCTAACGGAATCCTCTGTCTTTGTGGCTCGTCCGAGAAGGCGATTCTCCCTCTCTCGCCGTGGATCTACTGGAATCGGAAGGTAAATGTATTGTTGTGTTTTTCAATCATGCATGCTTAGATTAGACTTCTTCTTGTTCTGATCGCAAGTTTTATTTGTTTGTAGGTTCAATTCTGTCTCGCGGTGGCTCTCCTCGACAGCTGACGGAGTTCTCTGTCTCTCGGTGGCTCTCTGCGAATCGCTCAGGTAAAGCTTCTGTTCCATGTTCTTCAATCATACCTGTCTTAGGTTCAAATATTTTCTTTCAATCTCGTTTTGTTTGAAGCTTTTGATTTGGCTTCTCTGTGGTGATTTTTTTTTTTTTGTTTCTGTCTTTTGTTTCTGTCTTTTGCGTGCTGAGATGAAGGGATCAAATCGTGTTTGATATGTTCTGTGGAAGCTGAGGTTGGTGTTTGTTTTTTTAATCCTCTTCTGTCTTAGAAAAGAATTAAAATCTCAGTCTTTGTTTCTTAATCCTCTTATGTCTTAGATGAAATACATCTTGATATGTTCAGTCTTTGTGTGTTTAGATGGCTGGATCAAGTGTGCTTAAGCAAGGGTCATTTGACAGAGGAATACGCAGGACCACAGGTTAGTCTTTCTCTCTTTCATCTTGTCGGAAATGTGCTGGTGTAGCTTCTGGTCTGTAATGAAATGGCCTTGCTTCTGTGTGAATGGTAGTTAGGGTAATTAATGGTTGCTTTAGTGTTCGGTTATGGTTGTCTCACCGTAATAAATAGAATTGATGGTGTGGTTTGAGTTATTTGAAATTGAAAATAAAGCATTGTTTGTTGTTAGTTGTTTTTTGTTAGATATATGTCAAGTCATAACAATTGAAGTGTTCTTTCCAGCTTTGTTTTGAATGCGAAACCTCTCTCTTTCATTTTCTTGAAAATTTTATAAGCTGTGTCTTCTAGTTCCTTCTCCAATAGATGAATGCGCCTTCTCGTTCCTTCTCCTCTTTCCTCTGTTTCTCCTCTTTCACATGTGTCTCCTCTTTCTCCTCTGTCTCCTCTTTCTCCTCTGTCTCCTCTGTCTCCTCTTTCTCCTCTCTCCTTGATTTCGAAAATGGATTTCAATCCATTTCAGGACTCGGAAAATTTTGTTGAACTACTCCATAGTCAACAAAATGTTGTCTTTGGCAGTCAAGGACGTGTTCCACTCTCTTCACCGCAAGTGCCGTCCTTTGGCAGTGAAGCTGCAGAGCTTCAACCAGAGTGTAAGGAAAGAAGGACGTGGACAGTCACAGAGGATATAGTGCTTATTAGTAGCTGGCTGAACACGAGCAAAGACCCCGTTGTAGGGAATGAGCAGAAGTCAGCAACGTTCTGGACAAGAGTTGCAGCATACTTCTCGGCTAGTCCAAAACTTGCTGGCTGTGAAAAACGCAACGGGAATCAATGCAAGCAACATTGGCACAAGCTGAATGAAGCAGTTTGCAAGTTTTCTGGGGCGTATGAGGCAGCCAGAAGAGAGAAAACCAGTGGCATGAATGACAATGATGTTCTAAAACTAGCCCACGAAATCTACTTCAACAACCAACAAAAGAAGTTCAGCCTTGAACATGCGTGAACGAGCTTCGCAACAACCAGAAGTGGTGTGAGCTCGCTACATCTAAAACTGAAAGCAGCTCCAAAAGGAGGAAGTTCGCGGATGGTTCACATTCAGGAGCAAGCTCTCAAGTCAATGAATGCGATGCTGGTGTAGAAGGAACATCTCGTCCCTCTGGTGTTAAGGCTGCAAAAGCTCGTGGAAAGAAGCCGCAGGTTGGGGGGCAAGATGTGTCTGATTATCAGCTCATGTGGAGCATCAAGAAGGATGACTTGGCAATGAAGCAACAGCTCTCCAAGATGAGCCTACTTGAGAAGCTTCTTGCAAAGGAAAATCTAGCTGATTATGAAGAAGATCTCAAGAAAAAGCTCATAAATGAGCTAATGTAACTCCCGGCTTTATGTCTTCCTTATGTTTATTTCATGTTCTAGTAGTTTGTTTCATGTTCTAGTTTGTTTCATGTTCTAGTTGTTTCATTTTATGTCTTCCTTATGTTTCATGTTTCATGTTCTCGGCTTTAGAATCTAGTTTGTTTCATGTTCTTGTTCTACTTAAATTTGTAATGATTTGCTCTCTTGTTCTGTTTTATGTCATGTTCTGTTTCTTGTTCTATAAGCAACTTAATGTTTTGGTGTTTTGTTGAGTTATCTCTTGATGTGGACAATTCTTTTATTTGTTTCAGGTAACGGGAAAGAAGAGGCTACATTGGAGAGGAGCATCACGGGCCATTCTATCATTTCAGTGTGTCACGGGTTGTATCAGTTTGTATCAGTTTCATCTTTTGTATCAGTGTGTCACGGGTTTCATCTTTTGGTATCAGTTTGATGTTTTGTATCAGTTTGTCGGGTTTTTCAGTGTGTCACGGGTTGTTCAGTGTGTCACGGTACTCAAGTTGTGTAGTGTGTCACGGGTTGCACTTTGTATTTTCATGTGCATCACACAAACTCATCTCCTCATCTTTTATATATTTCTCTCTACTTCTAACATCACGCAAACTCATCTACTCTCTATCTTCTCTCTATTTCTAACAAGACCAAACTCATCTTCTCTCTATTCTCTCTACTTATAACAAGCAAACTCATCTTCTTCTTTTTTTCTCTCTTTGATCACAAGTTTATAAAACTCTTTAATCACTTCTATGGCTTCTTCTTCTCAAAACACTTTCGATGAATCATCTGATGATACATTTGATGACATATTTGATCAAGAATTTGATGAAAAATTTGATGAATTCTTTGATCAAGCGTTTGAGAATTTTACTATTGGTGGTGCTAAAAAAAAAAGAAAACCACAAGCTTATATCGAAAGAAATCATGAAGAAGGGCATATTCGTTTATGGAATGATTATTTCAGTGATACTCCAACATATCCTGATAATTTATTCCGACGACGTTTTCGAATGAACAAGCCATTGTTCATGCACATTGTTGATCGACTCTCCAACGAAGTTCTATATTTTCGGGAAAAGAAAGATGGTCTCGGAAGGATTAGTCTTTCTCCTCTTCAAAAGTGTACCGCAGCCTTTCGTGTCTTGGCGTATGGTTCTGCAGCTGATGCGGTCGACAAATACCTCCGGCTCGGTGAAACAACAACTCGGTTATTTGTGGAACATTTTGTAGAAGGAATAATATATTTGTTCGGCGATGAGTACTTAAGAAGACCAAAACTGACTGATCTTCAACGTCTACTTGATGTTGGAGAATATCGTGGATTTCCCGGGATGATAGGAAGCATCGATTGTATGCATTGGGAGTGGAAGAATTGTCCGACCGCTTGGAAAGGGAAATATTTTCGTTGTTCGGATAAACCAACAATCGTTTTAGAGGCGGTTGCTTCATACGATCTCTGGATATGGCATGCATTTTTTGGACCTCCAGGTACATTAAATGATATTAATGTTCTTGATCATTCACCTGTTTTTGATGACATAATAAAAGGTGAAGCTCTGAATGTCACTTTCTCTGTCAATGGAAGAGAGTATCATATGGCTTACTATCTCACCGACGGTATTTATCCGAAATGGGCAAATTTTATCCAATCTATTCCTCTACCACAAGGGCCGCAAGCAGTTTTATTTGCTCAACGTCAAGAAACTGTCCGAAAAGATATCGAGCGTGCTTTTGGAGTCCTGCAAGCTCGCTTTGCCATTGTTAAAAATCCAGCGCTGTTTTGGGATAAATTCAAAATTGGCAAGATTATGAGAGCATGTATCATACTCCATAATATGATAGTAGAAAACGAACGAGATGGATACACTCAATATGATGTTTCAGAATTCCAGCAAGGAGAAGACAACGGAAGTTCACATGTCGATCTCACGTATTCTACAGATATCCCTACAAATATCGCAAACCAGATGGGTGTTCGGATAAGAATTCGTGATAGACAAATGCATCAACAACTGAAAGATGATTTGGTTCAACATATATGGCATAAATTTGGACGTGATGAAGACAACAACTGAGCTCAGATGCTTATTTCAAATAATTCTTGTTTATTTTACTAATCTTTATTTTCATGTTTTAATTTTAAAATCTATGTTTAAAATGTTATCTTTTATGTAAGAAAAAATTAATTTAATAAAAAAAATTTAATATTTTTTTAAGAAACCCTAAATAAGAGACTTGCAATGGAGGGGAAAAAATCACAAAGTTCTTAAACATGTCTCTTACCAAAATTAACTCCTAAATACTATTAAAAATAAATTAAGAGACCCATTAGAGTATATGGGATAAAGATGCCCTAAGGATTAAAATGACCAAAATTTTTCATTAAAGAAGTAAATATACACTTATACCCCTAGGGTTAACTAATTCAAACCTTAGAGTTTAGAGTTAAGGGGTGGAGATTTGGGATTGAGATTTAAAATTTTATAAAATAAAAAATAAATATTAAAAATTTAAAAATAAAAATTTTGAAAATAGTTTCAATTTTTTTTTTCGAATTACAAAAATAAAATCTAAAAATAAATCAAAAATAAATCAAAAAATAAATTTATAAAAAAAATTTATAAATGTTCGAATTTGAAAACATATAATCTAAAACTATAAAAAAATTTATTTTTATTTTTTTATTTTTTATTTTTTATATATCTAGAGTATTAGGGTCTTTTTACCTATTAAATGAAATATTTTGGTCATTTTCCTCCTTGTGGTCTAGTTTTGTGATCAAAACTTGAAAATGGTCTATTTAGGAGAATTGCCCTATTTTAATCACATTAGGTAATTCCTTAGGTTTTATTTTAAAGAAAGAATAGATAATAAATTTCAATTTGATAAATTTAATTTTGGACCAACAAAATTCTCAATTGATTTTAAAGGCACCACGTAAGGAAAATTTCATTCCAATTATGTGACAATTCAGCATGACACATTTTAATTAGCACAAATTACATATTATAATTTTTTTAATGTTTTTCTATTAATATATAGGGGATTGAGATTTCTTGGTACGAGGCTTCGGTATTGTTAGTGTTGAGGTTAATAACCAATCTAAAAATAAAATATAATTTGGAAAAAGTTAACCATTCAATTGAAACTTATACACGTTAATACTATACCTTATTAGGATTTAAGAATCTGCTTTGTTTGAACTCGTGTCTGGTAAATATATATATTGCTCTCATTTAGTAAATAAGTTACACTTGCTCAAAATACAATTATGTAAATATATAGCGGTTAAACTCCTGCTCGAACTTGATAGAACCCGAACCGGTCTCAAAACAAACTTCTATTTAACCCGAATTGGGCTAATTTTGATAAACCCAAAAAATCGAAACTCAATTGGACAAAATCGAAACCCGATTGGGATCCGAAGAATACTCAGGTCTAGTTTATATAAGACTAATAGTTAGGTTTACGTGATACATTCATTATCATTAACTATTACAAAAGCACATTATTAGCGTTTTCCTTAACTACCAAAAACATTTAGGCAATTCATTCCTTAGTTCTAAAGTCATATTTAGTCTTCAATATAAATTTTCATAGTTACCTAATGAAGAATTGTGTACCAAGCATAAATATTTGATATATACAATCGTTTGGTGACCTTCTAGTTAGATATATACATAAATATTCTGTATTTATTTGTTTCTTTTAATAGCAAAAAATATAAATTATACTTACCAAAATTCTATTATTATATATTGTGCGTATATCACTGACATAAAAAAAATTATGCATTCTAACCGAAACCATTTGATTGATTATGGCTTGATTCAGTTTTAATTAAAATGACTTAACAAACATTAATAACAGACAAACTGTATATTAATTATGTTTTATACTGATATGGTTTTGAAATATTTTTTGTATACAATATAAAAGGATTTTTTGATTAGTTAAATACATACTCATTCTTACTGTATGGTATACTGTATAGGAGATTGAATGACCACTCGAGTATTATTTTATAGAGTTCAAATTATATTGTTGTCTTCAACGTAGAATAACAAAAATTCAACTAATGTAGAGATTCCAGTTTACTCAACTTATATGTGATGAACCTAATAATAATGAACAGTTTGTAAAATTCTTTTTTTTTGTTTACTACTCGGTTTCTAATGGATTTAGACTGATTGTATATAATGTATATTTTTATCCAAAAAGAGTCACATTCGCAACAGTCTTCTTTGATTTGTTCAATAATCTTGTGATTTGTTCTTCATTTATCTTTGGTGTAGGTTCAGCTTTTGGAAGAAACGTTTAATAGGCAAGAACCTTACTCGTAATACACAAAGAACTGATATATAAGGCACTCGTTGGTCTTAATACGGGTATGACGGAAAAAATTAAAAGTGACTTTTGATATGATATATAGTTATGGAAATAAGTGGCAACATTATATTAAACTATGGTTTATATTAGGTGCTTTAGAATTCTTATAAATAGGATTTAGAGGCATTTAGAAGTGCCACATATGATGAATTTTTTTAAAATTAACACAAAATTAAGGTTCTAATTTTTAAAAGATCCTCAATTAATATATAGGGGATATATATATCTATGTTATATGGCAGAACCGAAACTATTTGATCAAATATATGTACATTATATGTTAAATTTCCATTATTTTATCATTCTTCTCAAATAAATCTATACTATTATTTGAGAAATGAATTTGTTGATTTCTCATGTTGTCCATAATTTTAGGTAATGTTGCTTATTTGTCATATTTTTATTAGGTTTTAGCTAAATCGTTGATTTATTATTAGTTTTTAGCTGAGTCACTAATTTATTAATTTAAAAAATACCCTTAATGAATCTTATATATAATTAAAAATGAATTTCATTTTAATAGTATTGAATTTATATGTAATATTAAATTTTTAGGTAGTTTTTCTTATATATCATATTCTTTTAGACTTTTAGCTAGGTTATTGATTTATTATTAGTATCTAACTGATTATTAGTTTCTAACTGATTCACTAATTTGAAAAGTGAATTTGCTGATTTTGTCATGTTCTCCATAATTTTAGTTAATTTTACTTATTTGTCATGTTTTTATTAGGTTTTAGCTAATCATTGATTTATTATTAGTTTTTACCTAAGTTACTACTAATCTACTGTTTCAAAAATACGCTTAATGAATCTAATATATAATTGAAAACAAATTTCATTTTAATAGTATTAAATTTATATGTTATATTAAATATTTAGTTAGTTTTTTTATTTGTCATATTCTTATTAGGTTATTGATTTATTATTAGATTTTAACTAATTCACTAATTATTTAATTTAAAAATACTCTTAATGAATTTTATATATAATCAAAACGAATTTTATTTTAATAATATTAAATTTTTATATTGTATTAAATATTAAATAATTGATTATAAAATAATATAATAAAATTATCAAAAATATATTTTCAAAAAATAAGATAATTCTTAAATATACTGTGTTGCTATCTGAAACCAATATTTTTATTATAAAGGTTAAAAAAATAAGATACAAAATAATTAATAATTAAATATTAGTCAAGCAAAAACATTTATTTATTTTTTTGTCATCCAAGCAAAAACATTTATATAAAGATGTTTTCTAAACTATTTCTAAGATATGCGTGTTTTGAGAAATTTAACATAATAATAAGTATATATTTGATGAAAAATATTTGACATATATAAATTTGATTTAAATATTTGAAAACATAAATAATAACTTATTATGCTGGTTTTAGATTAATAAGACATAAAGTAATAAGTATTCATAAGAAGATCATGCCCCCATGTGCGGCCGTGCGGGGAATACACCTAGTAGATAAGTAAATAGGCATCGATGATTAAATTCTGTGTAGAAACAGTTTTCCTTTTTTTGTATCAACTAAACGGAAAGAGTTTCCATTTACATAAACATGAAATACCCCATAAAATTGTATTCACCATTCATCATTGAGCGATGGCAATGAGTATGTCACAACTTCCACGGGATTTGTAGAGGAGGAGGCCACATCTCTAAGACGGTTACGAAGTACTTGCAAACGTTTGAACCGTTATTCAACGATAGTAGATTTGCAAGAAATCACTTTGAGAAAGCAAAAAAACAGAGTTTTGTTCTCATGTTGACCAAAGAGTTCAGGATTTTTTCGTTGAATGTCCACCTCCGTGGAATGCCATTTGCCGAGTTTGAAGGTGAGATTAGCCTATTTGATAAGCATTCTTCTAATTCAGCTATACTCGATATATCTCAAGTGTTTCATTGTGATGGCTTGTTGCTATGTACCATCAAAGAAGAGACAAGAATCGTGGTTTGGAACCCCTGTACTGGCCAAACCAAGTGGAACCAACCAAGATATCCATACAGGCAAAGCGACACCTATAGTCTTGGACCCTACCAAGACAGTAACTGCGGCAATACTAGCTACAAAATTCTGAGACACGAGCGTTATAACGGGGGTGATATAGACAATCAAAATTCGAAATCTGTGAGATTAAGTCTAACTTATGGAGGACTCTTGATGTCAATATTGACTGTCAGTTAGTAGACACTGAGTACCGCGTGTCTTTGAGAGGAAAGACATACTGGTTTGCTGGGGATATATTATCAACGAGTTTGACAACGGTATATTCTTAGTCAGTTTTGACTAGCAGACCGAGACATTTCGATGTCTTTGTCTTCCCAATCAGTGTCGCAGTCCATATAATTATGTATCTCTTTCTCTTGTTAGAGAGCAGAAGCTTTCTGTGTTACGACTACGTAGACGGACATCACAAATAGAGGTATGGGTAAGAAATGATGAGACCGAAGTGGCGTCGTGGAGCAAACTATTAGTAGTGGATTCCCCTCAGGTTCAATTTTGCCATCTAACAAGTTTTTTTTTTTCTTTTTTTTTTGGATGTCCATCCATCTAAGAGCAGGATTATCGGGGAGGAGGAAGGGGTTTTTAGTGTGGTTTTTAGGTTGGGGGGGGCTACAAAAAGGTGAAAAAAACAGTCACAAGAAAGCCGAAATAAGGATCGATGTTAGGTGGGTTTTTGGACTGTTTGCGGGCCCCACTGACACGTGATGGCCCGCAATTGGTTGGTCTTTAATTTTTTTTTTTTTTTTTTTTTACTCAGACAAAAAAATAAAAAAAAAATAAAAATAAAATAAAAAACCCCATGTGGGGTTTCAGCGTTAATGATGGCCTAAGAGCATGTTTATCCCTTGGATCCTTAATGGATTTCTTAATGATTATTTAACTATATAAATGTACATTAGTGGACTTAAGAACTCTATTAAGAAACTGTGCGATTTTGTGCATCCATTGGTAGTTTCTTAATTAAGGGTTCTTTAAAAAAAAAAAAATTAAAATTTTTTTATTAAATAAAACATAAATAAAAAAACATTTTCAACATAAGATTTTAAATAAAAACATAAAAACAAAGATTACTAAAATAAACGAGAAAATTTAGAAAGAAACATCCGAGCTCAGTTGTTGTCTTCATTACGTCCAAATTTACGCCATATATGTTCAACAAAATCAGCCTTCAGTTGTCGATGTCTTTGTTTATCACGAATAGTAGTTTGAACACCCATCATATTAGCGATATTTGAAGGCGTGTCTGTAGAATACGTGAGATCCACATGTGAACTTCCGTTGTCTTCTCCTTGTTGGAACTCTGAAACATCAAAATGATGGTATTCATCTCGTTCGTCTTCTACTATCATATTATGGAGTATGGTACATGCTCTCATAATCTTCCCGATTTTGGATTTATCCCAAATACGTGCTGGATTTTTAATAATGCCAAATCGAGCTTGCAAGACTCCAAAAGCACGCTCGACATCTTTTCGGACACCTTCTTGATGTTGAGCAAATAAAACCGCTTTCGGACCTTGTGGTAGTGAAATAGATTGGACAAAAGTTGCCCATTTCGGATAAATACCATCGGTGAGATAGTAAGCCAAACGATACTCGTTTCCATTGACAGAGAAAGTAACTTGCGGAGCTTGACCGTTTATTATGTCATCAAAAACTGGTGAACGATCAAGAACATTGATATCATTTAAGGTACCTGGAGGTCCAAAAAACGCATGTCATATCCATAGATCGTACGAAGCAACCGCCTCTAATACGATTGTGGGTTTAGCCGAACCGCGTGAATATTGCCCTTTCCAAGCGGTGGGACAATTCTTCCACTCCCAATGCATACAATCGATGCTTCCTATCATCCCCGGAAATCCACGTTGCTCACCAATATAAAGTAGATGTTCAAGATCAGCCGGTGTTGGTCTTCGTAGGTACTCATCGCCGAATAGATTTATTATTCCTTCAACAAAATGTTCGACACATAACCGAGCAGTAGTTACACCGAGTCGGAGGTATTCGTAAACAGCGTCAGCCGCAGAACCATACGCCAAGACACGAATGGCTGCTGTACACTTTTGAAGTGCAGAGAGACTACGCCTTCCGAGAGCATCTTTCTTTTCTCGAAAGTATTCAACTTCATTAGAGAGTCGATCAACAATACGCATGAACAATGACTTGTTCATTCTAAATCGTCGTCGGAATAGATTTTCAGGATATGTTGGATTTTCACTGAAATAATCATTCCATAAACGTTGATCGCCTTCTTCCCGGTTTCTTTCTATATGAACCCGTTTTTTTCTTCTTTTTCTTTCGACTTCTTGATCACCATAATTATTTGCTAAATTCTCGAGTGTTTGATCAAAATAGTCATCAAAATATTGATCAAAATATTGATCAAAACTTTCATCATCTTGATCAAAAGTGTTATGAGAAGAAGAAGCCATTGAATAAATATAGTTGATCAAGGAGAATTATTTTTAAATAATTCGTAAAAGGAGTTGTGATAAAAAAAAAAAGAAAAAACTTTTGGTGAGAATAGCTTTGAGATGATGACAAAAGGAGAATAGCTTTGTGATGATGAGATGAGAAAGGTGAGAAGAAGTCTTGGTGATTCCAAGCTCTGAAGAAGAGCGTTTGGTGAGAAGGTGAGAAGAAGTCTTGGTGATTACAATGGATGGTGAATGAAATCTTTATATAGAGCAAATGACTTGTATAGATTACAACATCTCGTGACTTGTTCTCGTGTCACATAAATACAAACATTAGTAAAACACATACAACCTTGTGACCACTTGTGACACATACATACAAACATAAGTACAACACCCGTGACACATACATACAAGCTTGTTCTCTCTTTTGACATTTTTTGCTTCTGCTTCTCAACAATCTTGCGACCTCACCCGTGATCATCTTTGTCTCGTGACCTCTTATCATCATCTTTGTCTCTCTGCACACAAATATAAAGACACAACAGATGAAAGATCACACCAGAAACATGAAACATAAGAGAAATTTTATAACACAACAACAATTTTATAGAAGAACAGAGATTTTTTAACACAACATATCACAACAACTTGAAACATACAGAGAGAAACATGAAACAGAACAAGAAAACTAGAGGAATAACATAAGTTGAAACATAGAGGAATTAAACATCTTCAAACACTCAATTTATTAGCTTCTGCTTTAGAGCTTCTTCAGCTTCAGAAAGTGGGTCTTTTTTGGAGATGAGACTTTCAAGCAAACGTTGCTTCGAAAGTCTCTCTTTAACGATCAAATCTCTCTCTTTAATAGACCACATTGTCTGAAACTCAGCTGTTCCTTTCCCTTCCTGGTGATCTCCTATACTTCTCTTACCGCTTGCTGCTTTCGCCGCCTTAACACCAGGAGGTCGTTGCGTTGCTTGATCACAGAGAGGGGAAGTTGCTCCATCTGATTGTGCTCCATCACACTTTCTCTTCTTACTGCTTCCAGTAATCTTGTGCGTTGCAGCTTCACACCATTTCTGGTCGTGCCTCAACTCCTCCCAAGCATGGTGAAGGTTAAATTTTGTTTTATGGTCGTTGGCAAAGATGGTGTGTGCCATTTTCACAATATCAGCCTCACTCTGACCACTTGTTTTCTGTCTTGTTGCAACCGCATAGCATCCAGAGAACTTGCAAACAAGATCGTTAATCTTCTGCCACCTTTGCTTACACTGAATGGGCTCTATCTTCTCACCCCTTTCCACCTTTGGACTTTCTGCATAGTACTCTGCAATGTGTTGCCAGAAAGCTCCTGCTTTCTGTTCATTGCCCACCAAAGGGTCCTTACTCGTGTTTAGCCAGGCGCTAATGAGGACTAGATCATCTGACACTGTCCATTTCCTTCTTCCTCTCCGCCTTGTTGGTGACTCTTCACAGAAGCTAGAGGTTTCAGTAGGGAGTTGAGATGAACCGTGCTCACCACCATGTGAAAAACGTGCATAAGGAAAGGTTTCAGGAAAGACAATATCTTGTTGACTGTTCAACAGCTCAACAAAATTGGTAGAATCCATATCCTGATATGTGAGAGAAGAGAGGAAGAAGAAGAAATGTGTTTATTGATGAAAACAAAGAGAGAAATGTGCTGTTTTAATACGAGATAGGAGAGGAAGTTCGTGTTAGGTAGCTTTTAATTAGCTTTACTCTTTGATTTTATTTGAGTTGAGGTGATTAGACAAGTATCTAACAAATTTATTATCTAGCACACATCAGAGCAATACTATCTAACACAAGCATTGAACACAACCATTAATCGCAAGCATTCATCACAACCATAACCTAAATCTAACCAGCATTTATTAAGCAGTCAACTATGAAGTTTTGGACACTTACCTAATCGAGAGTCTCAAGTAGTGCTTCACACCCTTTCTCACCGGGCCAACACCTCCAAAAAATAAGATGTCTTTGGCTGCTCATTCAAATCTTTGCCTCCTCACATGATTCATCAACGCAAACCAAAGCAAATAAAATTATGTAAATAAATGATTTCAATGTAAACCAAACCAAATCAGAAGATGATCTATAGAGAACAATACACAACAATACTGAGCCGAACTTCCAATCATTTACCAGTTTGCTAGATTAAGAACTAGCTAATTTAAATCTCAATCTAAACTAACTAGTCTCAATCTTTACCAGTTTCAATCTCAATCTAAACTAACTAGTCTCAAACGTTACCGGATTCAATCTGAACTAACTTAATACCAAAAATACTGAGCCAAAGTGCGAAACATTTACCACTTCGGAAGTGATCTCAAAGTTGAAGAGATCGGTCTTCTGACGGAGAAGAAGAGAGAAGACGGCATCGACGCCGTGATGAAGACCGAGAGAGTCGATTTCTGTGGTGGTCTCGTTAGGTCTTCTGACGGAGAAGTAGAGAGAAGACGGAATCGCGGCTTTGATGAGTACCGAGACACTCGTCGTCCATGGTGGGTTCTTCTGCCGGAGAAGACGTGAAGCGACGGAGGAGACTTCGTTGGGACTGAGAGAAGACAGAGGAGACGCCGTAAGGACCGACACAGTCTTCGTCCTTGGTGGATTTTGATCCTTCTTCTGGCGGTTAAGACGAGAGAAGACGGAGGACGAAACAATAGAAGACGTTTGATCGGTGGTGGGTTTCGATCCTTCTACTGCCGGCGATGACGAGACCATACGGAGGAGACGCCGTCTGGATCGCGATAGCCGTCGTCCTTGCTGCTGGGTTTCGATCTGTTGTGGGTTTCGATCGGTTGTGGTTTCGATCGGTGGTTGTTTCGATCGGCGACGGAGAAGACGAGAAGACGAGAACCACGACGGAGGATCAGTGGTGGAGGCACGGTCGTGGGTTTGGATCTTTCGTCGGTTCGCTCCTTCTTTGTTGACGGAGAAAACGAAGAGAGATGAGAGAACGAAGTGAGAGGAGAGAAGAAAAGAAAACAGAAAAGAAAATAGAAAAAAAAATACCTTTGCCTCTTGTGCTGACACGTGCCTCTAACACCTCCCTTATTACCGATCACAAAAATCCCAAAGTAAGTATCGATAATCTCCTTTTCCTTTTGTTTTGATTTAATTAATTCACTTATTTGGGCTAAGGATCCCATTAAGAACTAGGGATAAATATGGTCTAACAAGTTTATTGGTGGAAGAGGAGAAGAAAGTCCTCGTGTGCTGTGAGAGATGGATGGACATCCAAGACGCGACCAAGTCCAACGACTTTGTATACCTTGCTGGGGAGGATAATAAAATCACAAACGTGGATTTCGGAGCATCTAAACTATGGTTGTCTTTTTTTCCACTTTTATTTAGTTATGTTCCAAGTTTGGTTCAAATCCAGTGACCTATAGGCACAAGAAATGACTAAATAAGCTACATATGCAATCTTTTAATAATCAGTGAATTTTTTATTTCCCTAAGAAGTTGTCACATGGATTTTTTTTTCTAATTACTTTAAATAGTAAAAAAATAATTTGAATTAAAAATTGACTACTGTAATTATTTAAATAGGGAAAATATCTACAAGAATTGAAGGTTTCCATATGTGTAATATGCAAGGACGGGCTTGTATTCAAGCTCGTCAAACATTAGCTTAAAAGCAAATGTTTATTTAATTTTATTAAATTTGATTTAAATTTCCATTTAAAAAAAATTCTGAATTTTATTTAATTTTTTTGTTTATTTTATTAATTAAAAAAATTAAAAAAAAAACTGACACATCATCTTTTTACCTGTATTATTGGTCATTTTTTACTTTGTAGGTTTTTTGTGATACAAATGTCAGTTTGAAGGTTAAAAGTGTTAGTGAAAAAATGACAAAACTTAGGTTCACCCCATGTGGTGAACTCTCAAATTCACCTCTATTATTAACACCAATCAAATTGCCATGTAAGATTAGTAAATAAGGAAGGAATAAAAACTAACAAAAAAAAGAAAAATAGCTAAAAAATAAAAAAGAAGGAGACGTAGCCGTTAGA
The DNA here is from genome assembly GCF_020379485.1 of Brassica napus. Lineage (NCBI taxonomy): Eukaryota > Viridiplantae > Streptophyta > Magnoliopsida > Brassicales > Brassicaceae > Brassica > Brassica napus. The sequence continues at coordinate 35,006,875 of NC_063444.1, forward strand.
AAAAGATTAGAACGTGATCTCCATCGGCTTCTTCTTCTCCGTCGCCCAATTTCGGTTTCACCTTCTCCAAACCAAATCAAGCCATGTTTGACGGCGATGACAACAATCTGCAACGGCTTCTGAGTAGCTAAGCTTCTTTTTTGCCGAGAGATTATCAATAGCACGTTCTGATAATCACATTATTTTTCTGATAATCACAATTCCTGATAATCACAATTCCTGAAAATCATTATGGTTCTTTGTTTTTATGAGAAGAAAACAGAGTATTTAAAATTTATTTTTATTGAAAATTGTTGTTTACACACACAGTGGTTAGCAAGATATGCGAGCTTGACAACCACACCTTGTGGTTGGTCGTGAAAATGATTTCTTGACCTTAGGTTCTTGTCTAAACCCCTCTTTTGAGCATACATAAACCACCCTTACTAGCTTCTGGTTTTTTCTCGAAGTCCGTTGTCTCCTTACATCGAAACCATGATTGCATCCATACTTTCTATAAGCTTTATATGCAGACTCATCAGAACTAAACTCCATTCCAATACATAGTTCATAGCTTTTCTGATTTTCATTGTTTGCCTCTAAAGCATCAACAGCTTTAGTCTGAAGATGTTCCTCGTTGTTGTCTATGTTCTCTTCTTCATCGAAATCACTGACTGAAGCATCATCACTACTGAGTGTATCATCTTTTTCCTCGAGTAAAAGCTCATCCGGATTCTGACTTAACAAACGAGTTTCACCGGAGACTTGCAAACTAGATTCACCCTGACTAATGGGAACTGTTTCTTGACCACTTAAATGACTATTCTCCATTGCAACTATATAGCAAAATATAAACTCCAGTCAAAGATTACCTTAGATAACATATAACAATTATACCTTATTTTAATAGAGATTCTAGAAAATTGATGTTCTTAACTTGAAAGAGAATAAAAGAAAGTAGAGCAACATACGGATGCAAACAACGTAGCTCGAGGCTGTAATTCAGGCTATAAATTACTTGGGAGCAGCTTCCTATTATCAAACTTCAAGAGAATTCTCAAAACCTAATTGATAAAACAAGATCACGTTCTAATCCTTTTTTAACGGCTACGTCTCCTTTTTTTTTTTTTAGCTATTTTCCTTTTTTTTGTTAGTTTTAATTTTTTCCTTATTTACTAATCCTACATGGAAATTTGATTGGTGTTAATAATAGAGGTGAATCTGAGAGTTCACCACATGGGGTGAACCTAAGTTTTGTCCGTGAAAAAACATCAAAATTTAAAGTGATAGCAAGTTACACTTTGAGGATTTTTTATGTGACTTTCCTGAAGTAGGCAATGAAAATGACTTTGAGTTGCTATATTGAAACTTGTATCTGTGAGGATACCCATGAAGTTTATAACAGCTAGAAGCCAGAATAAAACCTGTATATTTAAGGCAGAGCCGGTCCTAGTAATTACAAGGCTAGAAGCCAGAATAAAACCTGTAATACCTGTAACATCAACCCAACCACTATGCTACTGAGAACTCACCGTCCTTATGTGACCGTTTATAATCTTAATATTTGGCGGCCGGAAGCACAAGCTCCAAGGCCGGTACTGATCTAGGGTAAAACCAAATATTAAAAAGGAATATATACAGAATAGATGCAACAATATGAAATACTAGGGGCATGTCCGCGCTTCGCGCGGAATATTGTTTTATTGTTGTTAATTATTATTTTTCGGATGATATAGCTAGTTAACTATGTGATCGTCTTTATTTGCTAAGAACATTATTTGGTATTTTTATTATGTTATGTAGTAATAGGTGATATGCTAACATATTATGTGTTTGTTTTTTTAATAGTGTGTTGGTGTGGGTATAATAGTACCTTATTAGTGGTGGAGTGAGTTTGTGATGTAATGCATATTGAATTTCAATAATTTTACATTTAGGCATTTGTTGAATTTAAGGCTAATAGTTTCAGGGTAAAAATTAATATTTTTTCTAATTATTTGAACATTACTTTTTAAAGATGTTTTGTGTTCTCTCCCTATATTTTTACATTGAGCCGTAACCATCTATGCATTTCGTTTACCTTTCCCTTATGTTGTGATTCTCGCCATCACCGAAAAAGACTCACATATGTGCTCTTGTTTTTCCTCACCTTTTTCTCCTCTTTTTCCTTAGATTTCGGCTCATGTTAGGAACTGAATCTCTTTGGGTTGGGTCAGAGTTTAGTCGTCTTTGAAGTTGTTTTCCTCGTCGTTGGCTTACCATCGATAGTCCCTTCTCGTCTTAGTTTTCAAGATATGGTTTTTGGTGATCTGACTTCTATAGCTCGAGGACGGCTCCGCGATTGAATGATTTTGTTTTGTCTACCCTTCCATCTATGTTCCCTCATCTCGTTGCAACTTTCATGGCTGCTTGCGTCTCTGTGACTCTCCCTTTCACCATGTTTGCCACTCCAGATTTGGATAGTTTTCTCCTCAATATGCTCTGTAGATTTTGAAGATTGTTTCTGGTCTCAAGTCTGGGCTCTGGTTTCTCGGGGGTTGGCTTCCGTTCTCTTCTTCCCTTGCTTCCCTTGGTATAAGTGTGTGGTATTAGTCTCTTGGAGCTTTGGTCTCTTCTATCCAGAGTTTTGTGGTTCTTCACTTGCATAGACGTCTTGTTTGTGCTTGTTTAGTTTGTGAGGTGATTCTTACCGTTCGTTATGTATGTCTCTTCCTGCTTCGTGGTGATTTTAGCCTTCTGTTGATTATTTTTCCTCTAACCCGCTTTCTTGGTTCTTTGCATTGGTCTTTGATCACGCTCCTTTGTGTTCAAGCGATTGCTTTATCTCAAGATTATATTTCTACATTTTTCTGACTTTTGATTGTTCTGGCCAAGACACTCAATGATAATGTGGGGTAAGTTAATTTTCGTTCTTGATCGCCTTTGAGCTCTGGACCTTTATTGAGTTAGTGTTACTTTGGAATTTTTTTTCTCTATGATTATGGAGGTTTTATGTTTAGATTATGTGTTTTGCTTTAGTTTGGTTAATATTAAGATAAATATATAGTTGTAAATGAAATAATATAAAATAGTAAAAAATAATAAAATAGTGAAAGTTTATGTTATGTTTAGCAGTGAATAAATTAAATATTAAAATACATTTATATTTTTTTACTTATTTCTTTATTCGTTTTGCAATTTTTTGAACAATAAAATAGATTATCAAACTTCAAATGATGATAGTTAGTGTGAGAAGGATTAGATAGTGCATAATTAGAAAATAATGAACCAAATTGCAATAGTCTAAAAGAAGAAAGATCTAAAATGTAAAAAGACAAAAAAAGAGGACACATGTCAACAAACTCCCCTTCCACATGTCATAAGAAGAGAGAAAAGTCTACTTTATATATATAGATTATCAAACTTCAAATGATGATAGTTAGTGTGAGAAGGATTAGATAGTGCATAATTAGAAAATAATGAACCAAATTGCAATAGTCTAAAAGAAGAAGGATCTAAAATGTAAAAAGACAAAAAAAGAGGACACATGTCAACAAACCCCCCCTTCCACATGTCATAAGAAGAGAGAAAAGTCTACTTTATATATATAGATATCCAAATTGTTTCACTCATGCTAAACATGTAATGGTATATGAGCTTCCATGCTGTTTCCACCATCATAAGCAAGCGGCACAAGCTGTATGTACAATGCAGATTGTAGCAAGTAATCTCTTCACAACATCATACAGAAACAACTGAAGAGCCCAATGGAGAACCTGCAAATGAAAGTTTAGTTCTAGCTCATGTTTCCTTACCATACTTTAGTCTATCGATTTATTTTTCAGAAGAATTGTGATATATATCTTGTACTCTATTCAACCGAAGAGAGAAGTCACGTGAATGTGCACGTGCAGTGTTTAAATAACTCTTTAAGAGAAGTAGTTGCTGTTACAGAGAATAGCTCTAGCTTACGATTGTTTTGTATGTTCGGAAGGCGAAACAATTTCTTGGAAACAGTACGGAAAACAAAGAAAGAGATGCCTTGTGCATGAACTCAAGTTAAGATATTAAGATTGTAATTCATTAATTTACTGTGGTAATACAGAGCTCGAAATCCATCACCCAATCAACCCACATCATTTTGGATAAAACACTACAAGAAAATATGAATATTGCTACCAGTAGTGGTCCATCGCTGTGTCAGGATGTACAAGATGGCAAGGGCGAGGCGATAATGTGGTGCATTAGAGAATTTTGCTTATCCTTATCGACAGCCATCCTGTAACATCTTCATGATCCATCCCAGAAACCTTTCTTAACACCTGAATAAGAGGAAATGATTAACGTCTCGTCTCTTTTCAGACTCACGTTTAAAGCTCTAACCAGAGGAAAGACATAATGTACCTCATCGCCCTCATCTGCAATTGGTAGTACTCTTGAACAATGTGAGAATCCAGCTTATTTGAGGGTGACACATTGTCTATCGCCATATTCGGGGCTATTGGTAGCTCTAACCGTTATTTCTGCACTTCAAGTTTTCTTGATAACTCTTTGTTCAGCTCATGTGGTTAAGATACATGACAAACATTAAGAAATCATGGTAGGACATTACGAATGATGCTAGATCATGCAAGAATATTAAGTTTCTGATAATTTAAATTTACCAGAGCACATTGAGGTAGTGAATTGATGATGCTTGGACCAGTTCCTCTTTTTCAATTGCCAACTGCAGCCAAATATGCAAATAACTACCAAGTTATCATCCAGGAAGATACATGATTTGGAAACCACATTATTTACCTTGTCTTCAATGCAATGGTAAAAAAACATCCAAACCTTATTTACCTAGTCTTCCAAACTGTTGACTTCAGAAGCCAGTATTTGGGAACGCACATCAGGAGCACTACATTCCAGCAGCGCATCTTCTTACTCAATCCTAACAGATACAAGTTCTCCCTGTAAGGAAAACAGTGATAAATTAAGTTAAGGCTCTTGGGATAATTTACAAAATAGCCTAGTGGATGGAAGAGCACGGCATACATATACTCATACAGAATCATACTGAGAAAAAACTTAAATTTTGATTCTCATAAGTAACCATCAAGAGATTTGATAAACGGAATGCCAAAACATAACTTCAAGATTCATCTAGACGACCACTACAGCAAATATAAATATCATGCTTTTTTACTAAAATATACTCATAGACCATAAATATTTTTTTGAATAAATAAATATTTTTAAAAATACCATATAATTTTTTAAAAACATAGCCATTCTTAAATATTTTTTTGAATAAATAAATATTTTTTAATTTAATCAACTGAAAATAATATACGTACAATTGTGTGAGTCAAATTCTAGTTTTATTGATGCATGTTATATATTAGTGATGTATGTTTTAGGTAACATTTTAATGATGCACGTTTTTTTAAATCTCCATTATTAAAATTATGCACGTAAGGATAACTCATGAGTTTTTTTGTTGATTAAATGACATTATGTCCAAATTTATTTAAGGATATTTCATTAAGGTAACTGAAAAAGACAAACAATAAAATATGAAGTTTAAATTCATTTAAGCATATTTCATTAATGTAACTGAAAAGACAAATAATAAATTAGGCAGTTTTATTCGTTTTAGGATATTTCATAAATGCAACTGAAAAAGACAAGCAAAAAAATAGGGAGTTTAATTAATGAAGTAAGAACATTTTCAAATGGGTACTTCTCTTTTAATAATATAAATTTCATTAAGGTAACTGAAAAAGACAAACAATAAAATAGGAAGTTTAAATTCATTTAAGCATATTTCATTAATGTAACTGAAAAGACAAGTAATAAATTAGGCAGTTTTATTCGTTTTAGGATATTTCATAAATGCAACTGAAAAAGACAAGCAAAAAAATAGAGAGTTTAATTAATGAAGTAAGAACATTTTCAAATGGGTACTTCTCTTTTAATAATATAGATTTCATTAAGGTAACTGAAAAAGACAAACAATAAAATAGGAAGTTTAAATTCATTTAAGCATATTTAATTAATGTAACTGAAAAGACAAGTAATAAATTAGGCAGTTTTATTCGTTTTAGGATATTTCATAAATGCAACTGAAAAAGACAAGCAAAAAAATAGAGAGTTTAATTAATGAAGTAAGAACATTTTCAAATGGGTACTTCTCTTTTAATAATATAGATTACGTTTTCTTAGCAACAATTAGGCAAATTTCACAAAACATTAGTGCTGCTTTTCCTACTACGGTTATGTTATACTATATTTCTTTGTTTTTTTTATCATTACTGCATCCATATTAATCTCAACCAGAAGAAAGCGAGACAGATATTTAGCATTCCAATGTTTATAATGGAAAACGATTGGCAAAAAAACATTCTTTTGATTAACGGTATGGTTTACATATATATTTTTATTCAACCAACTATGAAAAAGACTTTTGAGGGACAAACTTCATTATGTAGTTTGATCTCAAAATGTCTTTTAATGTCTAAGACCACAAGTAGTAATGTTTATATGTATATGATGAGATGAGGAAAAGAATCAAAACCCGTAGGTGAATTCAAGAGTCCTGATAACTTGCTTACCAACAGGGCTAAGCATCAGTTCATGGAGCCTGGATTTTGTCCTTCTCTGGATCAATGGATGAAGCTGCAAGCCACTCTTCCACTGCCTCTTGATGATAGCTTGAAGGGCAAAGTTGGCATGAGGATGAAGGATTAGATAGCTGAAGCCAGGGGTCAATTCTTCAATGATCTTCAAGCAGATGATGTAGTGGCAATGCTCAAGGCAATGAGACACAAGAAAGCTGCAATATTTGTGCATTGAGACGGTGAGAAATCTATTGTATAGCTTCTCAAGCACCAACTCTGCAACATGCGATGAGACAAGGAACTGAAGAAGGCTGCTCCTGAAACCAACCAACAACAACAACTCTAAGAACAACACCAACGAGATAAAAAAACAAAAACAAATCTAAGCATTAACTTACCCATTGGTGAAGCGAGAGAGTCTATCAAGCTTCTCATGATCAAGATTAGAAACAAGGGAGAAGAGAAACTCGGTAGAGGATTGCTTCAGCAGTTGTAGAACATTGTTGTATCCAGTATGATCATAAGACACATGATGTAGATTTTCACTAGTCATCGGAATCAATAGCTGCATAGAAAAGATATAAATTCTTAAACTATCACTATTGACACCAACAATACAACATAATCATTAAGGAAAAGAACAAACCTGAAGCTCATGCGTGGTAAAATGATGGATAAGATGTGAAAGAAAAGGAGTTATGAGTCCACCAAACATGAGAATCTGAAGGAATAGTTTTTCCAGCAAATACAAAAGACTGTCTTTCAACACAGGACATAGTATCACCATTGTGAAGAAGGCTCTGCAACTGAAGTTCATAATTATTGAGAGAGTTATGACCTTGTTTGTAATAACTCTTTATATAAGGATGTATAGGCAAATTAACTAAACTTGTATTAGGTCAACTATGTATAAAAGGCAATTGGCAGTTTAGTTAATTAGTGTATAGGCAAATTAACTAAACTTATTTGTTACTGGATAAATCAAAAACGATGACCACTCTCAAAAACTTCATCGCATTTGTTGAAAGACAATTCGAACGCAAGGTAAAGATTCTTCGTAGCGACAATGGTACTGAGTTTGTTGCCTTACGAAACTTCTTTAAAGACAAAGGGATTGTCCACGAAACTTCTTGCGTGGGCACGCCACAGAAAAATGGTAGGGCTGAGCAGAAACATAGACATATTCTGAATGTCTCGAGACCACTTCGGTTTCAAGCAAATCTTCCTGTTGAATTTTGGGGATATTGTGTACTTGCAGCGTGCTATTTGATTAATCGCACACCAACGGCTATTCTCAAAGGAAAATCACCATACGGGCTGCTGTATTCGCGACCTCCTCCACTTGAGCATCTGCGAGTTTTTGGCAGTTTATGTTATGTTCAAAATCAGAGACATGGAGGGGACAAATTTGCTCCTCCTGGTACTCGTTCTGTTTTCATTGGATATCCATTTGGACAGAAAGGCTGGCTTGTGTATGATCTTGATTCTGGCAGGATCTCTACGTCTCGCGATGTGATTTTCAGGGAAAATGAGTTCCCGTTTGCAAATAAAATCACGGACAAGCCCTCTTATGCGCAATCTCCATTGACATCACAACCAACTAGTTTCGAGGATGACCATCCCCTGCTTGACTGTCCCGCCTCTGGTTCTTCTGCTCCAGTTGAGTTGTTGCATGTTCCTATCTCGCCTGCAATAACTCCATCTACACTGGTTCCTCCATCTGAACCCCACAACAGTAATGATCTCTCCCATACACCTAGATCAACCTCTCCTTCACAACCTGAGCAAGATAATTCACATGTGTCTTCTCCAGAGTCCTTGCAGACGCCAACAGTGGCTGCAGACATATCCTCTGATTCATCATTACCTCAGAACATCGATGCGCCAGAACTTGGCAGAGGCCATCGGAATAAAATTCCGTCTACATGACTATGTTACACATACGACTCTTGCTGGATCAGACAGTGACTTCACTGAGTCGTCTTGGTACCCGATTGATGATTATATTGATTGTTTTCGTTTTTCTCCAGCTCATCAGGACTTTCTTGCAGCTATTACATCTGGTGAGATCCCTAAGTCTTATGCTGAAGCCTTTACCGATGAGAGATGGCGTGGAGCGGTTGGAAACGAAATTGATGCCTTGGAAGAGAGAGGTACTTGGACGGTGGTGACGTTACCAGCTGGTAAGAAAGCATTAGGCTGCAAGTGGGTTTTCACTATTAAATATCGAGCTGATGGAACTATTGAACGATATAAGGCGCGACTGGTTGTTCTCGGAAATAATCAGACTGAAGGTATAGATTACGAAGAAACTTTCGCACCTGTGTGCAAGATGGTCAGTGTCCGATCTTTCCTGCAAGTTGCTGCCTCACGTGATTGGGAAATCCATCAAATGGACGTCCATAATGCATTCTTACATGGGGATTTGGATGAAGAAGTGTACATCAAATTCCCACCCGGGTTTCGAACTCCTGATACGACACAAGTATGTCGTCTACATAAGTCTCTTTATGGGCTTCGTCAGGAGCCTCGATGTTGGTTCGCTAAGCTCTCTGAATCTCTTAAGGAGTATGGTTTCATTCAGGATGTCTCAGATTACTCGTTATTCACTTTTGTTGAAGGTGAGATCCGCCTTCATGTTCTCATCTATGTGGATGATTTACTCATCTCTAGGAGCTCTCCTGCAGCAATACAAGCATTTAAAGAATATTTAAGCTCATGTTTTCATATGAAGGACCTTGGTCATCTGAAATATTTTTTGGGAATTGAAATGGCTCGAAACCCGACTGGGATCTATCTATGTCAACGTAAGTATGTACTTGACATCATCGCAGATTCTGGTCTTATTGGCGCCAAACCTGCTTCTCATCCTATCGAACAGAATCATCAGCTGGGGAAGTCGGAAGCAGACCTCTTACCGAATCCATCAGTATACCGGCGACTGGTTGGTCGACTAATATATCTTGGAGTAACTCGTCCCGACCTCTCATATGCCATTCACTGTCTATCGCAATTTATGCATAAACCGACTACTGAGCATTGGGATGCTGCACTACGTGTTGTACGATACCTGAAAGGCAATCCGGGGCAGGGTATCTTGCTACGTTCTGACTCTGATCTTCGCTTGTCGGCTTGGTGTGATTCTGATTGGGCAGCTTGTTCTTCTAGCCTGGTAGCTCTCCGGTGTCTTGGAAAACACGCAAACAGGATCGTGTCTCGCGGTCATCAGCAGAAGCTGAATATCGCGCTTTGGCAGATACAGCAAGTGAGATCATATGGCTGCGTGCTCTGTTAGATACTCTTGGAGTGGATTGTTCTGCGTCGGTTACACTTCATTGTGACAGTATGTCAGCTATCTATTTGAGCAAGAACCCAGTTTTTCATGAGCAAACAAAGCATATTGGGAAAGAGTGTCACTTTATACGTGATGAGATACTACGAGGAGTGATAACTCCTAAACATGTTTCGACAACTACTCTACTTGCAGACATCCTTACAAAAGCTCTAGGACGCAAGGAGTTTGAAGCTTTTCTCTCCAAGTTGGGTGTTTGTGATCTACACACTCCAACTTGAGGGGGGGTATTGAGAGAGTTATGACCTTGTTTGTAATAACTCTTTATATAAGGATGTATAGGCAAATTAACTAAACTTGTATTAGGTCAACTATGTATAAAAGGCAAACGCCTACACGATAGGAAATAAGAAAACTCTTTATACCAAGCTAGAGTTTTGTCAATAATATTTGTAATGAGAATCAAAGAGACAAAGAGGGGAAAATGCGTGAATAGGAAGAAGACAATACCAAAATTCGTCCTTGAGTAGATCGGCCGTGCATGAATAAAAAATGACATCGTCCCACTCAATGGATACCCTAATCAATCTGTAAAATCTGGTTGACGCTTGCTTGTCACACCGATTATATAAGCATAGTGGTGATTTGTCATGATGTTATTTACGTGCTAGATATAAGATTGTCAAGCATATGCTTGAGAGCCGACAACTATAAAATTATTATTGGAGCCAATTTCAACAATTATTAGTTGATTCAATTTGTTTTAGCAGGTTTCACATGCTATGTATTCTAGAGACCATGGTCAATTTCATGGATTGTTGAAATTTAGTTTTTAGATTAGGGAATTATCCACCCGTTTTTCATCTAGGTTCTTCTTATTGTTGAGACTAGGTTCATGATCTAGTTTCAGATCTTTAGTTGTTTAACGCACCGAAAGTGTTTGATTAAATGCGTGAATGAACCTAGAATGAGCGAAATATTCTTAACCAATGGAAGTTGATGTGGATTTTCATGAACTATCAAACTTGATCATAATGCATGTTTAGAATATGAAATTCAACAGAAGTTAGTCATTAGGATTTTAAAACATATGGTTTAACGATGTGGAAGTAAGTTTATCTAATAGTGTTGTTTGAGTTCGAGAACGATGCTTAATGCATTCCTTGTCTAGCTATTGTTTCATTATCTATGTTTCCTAATAACCGCCTACTGCCTAACGCTTTAATCCATTCATTTTACTTTCTGTTATTTAGTTTCTGACAAGTTGAAAACACACAAAAACCTTTTTTTGTTCCAGCTTAACACTTCTCTCGAAGATTTGTAGGGTAGTCTTGTTTCTTGTGGATTCAATCCATGAGATACTATTGTGGTTCACTGTGCATTTGCAATATATTTTATATTTGTATCATAGAGCTAGCTTTAAGCGACAAAAAGACATTGTTTCTGCCTCCACTAGCACATAAAGAACTTCAGGAGAAATAATGCGGTAGTAGAGCATAGTGGCTGAGACATTGAAATGTCTTTTAAACGTGGTGATTTTAGATGTTAACGGTGACTAACAACTTTGTATCATAGAGCTAGCTTTAAGTCAACACAAATTTGAAATTTGTATGTTTTTTAGTTCAATGAAGAGTTTGTGATGATTTTGACAAAATGGAGTCAGTTTGGTATCTAAATGATCGTTTTTTTTTTCTCCTTCTTTGTTCTTTAGTTTAATTTCAGTTACAGACTTACAGTGTTGGTCATCCAAAACCAAAATATATATAAATCCGTTATTTTCAATACATTTTTCAATTAGGACAAATCATCGAAACCGGAACCGGGATTTATGTTTCCTAAATATTCAAATGGCGTCGCTTCCAATAATAAACAATCTCCCAAAAATCCCTATTTTCTCACTTCTTTTTGTCGTATCTGAATAGTTGGTAGCATTAGATATCTCTTCGTCTTATTACTTGACAACTAAACGTGCCTCCACCACACTCCACCTCGCCGCAGTCCGCAAAGTTTCAAACTTCACTTCAACCCTCCTCCCCCTTTCTGAAACCCTTCCGACCATTCTCCTCCACGCGCCGCAATGCACGCCACAATCCTCTCACCACGCGCCACACTCTTCCCTTCACACAATGTCCACGAATCTCGCCGCCGCCGTTCAACCATCTCCTGCTCCGTCCAACCCGTAACCGCCGACCCCTCTCCTCCTCCCCTCACAGACTCCAAGAAGCTCAACAAGTACAGCTCGAGAATCACGGAGCCCAAGTCCCAAGGCGGGTCACAAGCCATCCTCCACGGCGTGGGCCTATCCGACGACGATCTGCTGAAACCCCAGATCGGGATATCGTCGGTTTGGTACGAAGGGAACACGTGCAACATGCATCTGCTGAAGCTGTCGGAGGCGGTGAAGGAGGGAGTGGAGGGAGCTGGGATGGTTGGGTTTAGGTTCAATACGATCGGGGTGAGTGATGCGATCTCGATGGGGACGAGGGGGATGTGTTTCAGTTTGCAGTCTAGAGATTTGATTGCTGATAGTATTGAGACTGTGATGAGTGCTCAGTGGTATGATGGCAACATCTCTATCCCTGGTTGTGATAAAAATGTGAGCCTTTTTTTTTTTTTTTTTTTTCTCTTGCGTTGTTGTTGTTTTCATCTTTTATGGTTGTTATGTGATTGGTTTGCTCTTATTGTGTCTAGATGCCTGGAACAATTATGGCTATGGGAAGGCTTAACAGACCTGGGATTATGGTTTATGGTGGAACCATCAAGGTACTATCTTTATCAAGTTTCCTAATTGATAAACAATTGTGATTAGTTGGTTTCATTTGTTCACTTTTGATTTTAATTGCAGCCTGGACACTTTCAAGAAAAGACATATGACATAGTATCTGCTTTCCAGGTATCTTTTTTCGTCTCTCTTTTTTCTATGTTTAGTGTTTTTATGTTTCCTTGTATCTTAAGCGCTTCCAATTATCTGATAAGGTAACCAAAATCTTGATAACTTTGTGTTTCTTTATGTTTTTTTTTCTTTTTGTATTTTCAGAGTTATGGAGAATTTGTTGGTGGCTCTATAAGTGATGAACAGAGAAAGACTGTCCTTCATAATGCTTGTCCTGGAGCTGGAGCTTGTGGTGGCATGTACACAGCTAATACCATGGCTTCTGCAATTGAAGCTATGGGAATGTCTCTTCCTTACAGGTTACTTCTTACCACACATACATTCTTCTCCTATATTTATGCTTCAAATGGAAATCTTAATCTGTTTTTTTCTTCATTTTTTGAAGCTCTTCGATACCTGCTGAAGACCCGTTGAAACTGGACGAGTGCCGGTTAGCTGGAAAGTATCTTGTAGAATTGCTAAAGATGGACTTGAAGCCCCGTGACATTATCACTCCAAAATCACTTCGTAATGCGATGGTTACTGTCATGGCTCTTGGGGGATCCACCAACGCTGTATTGCATCTTATTGCTATTGCCAGGTCTGTGGGTTTGGAGTTGACCCTTGACGATTTCCAGAAGGTCAGCGATGCGGTTCCGTTTCTAGCAGACCTTAAACCAAGTGGGAAATATGTTATGGAAGATATACATAAGGTGCGTATTTGGCGTTTTGCTTATAAGTCAATTTGTATGCTATTTGATCATTTTGTTGGTGTTGTTTTGATCTACAGATTGGTGGCACACCAGCTGTTCTTCGTTATCTATTAGAAGCTGGTTTTATGGATGGGGATTGTATCACAGGTTAACTTTGTAGAAAACAACTTGATATTAACATTTTGGATTGCTTGTAAAACTGATTACCTAACTGATCTTTTGTGTCTTCTGCTACCAGTCACAGGGCAGACTTTGGCTCAAAATTTAGAAAACGTCCCTCGCTTACCAGAAAATCAGGTAAAGCTATGTTACTGGTTATTTCATCAGACAGAATCCATGAACTGATTCTTCTTGATTATAATGGATGCTTGATTTATTTCTTACAATGTCCACCAGGTTATAATTAGACCTGTGTCAAACCCAATCAAAGAGACTGGACACATCCAAATCTTGAGAGGGGACCTTGCACCAGAGGGTTCTGTAGCAAAGATAACTGGCAAAGAAGGGTTATATTTCTCTGGTAATGTTCATTTGCTCTTTCTAGTTAAAATACTTCTATCAACTTTAGAGGGCTTATACAATGGAACTGTTTTGTTTTTAAGGCCCCGCACTTGTATTTGAAGGAGAGGAATCTATGCTGGCTGCTATATCAGCAGACCCGATGAGCTTTAAAGTAATTGCCTTTCTGATAATGAACTAGTTTACTTTCTACTATCTGCTGCCTGAGATGTATATTATATATCGTTTTGTTACAGGGAACAGTAGTTGTTATCAGAGGAGAAGGTCCTAAAGGAGGTCCAGGCATGCCTGAGATGTTGACACCAACTAGTGCGATAATGGGTGCCGGTCTTGGAAAGGTACTACTACCTTTCTTTTTTTTTCTCAGTTTCTCTTTTCTAAGTTATATAGAAACTCGTTTTTCTTTGTTATGATCTGAGTAACTGAGATATGGCAATGCTTTATTTTGTAGGAATGTGCATTGCTGACTGATGGTAGGTTCTCTGGTGGCTCACACGGTTTTGTTGTTGGCCACATTTGCCCTGAAGCTCAGGTCTGTCTCTCTGCTTTTCGCAATCTTTAAAATAAATGTGAAGATGGTAATGTTGAAAGCTTTCTTGGGATGTCCAGGAGGGTGGTCCAATAGGTCTGGTAAAGAACGGAGACATAATCACAATTGACATAGGAAAGAAGAGAATAGACGCACAAGTGTCACCCGAAGAAATGAATGAGCGTAGAAAGAAATGGACTGCTCCTGCATACAAGGTTAACCGCGGAGTTCTATACAAGGTATATTAGTGAAAACCACCACTTTGTATTGTATGTCTCTTTTATCATTTTGCTAACTGGATGATACTATTCTGAAAACAGTACATCAAGAACGTGCAATCGGCTTCAGCTGGATGCGTGACTGATGAGTAAGCGAGAAAGTAGTGTTTTGTTCTCGAGGGGAAAAACTCTCAAGGCTTGCTATTGCATTCTTTAGTATCATTGTTAGCTTTTGGATTTATCTCAAGACTGATCATCATTAGCTGTTTAGAGAGTTTTTTATTCTGTAAGTTTTGATTGCGGTGTTGCAAATAAAAGCAGATTTGCTGAGACGAAACAGACCAAATTTCTAGTACCGGTTCGATCTGTATCAAACCGAATGACTTATTAATTTCGGTTATGAATAATTGATCAAAGTTATAACCAATTTGAGTATGGGTGGTATAAGAAACATGGATTTTACTGAAGGTTACCTGAAATAGATTTTGAAATAGACGGTCCATAACCGGTTTAGCCATTATCCAAGAGATCTAAATATTTCATATTTATTTATGGCTTTCACTTTGTGTGGGTATGTTTTAACACTTCCATTTTAATATGTGAACCGCTACTAACATCATATGGGGAAATATACACCATTCTATTACATTGCATGTTTCTAACACACCTTGGCTATATAATAAATAAATTACAAAAAAAAATCAAGTAAATATACAACAAAAATGGCACTCTCTTCTGTTCAAACTTTCGTGTTGGAATTATTCTTTTCAAGGCGTCTGGTATCACTCACTATATGCTGTCTTCTTGATTTTGCTCAAGCCTAATCAAGCCCTCAATTTTCTTTTGGGATCAAATAGCCAAACGAATTCTTCCAAGATGAAAGGAGACGAAACCACAATAGCGGTTCATGGCTGTGTCAGGATAGCAAGAAGGGCAAGAAAGGGCAAGCTGAGCAAGTCGTGCGCATTAGAGAAGCTTGCTTGTCCTTCTGCAATTGGTTGTCTCTCTTGAACAACATGAGAATCCGGCTGCTTTGTGGGTGAATCATTGTCTATTGCCATATTCTGAGCTCTAACCGTTGTGCCTGCACTTCAAGTTTTCTCAATAACTCTTTGTTCAGCTCCTATGGTTAACGACTCAGAGTCAGAGCTACCAACAACATGCTCATAGTGGACCTCATAACCCGACCTGGATCCAGATGGCAACACGCCCGCACCAACAGTCATCCACTCCAACTTCTTTAACATCACTCTCCTCTCCTCGTTGGCGCTCCTCCTCACAGCAAACCCTAATTTCCTCCCGTTGCAAAACATAGTCCAAACCGGTACAGATCTCAAGAGGCAAGACTTTAAATCGGGTCTTAAATGTGTACCATATTTTGATTGAATGAAGAATGGATTGTAATTGAAAAGTCTTAGGAGTGTTATTCAATCATGTATGTTAATGGAACTAAAATCTAAACATAAACCACTGTTATTCAAATTATGATTCTAAATTCTATTTTGAGCAATTTTTGAGTAATTTTTGAGTAATTTCATTGAGTTTGAAAATATCTATACCTCCAAACTTTCATTGTTTTCAGCTATGATTTCATCTTCTATCGTGATTGTTAATATATGATATAGTTAAAAATTTATGTCTTTAGCAAGATTAAAACAATCGACAAGACATGTTGAAATAAAATACACACAATTAGAAACAATTGAATTAATTTTAAAATCATGAGAGAACTGAGTTGAGTAACGTAGCTTTGAAATCATAAAATGTTGTTGAGATTTGAACATAAAGAATAGAAGATACAATTACCACACAAATTGGTGAATACGAAGGAAGAAAAAATATGATACATAAAAATGGAGAAATCAAAAAATGCGAGTAAGAAGAAAAAGAAAAACTAAAAGAAGTAGAAGACCATAAGAAGCATTTTTTAAAACTTTGAATATTATTCAAAAAGGGAATAGAAGACTCTTCTGGTTGAATTTGTTAGTTTATATATAAAATATTGCAAATTATTAATATTTAACTTGGATAATTTAGTCATTTTACTTATATAAAAAGTGTAGTTTTTAAAATTTTAAAATATTTTTTTCTGAAAAAAAATCTTATATAGGAATATATCCAAATTTTCTCTTAAATAGCTCCATATCTTTTGTTTAATGAAAGCATAAACATAACTAGTCGTCCACAAAAAATATACAATAACAGTAGGTGTAATTTTTCGAGTAATTTAAAAACATTTAATAAGAAATGTGTGAAAATATGTGGTGTATAGACACCTCAACATAATAATCAAGTTATCATTTAATAAATGTTTCTCAATTAATAATTATAATCAGTGTTTTAAAAACTGGACCGGACAGGCCAGTCATACCGGTCCAGCCGTGACTCCAAAGTTGATTAGCTCACAGTTTTTGTTACTTTAAACTTAAAGACACCTCTCTTAATACATGTTTTACAGGCAAGTGGGCTCAATACGACGTTGATAACATGAGCCTTCAACGCAAAAAGGATATCACTAAACTTTGTCGAGGAGGTATTGGATAGAACCTCTTTTTTTTTTGATAAAATGTTAAATCTATATTAATGAAAAATGAAGGTTTATGTACAAAGAATCATAAGAATGAAGCTATGCTTCTAAGCCTATACCAATGAGCTAGTATTCTCTGAACCATCTTTGAAGCAGTCCTAGAAGCATGGGTTTCTCAAAGTACCAAGTTGATATAATCCTATTTCTAACAGTTTTCTCAATAAGGGTAGTCAACTGGAGACCAGTTTCAACTTCCCAGTATGCCTCCTATCATTTCTCTCATTCCAAAGATAGTATATAGAGGTTTGAAACACCAACCTCAGTAATATGAATGTCAGTTTATCATAATTGTGCTCCACCAGCCGGTTTAGTGTCATCTCCCAATCTGGATCAGCATTTACTCCCAGCAAGTCTACCACAACTGCCAACCATACAGTGAAGGTGTATGGACATGCAAAAAAGAGATGGTCTCTGGACTCATTTGGCTCTCCACAAAACACACAGCCTTGTACTACTCCCCACTGTGTCATTTTAACTCCAGTTGCAAGCATATCCCAAATTGCTAACCAAGTATTGAAGGCAAAACAAAGCACCCCTTGGATAGAACTTTTTACCGAGATAGTGCTTTTTCAACTCATATAACTGGATGTCTGGATCTAATATATATGATTTGGTGATCGGAATCTTTATAGATTGAATTTATAACGGAGTTTTGGAAAAATAAGTAATTTCTACTAGGCTTTTACCCTATATTTATGTTCATTAGGATTCTTATTAGTTGGAACTTCGAGATGCCATACATCAAATATTTAGATAGTTTAGGCTTTTATAATGGCGACCACCCTTCATGTTCCTCATTTTTCATTCTGGAAAATTTTCACATTATATCAGGTACAAAAAAAAAAAAGTTTTCACATTATTGGTTTTTATTTTATCATTTGATCATATGACTAACAAACACGTGTATCGTGAATCCACCAATAAATATCTTATATTAAGGGTTTGAATGTAATGCAGAATACAATGCATAATAAATGCAGTTAACTATAAATCCAGATTGTACTGCATTTATCTTTCCATTCACTTATTTATTTGCAGATCAAAAAACAATCATAGAATAATAAATGTGTTGCATGCAATAAACAACATACATTTTTTGATCTGCAATGAAGAGGAAAAAGGGAGGGGTCAACATACAGAACACCAATAAGGTAAGTGCTTTTAATTCTATTAATCTTTCTATATAAAAAAGAGTTTTTCCTCTCCTGGCGAAGCCACCTCAGCATCCAGGTCACAAATTAGAAGATTCTTGTGCTGACACGTGTCGGCTGCTTGAAAATCATTAACTCATCGATGAATGGGCTCATTTTGCTACGCGGGTTTTTGAAGTTTTCGGGCATACTCAATTAAAAATCGATTGCTTTTCTGTTTTGTTAATGGGCTTGCCCGAATATAAAATTATAGATACTGATAGTAACTTATTTCTGAGCCCAAATCCATACAAAAGAGAGGTCCATATCGGCATTATCTTCTTTCGACCTCACAATTTTAGGGTTCATCAGTTCTACGACTATCGGCTTCTGTCAACGGTGGTTCTAAGATTGCATGTGACCTGACGATTTGTCAACAATCTTCCCATCGGACTCATGACGTTTTAGACTTGATGCTTCACTTCCGAAACGTTACAAGTCGCATTGATTGGGCATCATTAACCCAAACTTAACTCTTCCTCACAACTACGACCACAATCTCTAATTCAATGAATATTATCTATCATCCAATCGGTGATTCTCACCTATAAAAAGGTTAGTATTCATCCCTTGAACATCGTTCTTCTATTTTCTAATATCGAGAGAAATCTTACTTTCAGTATTCGAGACCAGCAAATTTTTTCGCGACCGGCGATTTGAAATGAAAGGTGCAGCCATGGACCTCCGGGAATATATGGGCGCATGGGCAACAAGTCGTCCCAGATTGGCATTTCAACCCGTCTACGGCTGTTTTGTCGTCTGAGGGCACGTTCTTCGTCGTTTATCTCAATTCAGCGGATGTGAGGGGGGGGGGGAACTGCAGAGATAGAGGATTTCAAGGTGGATTTCACGCAAGTTTGTTTCTTGAGGCAGAGATGGCCGTGGCAGTTGGAGCAAATATTCTTGGTGGTGGGGCAGTCGAGGAAGCCGCAGATGATAGAACACGGACGGTGGCCTTCCGGCGTCTGACGTTGATGCTCTTCCGCCATAGATCTTGAGAGAAAGTTCGATGCTTTAAATCAAAATCAAGAAAAGACAATTGATTTAAAGAGATAATGAGTTTGCAGAATCTAAAAAAACATGACACGAACCAGAATCTGGTCACCAAGAGAAACACACATAAAAACAAACAGAATATCGGTAATAAAAGCAAAGAAAAATTTCCTCCCCTTTCTCAGCAATGAAACAGAGAAGAAAATAAAAAAATAAGATGGAAAGTTATAAAAAAGCGAGAAGTCAGAGATGAGATCAGAAATCAGGAACGGAGGAGAGATAATTTGTTTACCGGTTCTTGAGATAAGAAGAAGAGGACTTAGACACAGGCCTTAAAATGTCTACAAGCATTCAGTAGTTTAAATGGACTTTAAAAATATCTTTCGTGGAGGATATTTAAGAAATCAGAGTTAAGGAAAAGAAAATAGTAAAGGAGGTGAGCCCACCACGTAAGCATCGCCTTTGATTCCAAAACATCATGTAGTCCAAATATTTAAAATTTCAAGAATTCGTTCTTTTTTTTTACGGACATTAACCGCCCAAAACTTGGAAACACTTTTTACATAAAAAAATGAAGTCCACACCCACAACATTAAAACACGGATAGTTAAGTCAATATAACGATTAATAATGTAGAGAAACCCCAATAAAAGATACTTATTTGTTTCAAGTTTTTCAATTTCAATATTAATACCCTTCAGCACAAGTAGCCTGCGTACCTTAGCTTTTAAAAGCTTAAACATGCAAGCCTCATCAGATATACCTTATTAAATAGGTATTATAACTACTAGATGAGCTTATAAATCTATAGGTGGAAGACCCTACATACCGGAGAGCTGAGAAAATTTAAAGATATGGTGTCTATAATCTTATGTTCGGGCAACACGCGCTTTCACCTCTCTGGGTGCTCATATTTTTCTTTGACAAATCCATACAAAAAATACAAATAGTAGTTTTCCTCTTGCACATTTTTGTAAGCTCAGTAGAAATGGAGTATTTTTGTTGTTGGTATTTAATGAGTTTATTTTGTTGATGAGTAGATATGTGTATAATGTTCTTAAAGTTTTTCCAGAATCCAAATTAGATTTTTTTCCTGTTTATCGTGGAATCTGTAATTGCACTTTGCGCCAAAATCATAAAGGTTGGGTTTCAGGTGACTGACCCGTTCACCGAAAAGTGTGGTAGGATCATCTTATCTACCATAGTAAATTGGTCAGGATAGTCAAAAAAGAAAACAATCAAATTTTTCTGGACAGACTTGAATCTTGCATGAGAACAAAGTTTGTTTCTTTTTTCTCACTCATATTCTTATGATGCAGTCTGTTCATGCTTGGAGAAAAAAAATTTACGTGCTAAGGTTGGTTCAGTTCCATAATCCAAAGTTGTAGAAGAAGAGTGGTATATGATGCTATACGTAGAGTGGTCCAGTGAGACGATTCAGAGTGAAAAATGCATTCAAAAACGCTAAAATCGATGTATTGCGCAGAAATAAATAGAACTTCATATGACTTATGTTTTCCTGATCTTGGTGCCTACGTCAATGATGTTAATTGGTTCTGTGTTGAATTTCAACAGTAATTCTGAATAATTTTATTTTACTTATTATTATAACAGACAAAACCAGTATTGAAAAATGTGAAATCATTACATAATTAATTTTTTTCTTATTAGTTAGATTAACATATAATTATAAATACGTATAGTTAAAACAAATGGTGAACATATATTAAAATCACTTTCAATTAAGAATGATCTAAACATTATTTTAGTTTTATTTATCTTTTGCTTCTTCCTTCTAACTTCTTCGAATGAATTATTTGATATGAAATGGTACGTTAAAAGGTAAAAAATCTGCTATAAAAGTATATTATTTTATTAACTTATGGAATACTAATTAAAACAGTATTTTAAAATAGCAAGAGAAAAAATCATAACAATTAATTTTTTTATTAAACAAAGTTCAACAAAATCAATAATAAGTTACAAAAACATACCTAGTAAAACACTAAAATTTAATTATATTAAAATACAGATATAATATGATCTGAAATAAATATTTTCTAAAACATAGTTTCCTGTTTAGAAAATATAAATAATTATTTATATTATTATTTAAACTATATATATAGTATTCAAAAATTGAGATTTAATTATTTTATCAAATTCTGTTATATTTTAACTGATTTAGCTTGGTGGTAGACTAATTATTATCATGAAATAGTTTGTGTAAATGTTTTCTAAAACTTGAATCTTCATGAAATAAATATAGTATTATTTATTTAAACTTTATATTTTTTTATTATGTCAAATTGAAGTAAAAATAATAAGAGTATATATGTAATTACATTTTCTGAATTATTTTTCCTAATTTTTATAATATTCTAGAAAACAGAAAATAATGAATATTTCTATCATTTTAGTTAAAACTAAAAATATTTATTAAAGCTAACAGTATATATTTATTATTAATTGATTTATAATATCGTTTTCAATCTATAATGATTTTTAAATACTTCCTAAAATTAATATATATTTATATAAAATAGTTTTTATTGTAACTTCCCGCTCGTAAGGCGGGTCAGCCCTAGTTGCTTATAAACAATTTCATTTTACTGATTTCATTTACTTTTATACCAAACACAAAAGGTTTTCCAAAATATAATTTAATATTTCTCATTTCTGTGTAACAATTTATTTTAGATGAGTTTATAAATAATTATATGTAAAATAAACATTCCTTTTTAATATTATCTTCTATAAATACGCTTATAGAACATTATATATAGTTTATATATTTATCTATTTTATAATATTATTTCAGTATGTAGTTATAGATGTTATTTTTTGTATCCTATTAACATATATGGCCAGTAAAATTATGTATAATATTTTCAAAAAGTAATTAATATTTTTATTTAAATAATTTCAATGAATTCATGGACAATGAAAAATATTAAACATTTTTTTGTTCTGGCATATTCTCTTTGTTCCATAAAGATATATTTTTTAATAATTCACACATATCAAAAAACACATTAAATCAATATAATAAATATGATATATAAAATAATATATATTTAGTTTGTGTATTTATATTTTTTTATAATTTAGTTGCAGTCTGTTATACTTGTTATTTTGCATCATAGTAAAATATATGATCAATAAAAAGCATGTATTATATATTCAAAAAGTAATTAATTTTTTATATAAATTAGTTTAATAAATTTATGCATATACTTTCATATTTGATAATTCATATTTAACTGTATATAATTATAAATTTTATTTATAATTACTTAATATCAATGAAATAACATATTTTTTTTTACATATACATTTAAGCATTTTTATATTTTTGAAATTTTAAATGAACATTTTGTTGATACAATAACATATATAAAACCTAAGAAATGTCAGTTCTATAGTTGAACCAAATGGTAAGAAAAAAACAAAAAATTAAATAAAGATACAAAAAATAAGAACAAAATAAGAATACTCTTTATAATTTTAGTATGATGATTTTTCATATAATTTTAAATTTCACTATATTTATTAAAATGATGATATTTATTATTATTTTTTTCAACATGATATTTATTGCTTATATATAATAAGTTTTATTTTTATTTAGATATTTAATTTTCATGAAAAAATCAAATATTTAATTAAATACAATAATTTATTATATTAGATTGATCTGCATTTGTTCTACTTGATCTGCATGATCTGAATTTGTTCTGCTTGATCTTCGTTTCTGTTTGATCTGCGTTATCCATTTGAAGCCTAAGGGTCTGATCGTAGAGCAGGAGAGAATCAGGAGAAATGGAGAACAAATAAAAATGCAGGAAAGATTGCAATTAGTCCCAATTCATCAATTAAAAGTAGAACAAAAACAGAATTAATAAAATAAAGAAGTACTGCATGCACTTAATTAATGAGTTACTTTTTCGTCCAGCAGGTAAGAGGAGCAGGAGGGAGTGAGCGATACCCAGGTGGCCAATGGGTTTGTAGCTTTTTCTTTTTTGTCTTTTCCTTTTTAGTCAATTATCTATAAGTGATATACTAATTTATTTCTTTTGATTAAAATAAGTTAAATCTATATTTGGTAATACTAAGTAAAAAATTCACTTGTTCTCTAAAAATATATTATAAAATATGCATGTATTTTCATATTTTATTTAATTAATTTTATATTTTAATAAAAGCAGTATTTTTATATTATGTTTAATTAATTATTTTATATTTTTAATTGATTCATATATCTACATTAACTAAAAACAATTCAAAAAATTAAATTACGCTTTTAGTTAGTTTTTCAGCATGTTTTTAGTGAGGTTCTCAATGAATTGTAAAAAAAAAAATTAATTTAGACTTTATATTTAATAATACTTAGTAAATCGGATAATTTGGAAAAAATTTAATATTTTGGATAAAAACTCGAAATATTCTAGTAATTCGGTTCTTTTGGATAATTTAGGTAATTTAAAATACTTTAAATTAAAAAAATATTCGAGTATTTCGATTTTTTTATAGTTCGGTGTATAAGTAGTATGTTTAGAATATTTGATATTTCTAATACTAAATATAATTAATATTTTTAGATATAAATTGTATTTTGAATATTCGGGTACCATTTGGTTTTCGGTTCGGTTTCGTTTTTTGGCTAAACAAATATAGGAACCATTTGGTTATTTTTGAACTTTGGTTTCGAGTTCGGTTTTTTTGGTTTGATTCCGGTTCGGTTTTCTATTCTCGGTTTTTATGCCCATGCTTAATTAATTATATAGTTGAACCAAATAGTAAAAAAGAACTGAAAGTCAAATAAAAATACAAAAAATAAGAGCAAAACAAGAATACTCTTTATAATTTTTGTAATTGTGATAAATTTTCATATAATTTACAATTTTACTATATTTATTAGAATGATGATATTTATTGTTATTTTTGTCAATATTATATTTATCTTGTATTTTGTTGAGATATTTAATTTTTATTAAAAAATTTAACATGCATTTAATTATGATAATTTATTAAATTAATTTGATCTGCATTTGTTCTGCTTGATCTGCATGATTTGCATTTGTTCTGCTTGATCTGCGTTTTTTGATCTACGTTACCCATTCGAAGTAAGAATAAATTGATGAAATGATAGGGATGTCATTTCATCAAAAAAAAAAAAGATAGGGATGTCACATTTAGAACATTGGGATTATTAGCAGTTGTTATTATCAGTAGCAAACATTCAACTTATTTTTTTACGTCATTCAAATAAATATAAAACTAATGGTGTAAAAATTTACAATAATTCACTAGAAGTTTATATGCATCAAACTATTTATATAATTTCAAAATAGAAATCGTCTATAAATAAAATAACTTATAAATACAAAAGAACAGCAAAATGGTAATCAATTTGGAAAATACAATTTCATAAACGTGTTCGTTATATTTTAATAAATTTAAATTAATAGAAAGTTTACGCTAAAATGATTTCAGTTTACCTATTTTAAGCACAATCTATGTTATTAAAAGAGAAGTACAAAAATAAAATATATTTCAATTTTTCAACTTATTTACAATGGCATGTCATTGAAATTATTAATTAACTTACTTTTTATGATTCTTTGTTTTTTCCTGTTTAATTAATGTATTCCTAAAATCAAATTCTAACTAAAAATTCATGGCAAAAATAATTAAATAAACAAAGACTTTAGTATTATTTGTTTCTTTTTCCTATTTTATTATATATATGTGTGTTTGGAAATAATTAATAAACCTAGATTTAAATCTTTAATTAACAATATTGTTCTAAAAGCTATATAATTTCATTTTTATTATTTATTAGTAGTAAATAATTAAAATAAAAGTCACATACAAAGAATCATTTCTATAATATATAAATTAATATATAAATATATTATGTCACGTATACTTTCATATAAATAATAGTCCAGCGTATGGCACCATATATTTTAAATAGTATATACAACAATTTTATTATACATCATCATAAACTTTTGATCCATAAAAAATAAAAATACATTTGTGCAGATATACAAGTCATATTCTAAAAATATGGTTGATATAATTGATGGTTTACAAGATAAAATAAAATTATTCAATATAAACTATAAAATTATTGTGTTCGAAAATGTGATATTAAACAATTATTTAACGGATAAATTTAAAAATATATATCAGTACTTATATAAATAAATATTTGTTTATAAAAAGTAAAAACAAACATAAGCTCTAGTATTTATTATATCCAAACAAAATTTTCCAAACAAAATATTAAAATTGCAAACAGGAACCGCGGACAATGATATATGGTTAGTGTCTTATAACACTGTAGATTTTTAATTTATGTTACATATGTATATTGTATTTTCTTGGTAATAGTAACAGTTTGTTTTCAAATGTTAAGTAAAAATAAATAACAGCTAGCTTTGTTTGAGGTAAAATTGTTGGGTTAAAATATAGAATAGGTTCATTTTAGTTGAATTTTTATAACGTATTATAATAGTCAATTGTTAGAAGTTAATTAAGCAATTGTTGAATGTAAAATATATTTTATTTATGTATTTGATTATTTAATTATTATTTAATGTTTTTTTAAACAGAATATTATAGGACGATGTTTGATATTATTAGTCAGAGATCAATTTAGTAATGTTTGTTTCTCATTTTATTGCACTCAACGATGACTAAATATCCTAATCATTCAACCTAAACCACCAAAATTAAGCTACAACTAGCTTATGACGCTCGAGATATAACACAGCTATAAAGAAGCCAATTCAACAACTACACAAAGATCATAAACACAACAACTTCACAATCACCACCTCTCTATTTAAACACCATTGCCCACATCTCACATACTCATCAAACATAATTAAATCTGTTCAAAATCTTCTTCCAACACACCTGCAGCGCTCCATGATGATGATTAAGCAATCACCATTCTTGCTTTTAACAGCAATCTTCTTGTTCACAGTTTTTGTTTTCGCAGAAGCACTTGATCCTGCACCTGAAGACCCCGTTTTCGAACTCTACATGCACGACATACTTGGAGGAGGCAGCCCCACAGCGAGGCCCATCACGGGTTTGCTCGGCAACATATACAACGGTCAAGTTCCTTTCGCAAAGCAGATTGGTTTCACTCCTCCAGAAAACGGTATAGCCATACCCAATGCAAACGGTGCACTCCCAACGGTTAACGGTATCAACGGTGTACCTCTCGGGACAGGCTTGTCTGGTACAGCTTACTCTGGTCAGAACCTGAACGGGATCCAGACTCAGCTAGGTCCTGATGGTCTGAGTCTCGGGTTTGGTACCATAACCGTGATCGATGACATACTCACATCTGGTCCTGACTTGGGTTCTCAGCCGCTTGGTAAGGCCCAAGGAGTTTATGTTGCAAGCTCTGGAGATGGAAGCACACAGATGATGGCTTTCACAGCTATGCTTGAAGGTGGAGAGTACAATGACAACCTCAACTTCTACGGAATTTACAGGATAGGAAGCGCCATGTCGCATCTGTCAGTGACTGGAGGAACAGGTAGGTTCAAGAATGTTTGTGGGTTTGCAGAGGTCAGGCCATTGATTCCATCTGGTCAACATTTTGTGGACGGAGCAGAGTCTTTGCTGAGGATCATTGTCCATCTTAAGTACTAAACAAAACATTAAAGGAGCCTTACATAAAGACTTTAAGAAAATTGTGCATGTCTGTATGTGTCTGAATGTTCTTGTTTTGTTGTTGTACGTAAATCACAGAAATCTCTGAAATTTATAATATAAGAATTCCTGTTTGGCTTTAATTTAATACTTTCTCTTCGTTCCATTAAAATAGAAGTTTAAAAAAAAATTGTTTCACGTAGATAAATTTATGGGCAAATCTCCAAAATAGCGCATTTCTAAGTTTATATCACAAAAATAGCATTCAAAAACTAAAATGATCAAAATAGCACCTTTCTAAGTTTATCCTTTGAAAATTTTAATTTTTTTATTTTTCAAAATTTGAAATTTTATCCCCAAAACCTCATTTCTCAACTCTAAACCCTAAACCCTAAACCCTAAACCCTAAACCCTAAACCCTAAACTCTAAACCCTAAACCCTAAATCCTAAACCCCACCATTTAACTCTAAACCCTAAGTTTGTGACTTTTGATAAAATATTAAGTGCTATTTTTGTGACTTTTACCCTAAGTTTGTGACTTTTGATAAAACATTAAATGCTATTTTTGTGACTTTTGACCTTGAGTGCTAGTTTGAGAACAAAAACTTGATTTAGTGATATTTTTGTCTTTTTCTCTAAATTTATTGTGTTTTAAAAAAAAATTATAAACTTCAAAAAAATTAATTAATTTTATTAAATTACTATTATTTAAAAATTATTGAAAATATATAAGAAAATAAATTTATTATAGTAATTTAATATGTTTTTTTAGTACGTCCAAAAATACTAAAAAAATATCTTTGTGAAAAGGAAGCGGTAAAACCCAAGATTTTACACAGTTTAGGACTTAACCAAACACTCAATTGAACTGAGTCCTTACATTTCCCAGCTTAGATGACAGACAACAAAAAGGCTGAGAGAGGTTGAGATGTTCTCCGATGAATCAACAAACTCAGACTCAAAAGATTACATGTGAAAGATACATAAAACGCTAAACACCATTGTTTTCGTGGCCAACTATATACTCTATTAAAGGTATGGCAAAGATGATCACTCAGATATGCATTGGTGCAATCTGAACCAATCATTTGACAATAACTCAACAATCCGTCTCTCGAGCCTCTCCGAACCAGAACCGGGCCTAAGAATTCCTGAGTCGCCCCAGACAGAACACAAGCTCCTGTTGTCTTCAGAATCTCCCAAACACCAGCCACCAGGCACAACTTCACCATGTGCGCGTCCCAGAAGCTCATGATCTATGCGATCAAGGACAGCGTCGTCGTACGTTGACACTCTTGCAAATGCTGCTCCTGATTCAACCATTTCCGTGAACTCTTTGGGATCAAGCTGGTGGCGTCTTTCTTTGGAAGTGTCGTTAGACGCTTGGTAGAGTAAGTTGTTGTTGATGATGGTCTTTTTGAAGAGATTGGAGTTGCAGAGGATAGTTGGGAAGTAGTTGGAGAGGGAAGCAGGTGTGTTGGCCAAGTACATGAGTAGAGTCCGAGGGAAGTTGTCAGTGCCCAAGACACAGTGCTCGATGAAACTGCGGCTTAAGATGGAGAAAGATGGACCTGCCATAAAGAGATTATCGCAGTTGATTTAAATATCAAAGACTTAACGGTATCTCAGACTCCCTTTTTCAGCTATATCAATTCGTTCAACTAGTTGTAACTGCCCACACAAGTTTCTTGGTTCAAGCAATGACCTTTTACATGTCATCCAAAATTTGATTCACATTCATAAGTCTACAGATCAATGAGAACCATTTTAAGCGTTTCCTAGACGTTGGAAGTACTTCCCCCTTCTCTACTTAAGCAGCCAATAGTGTAGTCTCAGCGGTTAATTGTTGCAAAAGTTTCCACCTAAAGTTATCAACGGTTTACACCATTTTCTTTCACAAATCTACGAACAGGATTATCAAATGTTTCTAGAAAAGAGAAGGGATATAGCTCCTATTTTCGAGATTCATCTATGACTCTGATCTTTCAGATAGTCTTTCAGCTGGTCATAATAGCCATCAAAGAGATTACATACTAAAAGATAATAGTAATGAGGACAATTGCAGCAATTCCTAGACTTTGGCTTCCCAAACCTCACTTATCTGCTTTTAAGCACAGCTAATAGCACTACTAATAGAGACGTCTTGTAGTCTTTTATTTTTACCAATCAACAATAGTCTCATCTACTGTTACCCTTAACAAATAGTGAAATGTTGCGAACAAGCTGAGCCAGAGCAAAAAATTGCTAACCTTGAGAAAAAAGGGAATTAGTTCCTACTGGACAGAACAATCAGCAAAAAAACACTATTGCAGGACATAATTCAATTGAAGTTTGAGTTTCAGAAAAACATGTCAATATTGTGGAATTCAACTTATTGTACCAACGGAGACAAATTTGGAAGGAACAACAAGAAATGAAGAAAACAGAGAGTAAGAGACTGTGGCTTGGTAAAGATGAGCATACCTGAGAATAGCTTGAAAGCCTTGGGCAGCTCTCGTTTCTGCGAAGCAAAGAACATATCTGTTTTCTCCACGAGATAGAGCCCTGGGTCCACAATCACTGGCTTCAACCTCCTCGATCTACCACAAACCATCACAAAATTCTCACTTTACACACTATAGAAGCATATTTAAAAGCAAAAGTCTTACTCTTTCCAGCCAATGTAGCTTGTGTGGTTCACAAAGTTCAAGTCCTTAGGCAAATACGACAAAATGTGAAGAAGCTCTGCACAAACAAACTCACAATAATCAAACACAACAAAACCAAAAGAGACTGCAATAAGCAAACCAAAGATCTGACCATCTTGAGTAACGAGAGGGTACTCGTCCACACTGAGATCAACAAACCAATCCCAAGCCCCCGACAATCTAAGCAGAATCGAAGCGCCGTGAAGCGTCGACGCCATCGGAGACGACCCCCTCCGGTACGCGAAATCAGGCCTCCCCACAACATCAACGTTCCGTGCGGCTCGGAAGATAGGCACATCTCCCACCGTCAAGGCGAGCCGATCTCGCTCGGACTGCGTCGCCAAGCTGTCCAGATGGAGAAGGTACCGGTTCCTCGGGTGGTAAGCGGCGAAGAGGAGACGGAGGATCCGACGCGAGTCGCCGGAAGATCCGGAGATGAGGTAGGCGATGGAAGGGGGAGATGTGTCGGCGGCGATCTTGGAGGACGAGGGGAAGAGTCTCGGGTCGGGTCGGATGCCGTTGGATCCGGTGTAGGGAGGTGAGGAGTGGTAGGAGGATGAGAGAGAGAGGAGGAAGCAGAGTGAGAGGAAGGCTGTGGTGAGGATTATGTAAAGAGTGACTCTTGGTTGCTCCTTCGCAACTCCGTGTGCTCCGTTCTGCATTTTTTTTCCTCTCACGGCGGCGCGTTTGCCTGAATGTGTGGAGTAGAAGAAAGCTAACTAAAGCATGTAATGGTCACAGTAGCATCAGACACGATGGATAGTTTTTTTATTTATTTTGTTTTTACTTTTATTTATTACTAATTGTAGATATTGTTTAAT
Organism: Brassica napus; assembly: GCF_020379485.1. Classification (NCBI taxonomy): domain Eukaryota; kingdom Viridiplantae; phylum Streptophyta; class Magnoliopsida; order Brassicales; family Brassicaceae; genus Brassica; species Brassica napus. The sequence goes on from NC_063444.1 coordinate 35,037,540, forward strand.
CCTGAAAGCAAAGTCTATTGCTTAAAAGATGGAAAATTGGACTGTATAACTTTTAAACAAATTTTAATTCATTATATATCTAAATACTCTAATACACTAATACATCGTGCATTTTTTTGTAATAATACTAATCTTCCCTTTTACATAACTGGTAAAATCTGTAAACAAAAAAAAAACTAAATTAATAATACTTACCTAACACACGTATATCGTTGCATTTGGAGAATCATATATCTTGTAGAACATGAGTGGTTTCTTCTCCATTATTGATCTACTATGTAACCACCAAGACCATTTCTGGAGTAGCTTTGCCTAGGAGATGCTCATTTGTAACGGCTCGCTTGGCTACTGACGGGAAGCTTCGCGTATCTGAAATGCATCTGAAATCTATGGAGCCGATAACGTAAACGGCGCCGCCGCCAGGTTCGTCAACCCTTCTTTCAATCGCCTTGATCTCTTCAGTTTACTAGGCGGTTACATGTACCATTCCCACAGATGTCGCCAGTTACACTTATCTTTGTCGCTGTGAATGACCTAGAATTGATCGAAGAAGATGAACAATTCTTATAACATTGTGTTCTATTCTATTATATTCGTATGGAATAGAAATGTAAAACAACATGTATTATGAATATTATATTCATGTTATGTAATAAAAATAGTATGTTATTATACTCTTTTATCATGTATTGTTCCATTTGACTATCGATAAAAAATGTATTATTTTGTTCACTAATATGTACTATACTATATACTTTGTTTCATTCTATTTGAGTTTATGGTTTATACTTGAGTTTAGGGTTTAGTGATTAAGATTTAGGGTTTAGTATTTAGAAAGTGGGAGTTGAGGTTTGGGTTTAATGACCCTATCATGTATCGTTCCATTTGACGATTAATAAAAAATGTTCTCTTTTTCATTAATATGTACTATACTATGTATTTTATTTCATTCTATTTAAGTTTAGGGTTTATACTTAGATTTAGGATTTAGTTATTAAGATTTAGTATTTAGAAGGTGGAGGTTGAGGTTTGGGTTTAGTGATAGCACTTAAGGGTTTAATATTCAAAAGTTAGGTCTGGGTTTAGCATTTAGGAGTTGTGTATTGGGTTACAGCCATATACTATTCAAAAGTTAGGTCTGAGTTTAGTTTAATATTACATAATATTATATACTATCTTCAGATTTTGATAATTGGGCTTATGGTTTATATTTGAGTTTAGGGTTCGGTAATTAGAATTTAGGGTTTAATATCTAGATGTAAGGGTAGCGTTTAAAGTTTAGGGTTTAGTATTTAGGGGGTGATGTTTGGAGTAAAGTTTATTATTTACGAGATGTGAGTGGATTTGGAGTCCTATTCTATTTCAATGATATGATCTAGAAAAATCTGATGCATATTTATGTGGTAAACAAATGTGTGGTGTTGGTGGCATTACGTTGTGTGATAATTAATTGTGGAGTGTCAAGTTGTCCATGTCATCAATTTTCTCTCTCTATTACTCGCAACTTGAACAATAAAAAGGTAGTACCGAATAAAACTTGACATAATTATTATGAATTGAATTATGTAAAATCAATGCTCTACACTTAATTTATTTTCCAAACTTGGTCATTTGGCAAATTCTCTCTTAACGGATTCCTTTTTAGTCTCTACAATACGATTATAAGTGGAAAGAAAAAATGAACAAATTTCTGTGTCGGCACCCGTGGTTTTTGGTTTATATTGGACTATTTGTTTCACCATATGTCATTTTTTAGGAATGTGATATTGGATTTCTAGCCAGTCCAGCCCTATAAAATATAAACTCAACCCTATTTTAACCATAATCTTACTTCAGCCTTAATAATATATATGCCTTAAGGGTTGGATCAGGATTAGTCCATTCTGTAATCTATACTATTAAAAGGAAAACGGTCTTAAAAATCTACTTATAAAAGGTTGTTGGACCTTTTCATTAGAATGCTATATTTTATATCACCTTAATTAATCAACTCCACATAATACGTTTAATATTTGTGACAAACTAAAAGATTTTGTGACCAGATTTTGTGCTTATTAACAGAAAATAATTATAGTAGCATTTATTTTCAAATACCAGAAAGATAGTGTTTAGATATAGTTTCTATTGTCAGCTATGATGATTATTTATCCGACCCACGTAAAGGCTGATTTACAACATTTATTAACATATTATATAAACCAAATTTTTTTATACACAGAATGTAAAACTTTTATGTAAAACATAATGTATAGAACAGGACAATACTTTAAATTTTTTTAATTATATTCAAAATTTTATGCGTATACACGAAATATGTTTCTAAAATCTAACATTTTATTTGAAATCTGAAACATTAACCAAAAACCGAACCTGAAACACAAAAGAATAATCGTGATACCGAAAACATATTCGAAACAGAAAAATATATTTAATATACACAAAACATTTTAGATACTTAGAGCACCGGTTCAGATCTCTGTAGAATCCAAACCTAAACCAACACTGCGGGTCTGAAATATACCCGATAGATACTTTGCCGTATACTTGGATCTGAACCGAACATGTATATTCGGATCAGTTTTTATTCCAACCAGACAAAATGTTTGGACCTAAGAGAGAGTTACATAACAATATACATACAAAATTTCAAATAAATTAATTCATAAATCATATAATTTTATAAAATTATATGCTTTGATATAATTCAATATTGTAACATAATAACATACAACAATCATTAACATTATTAAACTTTTTATTGTAAAAAAACTCGCGCTTTTGAAGTGCGGATCAAGATCTAGTCTAATTTATTAAAACTCAAATACACTTGGAAAATAACCTTTATTTTATTTCAATATCTACCAACATGTGTCACTGGAACTAACGATAAACCTAAGGTCTTAATTCATTAAGGTTGTTTTAGTCTTTTGCTTACATTAACCTAATATTTTCTTATTTGATTGATTTAACTTAACCTTCTTCCGGCTGACAAAAAAAAACTTAACCTTTAAAATTTAAAATATGTACCCTTTAAAATATAAATTAAATGAAAATTTACATGCTTTTCAAATGATTTTAATTCTTCACGGTTTGCATGTGAATGTGAATATTTCATTTTCATGCCACTGCTTTAATTTTGCCCCGGTATCTTAATTTCACGCCTTATTATATTCCTTGTTTTAACACATATTTTACAAGTTTTTTATCTTATAATTCTATTTTAGCGGGAGACGCTAAAATATTCAAAATACCAGAGCCGGGCTTGACATATGCAGGTCTAGAAGTAACTACTATTTTGGCTCTGCAATAACTCTTGTTAAAAAAATTAAATAGATCGTTGCAAACATACTACACCGTAGACTTCGAACTCGCCATCCTACCATCCAAACTATATCACCTGAACTAACTGATCTTTACAACACCTGAACTACTCATTGCCATCGCTCAATGGTGAATGGTGAATAATTTTTTATGGGGTATTTCATGTTTATGTAAATGGAAACTCTTTCCATTTAGTTGATACAAAAAAAGGAAAACTGAAAAAATCATTTTTTTTTCTACACGGAATTAAATCATCGATGCTGCCTATTTACTTATTTATTAATTTGAGAAGAATGATAAAATAGTGGAAATTTAACATATAATGTGTATATATATATTTGAACAAATATTTCCAGCTCTGCCATACATATATATATATATCTCTATAATATTATTTGAGAAGTCAGTTTTCTATGTGTCGTTTTCACATTAACTCTCACGATGGTTGATTACATTGATACCTTTAATGAATTAAAAATATTAAATACTATTATTTTTTTTTATTTAGCATCCTTTTAAAAAATTTCCAAAATATAATAAAAAGGAAATTTTTAATAAAGTTAAAAAAAAATGAATTGAAAAACGAAAATATATTTACATATAATATGATTTTATAAAAAAGGAAAGTTCACAAAACAGTAATATTACATTTAAAAAATATTTTTAAATGAAATAAAATATACTTTTGAAGCAATAAAATACTTTCTTTATATCTATATTTTCTTAGATAAAAAATATAAATTTGTATATAATGTGATTTCATTAAAAATAATTTACACAGATAATCTTGATATTAGAAAAAGAAATAATATTTATTTTAAAACATAATTTTAAACAATACAAAAAAAAATTCAAAGTAATAGAAATACTTTTATATATCTATCTATTTTCTTAGATAATTACATAAAATAATTAAGAAACATAAACTGATATTGTTTAATTGACTAAAAATAGTTTATAATTAGTATTATTGAAGTGTTTTATTTATTTTTCATATATTTAGTTGACTATAATATCTTCCAATTACAGCAAACAAAATATCGATAAATTATATTTTACTTATATAATATTATTTTCAAATGCAATCAAAATTTGTTTACTACTTATTTTTAAGAGATATTAAAAACTAAAAAAAAAATTTAAAAATAAAAATTGTTTGAGCAAGTAGTTACAAAATAGTTTAATAATGTAGATATATTATATTTTATCATTATTAATGTTATTTGTTTTCTTAATATTAAATTTTCTTTTAAATTTTATGTTTTTATGTTTGTGGAACTTAATATAACCATAATCAAAATACCAAAGCAAATCTGAATTCTCATTTTTAAAGGTATTTAAAATAAATTTCAGTTTCCATTCAATAAATCAAAGGCATAAAGTTATTTAGAATTTATAAAATATTTTAATTATTGTAAATATTAATATATGTTCATGAGCTTCCAAAAATGTATCACCTACTTATGTATGTAACTTCCTATTGAGCATCATTTTATTTTATAATTTTTTTTAAAAAACATCAACATATAATTTGATAAATATTATGAAAATACATTCACATTTAAACGATAAATAAAATTGATTTTATTTGACTTAATTATAATAAAAATAATTATACTTCATTTTGAATTTGAAAGAATATATGTAATTCAATATACTCACATTATGAGTTACTCGACTAATCCAACTTATATCTAAAATCATATATTTAACTACGATAAAAATATATAATTTTATAAGAATAGTAATATATTTTACAAATATAAATCATAGGACAACTCAAAACATATTAAAATAAAAATAAAATATTAACCAACTGTTACAATTTAGTTCATTTCTAAACTTTATATATATGCATGAGACTTCAAAATATTATCGTTATATTAATGGGGAATTTGCCAAATATGACTTACAACTTGATTTTAAATACAAACATATACCCAAACTTGAATCAAATGCAAAACTAACCTAAAAGGCTTGTGAAAATACAGCCACCCTTGTGACCAAATAAAAAAACAGAAGTCATTTTTACGAATATAGCTCCAGTAAGTCGTTTGAGTCGTATGAGATGCTAGAAGTCTTCTAGACGACTTCCAAGTAAGTCTTCTGGTGTAGCTGATCTTAAAAATATTTTATAAAAAATTTAAAAAATATTTTGATAAGCGAAAAATTAAAATCATGTAATTATAAACAGTTTTAAGTGATATAAATTAAAATATAACAAAACTGAATTGTTTTCAACATAGATAAGTGTAGGTAGTGAATCATGGGATTCTTTGGTTTAGGGTTTGGCAACATATTTTGTAGTACTGTATGTATTCTTAGGGTTAGATTTTGGAAAGCTTGAATGTTTTTTTTTTAAATTAAATTTTTACCTGTAAGTGTTTATTTTTGTGTATAGTAAACACTTTTGAAGTTTAATTTGATTTTATGAAGTGTTTAGTTAGTTAATTAAGTTTAGAGGTTATGTTTAGGGTCTAGACGACTTCCATGGAAGTCGTCAGGTGAATAATTTTAGCTGGACGACTACATGTAAGTCGTCCAAATATTCCCGCCTAAAATTTTTAAAAAAATTATTTTCCCACTTAAATAATTTAAACTAGACGACTTACTTGTAAGTCGTCTAGGAAGTCTTCTATTTTAGTTTCCCGCTAAAAATATTTTAATTTCCGGCTAAAAATATTAAATTCTTCTAGGCGACTTACAAGTAAGTCGTCTAGGAAGTCGTCTGAATCAAAAATATTTTAACCTAATTGGATTTTTTGTCTCCCTATATAAAAAAAATTTACACATTCTCTCTCCTCATCTCAAATGGCTGCAACAAAAATGTAATGTTCATCATTCTAAAACTCTTCAACCTCTCTCAAATCTCTTTGAACTTATAAACACTAAGCTTTATATCAATTTATTGTTTTTGTCTCATGTCTTTCTCACTAATTTTTCTTGTTTTTGCAGGTTTTTCATCACATGTTCTCATCTTCCACTCATTTAAAGGTAGATCTATCAATTTTAGATATGTATTTTTGTGTGTTCTATAAAGGTAGGTTTATCTAATCTTCCACTCATTTTCTCTGTTTTTAAGTCATTTGAACATTTTTGGATATGCAGATTTTTTAGATATGGATTTGGATATACAGGTTTTTCAGATCTGAAAGACTTCTGGGACGACTTACTTGTTAATCGTCTAAAATATAATGCGCTAGACGACTTCCAGGAAGTCTTCCAGACGACTTCCAGGAAGTCTTCCAGACGACTTCCAGGAAGTCTTCTGACGAAATCTGTCTTTCATAACAGATCTCAGCGTTTTGGTAAATTTTTATGTCTGATTTTTTTTCATTTGGTAGCTTCCTGTTGTATAAAGGTCTTACTTTTTTCCCAAACTAAAACTCTCCAAACCCACTCTAACCTCTTTGACTTCAAAACACCAAACTTTATATGAATTTTTCAGTTTTGTATCATGTCTTTCTCAATAATCTATCTTTTTTTTGCAGGTTTTTAATCAGATGGTTCTCATCTTCCCCTCATTTAAAGGTAGATCTATTAATTTTATATATGTATTTTTGTGTATTCTATAAAGGTAGATTTATCTAATCTTCCACTCATTTTCTCTGTTTTTAAGCCATTTGAACGTTTTTTGATATGCAGGTTTTTCAGATCTGGATTTGATATGCAGGTTTTTCAGATCTGGATTTGATATGCAGGTTTTTCAGATCTGGAAGACTTCTGGGACGACTTACCTGTTAGTCGTCTAAAATATAATGCGCTAGACAACTTCCAGGAAATCTTCTAACGAAGTCTTCTTCTATATCAAGTGGAGTCCATGCTTGTCTTTGTAGAGGAATGATCTATAATAGTTTTGTTTGTGGTCTGTTTTGTGATTTGCATGTCTACTCTTTTAGTTGTGAATTTTTTGTAAAATCAGTAATAATGTTTCCCAAGATGTAATACATGTGCTAACAATGTGTTTACACATTTACAAATCAATGAAATAATAGACTTCAATAGCCTTTCTCTTATCTTTGGATCTCTCATATGCAATAATAAACTCCAATGGCTTTCTTTTCATCTTAATAAACAAGAATGTTGGTAGCTTCATATTGATACAACATTTTAAGAAGCATTTTAACCCTTCTTCCAACTCATAACAATAATTATCATTAGTGTCTATAACAATAATACTTAAGAGATGAAAACAAACAAGGAGAATTTGCCAAATATGACTCACAACTTGATTTTAACAAACAATAGTAACTAGTCAAAGCATATAACAATTCGAGACTACTTCCATGTAAGTCTCTGCATTGCCAGAAGACTTCCATGTAAGGCGTCTACAGCCAGACGTACTTCATGCGTTTTAGTTTTCTCGAGAAAGTTCTGAACTTGTCTATCACTTGTAACATGAATAGGAGGAAGGTCTGGAACCATCTGTTGTAATGAGTAGGTTAACTCCACAAACTCTGTGTTCATGTCCAGGTTATAATCTTCTTGAGCCATTGCAACAAGATCAGCGTGTGTCGAACCTTCACTCAAAAATAACATTCTCGCTTCTTTGAAATGATCAACCACAAAATTCCAACATCCATCTTTCAACAACCATTCTCCATACACTGCATGTAATTGACGCATCATCTGAAAAAGTCAAAATAAAACAAAGTAGCAAACATAGAACAAAGAAAACGAAAGTTTATTAAAGATCGACGCGGACGACTTCAATCTAAGTCTTCCAGACGACTAAAATATAAGTCGTCTGGTCAACGCAGAGGTTATTTTTACAATTGACTTTGAAATCTGTGATCTGAGATGACTGAAAAATAAGTCGTCTACTTTTGTTTGGTTAAAAAAACTCCAAAAAAGCTAGACGACTTACATTTCAGTCGTCATAGGTTAGTTTTGCATTTGACTGGATTATTTCAGAAGTTTGACTTTCCTGAACGACTTACATTTCAGTCGTCTGGTGAAGAATTGAAATATCAATATTTTATTAAAACTCGACGACTTACAATTAAGTCGTCATAAGTTAGTTTTGCAATTGAAAAATAAAACTTCAATATTTAATTATATATAGACGACTTACAATTCAGTCGTCCGACGACATACATGTAAGTCGTCCAGGATTTACGAGGTTTGACCAGAATCTCGGAATAAAATCCTGGACGACTTACATGTAAGTCGTCGGGCGGACGACTGAATTGTAAGTTGTCTGGGTATAATTAAATATTGAAGTTTTTTTTTCACTGGCAAAACTAACATACGACGACTTACATGTAAAATATTGATATTTTAATTTTTCACCAGACGACTGAAAAATAAGTCGTCCAGGAAAGTCAAAATTCTGACAAAATCCAGTCAAATGCAAAACTAACCTATGACGACTTTGGAGATTTTTCTGTAACTAAACAAAGGCAGACGACTTATATTTCAGTCGTCTCAGAAAACATATTTCAAAATCAATTGCAAAAATAACCTCTGCATTGACCAGACGACTTCCAGATAAGTCGTCTACAGCCAGACAACTTACCTGGGAAGTCGTCTGGACGAACAGATCTGGAAAAAAACTCGATTTCATACCTTAAATTGGTGAGATAAATTTCTTAGCACACATAAGGCTTCTCCAAGCACACAGAATCTCAAACGAAAGTGACCCACCTAGAATCGTTAGCTTCTATGACTCTATGAACTATAAAAAAATGTAGAATCAAAATCTTGGGTTTTTTTAGCTGAATGTGGAGAGAAAGTGAGAGAGATGGAAAAAGAAGAAGGGTAAATCAATTTTAGGAGCATTAAGAGCTTCAAATTAGTTGTTCATGGTGGTTGGGGTATTGATGACAATTGCAATCTTGTAATTATTTGAAGATGATGAGGGTGAGAGAGTAAAAATATCATTTTCGAAAAAAATAAAAAAAATTTGATGGTATTTTCGTGAATTATATGAACTTGTGGGGTGAATAGGGCAAAACTAATTTCCAAAAAAAAGGAGGTTAGTTTTGTGTTTAACATTGAGTTTTAGGTCAATTTTGCCAAAGCCCTATATTAATTTAGGTAATTTGGAATGAGACACTTTAATTTATTTTTTTATTTTATTCTAAGCACAATATTTCTTAAGTTATACATAATCTTCATAAAATATATTTACATATCTAAGACAACAACCACCTAAATGCAAATAAAAAATTAATCAAAATTTTAATATATTTAGAATAATTTCATTATAGTTGAATTTAGAGATGCAATCCAAATTACTCAAATGATAACTAAATCGACTATAAAAACAACAAAACCAATTAAATATATATAACAAATTATAAATTAATTTAAAATTAAAAATAGATATCAATCAATTATTATAATATATTTACTTTAGAAATATTTATATATGTGCATGAACACGGAAAAATCGTAGTATATATATATATATATTTGTTATTTTGCCATTTTTCTATTTGGACGAAAGCTCGTATATTGATCGGTTTGTCTTGTTTTCATACATCTAATATAAAAATTCATTTCTGTCTCGAGAAAACTTTGCCACTTAAAAAATCCTTCCAAGGAGTGATGAGAGAATCAGGTGCGGGGATGGATCTATTAAGCCAAGTCTTACAAACCATTGAAGGGAAGGGATCGTGAACATTTGATCGCCGACTCTTCGCACTCGAGAAACATCATTCTATCTAAAACCAACCAAACTTTATACTTATATACTAGGTAGTAATCCCCGCTGTGCGCAGAGTGAAATAGATTATTAGATTATTTATTATATGTTTTACAAAAAAATTTGTTGTGTAGTTTTTTAAAGGGATGTACATTCATATATCCGTTTGGATTTAGTTGATCTATTCAAATTTTGTTTTTAGAATTAAAATTTAAATAGTATTCGGATATTTACAAATTTTGGTTTGGATTTGGTTTGAATAATTGTGGGTTCGGTTCGGATTCGCCTTCGACTTTGGGTACCCATTTTAATAATGTATGTTTTTAACAAAAATCCAAATATACTTTGATCTTTAAAATCCAAAAATAAAATAATATATAACATAAAATTTGAATAATGTAAGACTAAATATTTAAATTTACATAAAATTAGTTCAATTTAAATATTTGGATGGAAAATAAATAAATATTTTCAATATTTTGAATATTTTCTATTATTATTAGATATTTACCTGTGACTACGTTGATAACTTTTGAATATGTTCATATTTTTAAATATCTAATATCTATAAAATTTAAAATAATTAACATATTTAAGTATATACTTGTGATTTAGATATTTGTAGTATCCAAAATATTTTAGTTTGGATCAGATTCAGATATAGTTATCTAGATATTAAACTTTAGATCCATCTGAGTACTTAATCAGTTTTAGTTTGTGTTTTGTATTACTTTGAAATCTAGTTCGATTCGGTTTTTTGGATCCAAATATTTTACCCATACTTATTTTCTTCTAATAATATAAAGCAAATAAAATAAATGTAAAACAAATATTCTAAGCTTATTTAACATATATAATTATTGGACCATATTTTAAGAATACCAATAAAAATGGTTGGTCGTCGTTTCAATATTGTTGGGCATGTTACAAAACTGACGTAGTCTATAATCAATAACATATATCTTCTTATAAAAAAAATCTTGGCAAATAAAATAAAAACACGATAAAATCGAGAGAAAAGTGTTAGAGTTGCGTGAAAAATAATGTGATATCTTTAGTCGGCACTTGAATTATGTTTTCCAATCGATTTCATAAACTTTTTTCTTTTAAAGCTTTTCTGATTTCTGATTTTTTCTAACAATCTAATTATGTTTTTAATTCTTGGCCTGATATGAAAATTGCGTAAAGAAAATCAATATTTTGCTAAACTAATTAAAGATCTGACTCCGTGTGTGATGTTCTTTACTTCAATTTCTTTAATTCATAACCAATCACAATTATTTATTGCATCCGTGTACAAAACTTCAATCATGGCTAAGTTCGTCAAGATACAAAACTTTCAATTTCTAAAAATATTTGCATTCCAACATTTTATTTGATGCGAATCTTAGTCGATCGTAAATGAGAACACTGATTGCGAAAAAAAAAAGACTATTTTGTAATTTTTTTTTCTTTTAAGATGATATTATTCGGTAGTTACACATAGAAAATTTTAGTTTACTAATATAAAGGTTAAAAATGCAGGAACTAAAATGAACTTGTTAAAAACAAATAGTGGGAACACAATAAATTGTATGCGGCAAGAGTTAAAAAAATTAGTGTGTGAATGCTTTAATTGTTAAATGATTGTGAGGCCGACACGTCATCATACTCAAATTTAAATCGATGTGAGGCTGCCACGTGTCTAATATAGTATAAAAACATTAAATGACAATGCTTCTCTTTTAAAATATAAGAGATAGTACATAAATTTACACAAACGCTTTAATATGACCGTGTACGACAGTACGAGAATGGTAGACATGCAACTATGTAATCAACGGAAAACGATTTTCAAATATCAGAAACAATATATGACATGTATTTTTTGTCAACTGTCACAGAGATAGATCACACAATATCGAAACAAAGTTTGCATTTGAAACCATATAACATAACTCCATAAATACTAAAAAGATATAAATTATGAGTTGCTTGAAAATTAAAGCGAGAATGAGTAGCTGAGCGATGGAAAAGGAGATCAAAGGTCTCAACTTCTGTTAGAGTCAATGTTGATTTATGCACGTTTAAAAAGTTTAGGTAGTTTTTCTTAAATTATAATTAAGTTGAGGTTGGTTTTGGTACTGGCCATTTGTTCGGGTCCTATTTGGCACGACTGAGAGTGTTGGGGTCGAAATTGATATTTTTTTCTCGTATATCAAAACGACGTCGTTTTATCTTGACTAACTTTTGTTAGAGTTAATGTAGATTTAAGCACGTTTTAAGAAATTTGGATAGTTTTTTTGAATTATAATTGAGTTGAGGTCGTAGATCAATTGTTCGGGTTGTATTTGGCACGACCTAAATTGTTAGGGTCGAAATTGGCATTTTTCTTTTAATAAACAAATGAATCGATTTGATAATTAAATATCCCAAAAACAAAGAAAAAAAAAGTCATAGTATTTCTTGTACTTCTATCAAATTCTTCGCAAAAAACGAAATAATTTTTTTTTTTTTAATATGGGTCAAGAGTCTCATGACATGTTATTGTTAACATGGACACTAGCATGCATGACCGTATTGCATACAGGGCACGCCTGTAACAGAGCCGATCCACAAACTGTACACAAACACAAGTGACGGCAAGGCAGCACCAATACACTAGCCGTTCTTTCACCGCACCGTTTGCATCCTCTTGTGACTGCCGTGACATCACCACCATCAGCACCGTCGCAGCTTCCGCAGCTGGATACCGTATCCTCTTCGACCGGAGGATGAAAAACATCTCCGCCGGTTGCTGCGGTCGCCGGGAACTCGTCGACCTGAGCGAGAACATGTTCAAGATTTGACCGGAGAGTGTTAGCTGTAGCTTCATTGTTCTTAGCGAGGTCACGCAAGATCTGATTCTCGACGTAGAGACTCTTCACGCGTGCTTGCAAAACATAGTTTAGTTTCCCCATTCGGACGATCTCGTCATCTCTCTGTTTAAGCTTTTTGACAAACGCGGACTGAACCGCTGACGCTAAGGATAACGTTTGCGTTCTCTGCCTCGCTTCTAACTCCAATCTGAGCGTTTGCGTTTGCTGTGTGACGAACAGATCGATATCTGTTTGTTGCTGCTGGATTTGAGAAACGAGTTGTGCCTCAATTAGAGACTGTGGCGGGGCAAACGCAACGGACCTACGTTTCTGAGCTGTCATTAGAGCGTTGGAGTCAAGCGCATAATCTCTCTGTCGTTTTAATATCGCTGGAGATTGGTTGAAATGGTATTTGTTGAAGCTTGGTGCGGTTTGAATTGGATCTGCGGCGCGAGACTGCATGTGCTGTAACTGTCGGTCTCCGAATATCACCGGAAAACCGTCGGCGATGATTTGATTGCTCATGTTAAGAGATGAAGTTTAAAGAGGAGAGAGGAGTAGTTGCGGCAACGAAAACAAAGAATGTGGCTTTTATATAAGGTCAAAATATTTAAATTAAGAGATTTGTTCATATTTGATTAAAAAAAAAGAGATTTGTTCATATCATTTTATTTTTAGATACAGAATAATTTATCGTTTCCAACTTTACAATGAAATTATTTATTAGTATAAACTGAACAAACACCAGCACATGCACATGTATATATATCTTTTCGATTGACTTGACTTGTAGTGTTATGGACTTTTCGTATGTGCACAAAATATGTAGTGTATATTTTCTTTGTAAATAATGTTCAAACAAATAAAGTCTTACCATACTCATTAAGAAATATTTTTCTTTTCTTTAGTCATATTTCCATGAAATTTGATGTGTTCCCCGTGTGTAGTATCTTTTGCATAAATGTAATTTTCAATCTTGTTATTTTCCAGGGCATAACATAAGGAAATAAAATCTGTCTAAACTTGAAGATTTTTTTTTTTGAAAATTTGAAGATTTTTTTTCAGTTTTGATTTGACTACACGAAATTAGGAGTCGTTAAACTAAAATAGTTAAAAGAAAAAAAATATAACGCATCTTGCAGAAAATAGGAATGATTTACTAACCAAATATTTGAACGATGATATGATATGATTCGTCAATGTCCATCATTTCAGAATCTTAAGTGGTATTTGAGCATTTCCTTAAAGTATCTTTGTTTCCTTTTTAATTTACTCGTGAATGAAGCAGAAGACAAAAGAAAATAAGGTCAGTGGCTGGCACGTCTCAAATGCTACACGTGTTAATTCCTCTCCACGCTTGTCACGTCATGCATTACTGAGAAGACTGAACTTTATATATTTTGTTCTTTATATTTATTTTCTTTCTTGTCAACACTCAATTTTTATTTTCGTTCTTTTTATTTATTTTTATTTTCGTTCTTTTTATTTATTTTTATTTTCTTGTCAGTCACATAGGTTTGAATTCATACATATCGAAAACATTTATAAAAAGTCAAAGCGATTGAACGCTAACTCATGGTTTATTCGATTCTAGAATTTTAAAAGCAATATTTATATTTTTTAAAAAATTGGATAGTTTTAAATAACAGTGATACAATAAGAGCATCATTAACCTAAAGATACAATAAATGGGTCTTTTATTTTTTTATTTAATGGTTATTGTGAGTTAAAAGACTCCGCTAAGAGACAGTGACATTTATGTGCTGCAATGCAAATCTTTTAATTAAGGGTTCTTAAAAAAAATTATTAAACATATTTTTTTTAAAGCATATTTTTTTAAAGTATTTATTAAATAAAACATAGTAAAAGATAACATTTTAAACATTAATTTTTAAATAAAAACATAAAAACAAATACTAGTAAAATAAACGAGAATAATTTGAAAGAATCATCCGACTGGTGTGATAGCATCCTACATAGCCACAAGAATTTGACATAATCTCTCGTTGGTGTTCAGATAATGAGCAATGGGATATACAAGAATTTGACATAATCTCAATCTCACTTCATACCTCATAATATTCTCAAAAGTAGCAACGTAACACAATGCAGCCAGCCTCACAGTTCAAAAAAAAAGAAACTGTATTATTCTCTTTAGTGATCTAGTAATGAAAGAAACAAATTCATTTGTGAAAAACCAAGAACAAGACTTGAAATATCATCAGATCAAAGTAGCTTCGATTGGTCTTCGACCCTGTTGATAGTATTCAAAGTAGAACTCAACATACTTCTTAACTGTCTTATACAATCTTGGTCTTGTCTCAGTCACAAGCGCCTCTACAGGTTGAATCTCTTGGTCCCCACCAGGAACACAAAACATTGCCACAGATATCCTTTCCTTTTCCATGTTAGTCACCACTCTATGAACCAGACTCTTGTATATCCCATTGCTCATTATCTGAACACCAACTAGAGATTATGTCAAATTCTACACCAAGAACTAGAAACAGAGTGGGAATCATTAAAAGAGGTGTGATGCGAACTCAGTCTTAACCAAATCAAGGCTCGGAAAGAGGTGTGATAGCATCCTACATAGCCAGAAGACAAAAAATAAGTAACTGAAGTGATTCATCATGTACTTAAACTGATTAAAAAGGCCAAGCACAGACAAACAAATCTGGGCAGGAAGCAAAAACGGGCTAGGACTCTTGAGCTGATTGTCAAGGAAGGGCATAATGAGAGTGGAACCAGAGCCTTGAGCACTATATCCAACCTTCTCATATGAACCCACTGTGTCATAAGTAAAGACGCAGCCTTTTCCTGAAAACAATTTCAAAGAAAGAAGAAGACACAACTTAACACAACTCCTATACTCAATCATAATAGCAAAACCCAAAGAGAAAAGAGAATGTTTTTTTTTTACCTTCCTCATCAAGACCTCCAAGAAAATTAAAGGCATAGTAATGGAAAAAGCGCTTGAAGTAAAGAGTGTTGGAGAGAAGTTGAGCCATTGCAGGGCAGCTCATCTGCTTGTTATGCTGATGCTGACAAACCTGCAGGACACACAAAAGAGAAGACTTTAGTAAGCAAAGTCTTCATCTTTACAAAGAAATGCGAAAGGGGAAGAAGCTCACTCCCCAAGTGCCTTGAGTTGAGAACTTTCTGAAGCGCTTTCACATCATCTTGAAAGCCAGAGGAAGATAGCACAGCCTTGTCTGCTCTGGAGACATTAAAAAGACAGTAATGTTGATACTCAATGAACAACATCATCGATTGTAAAAAAACCAAAATTGATCTACTGAAACCCTAATAATCCAACTGAGCCTAGCACTGGATTATTTCTCCTCCCAAAGGATCAAAGGATCGAGTACTTACATTTTATGGATCTTAGAGTAATCGCGAGTTAGAATACTGTAACCGGTAGATGACGCAGTAATCGGATCCAGCGATGGCCACACATGTTCTGCAAAACAGAACCGATCAATACAGTTAACGTCGACGAAGAGAGGAAGAGAGGAAGAGAAGAGACGAAAGACTTCAGATCGGTTTCATAATCGGTCGATCAATTTCGAGACAAAGAGAAAAAAGAATCGAAGCAGAGAAACCTCGAAATCGTCTTCACCTCTCCTCTCTCCTCTCTTTTCTTAACATGTGGCGCTAAGCAACGTATCTTGATGACCCTAATTAAGATACGTCTCTTAAGGTTAATTTATTTTTTGATTTTGTTTTAATTGAAAAAAGGCTTAAGAGACCCACTATTGATTACCGATAATGATGCTCTAAGTAGTAGGTTTGGCAAGTCTCGTCAATTATGTATACAATAAACCATTCTTCAAATAAAACATTATTTAAACAGTATAAAATAATTTAAGTTTCTCAAAATTTCTGAAAAGACAAATTAACTTTTATCATTTTTGCTTCGACATTGATTGTTCGTTGATTAGATTGTCCTACCAGAATTGATTGTTCTAAGCATCGCATAGCCGGTTTTTTAGTTATGACAGCACAACTTTTTCTTTGGTGACGTTATTGGCTCATTGTTCTAAAAAGATTGTACATTTTTCCGGTAAAGACAGCTGATTTTTATCTAAATCTTTAATTATTTATTTAAATTTATTTTTTTATTTAGCGTGATCCTGGTTCTTACCACTTAAGGCGTCTATGAAAGACCAAAAGGAATCGAACCCATGATGGAAGCTCCAGCTGAAACTTCTTTACCACTAGGTCAAAACCATTTGGTTATTGTTTGTTTAATTTAATTTATTTAATATATAATTAAGCTAAATTAAAGTGTATTTATATATATATATATATATATATATTTTATGTTATTATAACAAAAATTCTTAAACTAACTAAAAATACTACTTAATCATATTGTTTTCCTATAACTGTTATGCAACTTTTGGTAAAAGACGATTCCACGTTTTGGGAGGAACCTCTATTTACAGAAAAAAACTTTTGTTTAATGCTTTGCTGGAAAAAGATTAGTCGTCCCCATCGCTTTTTAAAAAAAAAAAACAGAAATCAATCAAAGTAATTGTTAATAAATATTGAAAATAATGCGATAATGTTTCAACACAGTAGGGAAAATAAATTTTAAATTAGATGTTGGGATAAATAGGTGGACCACGAGAGGAAGGTGTATTTTACGTCTTTAGATTCACTAGAGATTTTACCGCGCTATGCGCGGTTTATCTATCTATAAACATTATATAAAATTAATGTTAAATATAACATAAAGGGCAAATCTCCAAAATAGCACATTTCTAAATTTATATCACAAAAATAGCACTCAAAAACTAAAATGACCAAAATAACAATTTTATCTTTTGAAAATTTTAATTTTTTTATTTTTCAAAATTTGAAATCTTATCCACAAAACCTCATTTCTCAACTCTAAACCCTAAACCCTAAACTCTAAACCCTAAACCCTAAACTCTAAACCCTAAACCCTAAACCCTAAACCCTAAACTCTAAACTCTAAACCCTAAACCCTAAACCCTAAACTCTAAACCCTAAACCCTAAACCCTAAATCCTAAACCCCACCCTTTAACTCTAAACCCTAAGTTTGTGACTTTTGATAAAACATTAAGTGCTATTTTTGTGACTTTTGACCTTGAGTGCTAGTTTGAGAACAAAAACTTGATTTAGTGCTATTTTTGTCTTTTTGTCTAACATAAACCCTAGATTTTTTAACAATTAAGTTTGTTTTTTAAATATTATATCATTTATTTGTTTAAAATATCATTAATTTATGCTAACATATTAAATGTTTCTATTAATTTTTTAGTAATCATGTTTAAATCTTTCTTAAAATTTAAAATACTATACATTTAATAAAATAAAAATGTTTTCTATTATCTTATGTATATTATATATTTTCTTATAGATTCTCTGATTTATTTTAAATTATTTTATGAAGTATGGGTAAATAACCTTTATTTCTTCTTAATATATAATTTTATAAATGTGTAATAATTTTGAATACTTAAATCTGTAAATTTTGATGACCAATAAAATGATTCATTAATTCTTTAAGTTTTGAAGCCATAATTTATTATCAATATTAACCTTTTTGATATTTATTATTTTGTAAATAATTATTTGTTATAAAAATGTGAATATGTAGTAGATTTCAATATAAACGATTCCATGTTTGGTTACTACATAAAAGTAATTTGGATAGATTGCATTACGCATATGCAGATATATTAGTCATTGGTAAATTTTAATAAAAAACTAACCTTGGAATATTGTTTGTATGTTACATTAGAAACGTATTTCCTGTATTCTTAAGCTTAAGAAGGTGTTGGAATAGCGAGAAGTAATTTATATTTTTTTTTTAATTTGTAAAAATTCTCAATGCATTAATTGGTGATGTTCTAACCTAAATTGATCTTTACACAAATTCATTTAATATAACCTTATAAATAAACGATGGAAAAATCTAACGGTATATTGATAGATAGGTAACAATTAAAAAAAATGTAATGCGATTTACCGAGAGTAATCAAAAGCAGCTCTAAACAACTTATTAAATTCATAAATTTTTATCTTATAATTTTGTGATTAAAATATATTTAAGCTTACTTCTATTTTATATTGACATATATGAACTTCAAGAATTTCAACAATTTTAAAATTTAATTTGTTTCTTCATGTAGTTAAATTTTATTATATTTAACTAAAATATAATATGTTACTTTTCAAAAAATTAACCTAGATATTTAGTTAATTTCTTCTAGATACTTTTTAGTCATTTTAAACAGATTTTAACCATTTTTGGTTTTGAGAAACTGATTTTAACTTTATTTTGACATAATTATTTTTTGAAACTTCGATGTTTAGTTTCCAAAAAAATAGTCTAAATATAAAAATATAAATTTAAGTTTAGTTTTATGTTGATTTTCATTTTGTTCAGAAGATATGGAAACTCTAATGTTTTTAAAATGCAATTACAATGCTGACTAAACATAACCAATTGTTTTTTAAAAAAAAATTGTGTGGTTAACTTTGAATGTATTAGGACATTTTTCTAGAATCAAAGAACATGTAATATGAACGAAAATATATAGTGTTTAGGACGTTGCTCTGATAAACAAATGAATTAAACTATATTTTCTAGAATATCATAAACCAAATACCAAAACAGTCCCAGTGTTTTCTTGGCCAAACATGTCATAATAAGTGACCATTGGAGCAAATACATATGTAGCATTTATGCATGAACACGTCCCTTAAAAGTTGTGACAATCGAACATTGTAAAATGAGGGGAAGGGTGTCAAACCAAGTGGAATTTCTGGATTATCATGAAAATATAGAGAGCTTACATGGATTTAAACATCAAAGACCAAACTGATATACTAAAACAAAAAAGAAAAGAAAATATTACATTTCAATTTACAATTTGGCGTCTCTGCAGATCCTTGATTTGAGCTCTGCAGTTCTTGGCCTAGTTCTCGTGAATAGAAGCACAAGAAATATGATTCAAAACACAATCCCTGGTAGAC
Source organism: Brassica napus (assembly GCF_020379485.1). Lineage (NCBI taxonomy): Eukaryota > Viridiplantae > Streptophyta > Magnoliopsida > Brassicales > Brassicaceae > Brassica > Brassica napus. The sequence continues at coordinate 35,057,362 of NC_063444.1, forward strand.
TTTAGATAAAAAAAAGAAATGTGAGACTTAATTCCAGAATATTTTGAAAACCATTGTAGGTTTAGAACAGCAGGAATAACCGCTTTAAGCCAAGATTTCCAAGTATCATCCTCCCCGGTAAAGAGAGACTGGAGTATCTACATTAACAACTTAGAAAAGTATTTTATATGCAATCATTCATCCGAAAAGAAATTTACAATTTTTGACACATAAATGATAACTCGCACACATTCCTGGAACCTGCAAATCAACATGAGATGCAAGAAACCCATAGGGTTGAAACCTTCTTCTGCGCCAGACGTGGCAGAAAAAAGTCCAAACAAAATTCAAGTCAGTTTTCTTATCATCAATTGTATACATGTGTAAGACTTTCAAAATTTCTCAACAACAAAAAAAAAAGAGAGAGAAGAGAGCCAAAAAAAGGCATAGATTCAGCTTATATATGAAACTTAAAACCAAAAACTCAAACGGTAAAAAGCATCAGGTAGAAAAAAATCTTATAGTTTAAATCGTACATACTCCAGTAGAAGATATCTAACCTTGTTATGATATGGAAGCTCCAAGTGTTCTGTAACAGTTTTTGGACTCTAAGCACATGCCGATTATTTCCATTCCAGTATATAAGAAACAATGCCTACTCACCAAGTCCACCAACAGTATTATGGTTCCTTGGTCAAAAACATAAGCTGGATATAAGGACTCTGAAGGTTCAACATGTTATCATTTAAATGAAAATTCTAAAACACCGGAAAGAAGGATGGTACCTCATTTAGCCACCCTTAACAGGTACACCAACTCTCTCCTCTTCAACTTCATATAGAGTAGATGACACAAAAGTTTCTAAATGAGTATCAATTAACTGTTTATTCAATTTATTTTTAGGAACAACTTGTGGTAGAGAGCCTTGGCTGCAATCTGCATACTCTTTCCACCAGAGTGACGAAATATCATCTTCTCTATATAGCACAAACTTCCCAGGTAACATTAGTTCATAATTTACATATACATGCACACATAAAAAAATGTTAGTAACTGAAACCGTCTCTTGTAAACAAACTAAATGAATCATATAGATCCCAAGTTTAAGGACATATCTTAACTCGCGTTTGATGCAGTGGATATATGCAATGAGTTTATGTTCTATGGATTCGTGTATATTGCAGTGTTATAGAGAAACTATAAAACACAAACAATTATAATGAGAAAGCTAACAATAGATAATTATCCAAGATAATATAGGAGGAATCCTAACAGATGACCAAGTACTATCTTTCTACCAACATCGCTTATGTGTACCTTGTGAGAACCGTTAGCTTCAGGGGGTTGGTGGCCTTGGCTTGCATAAGCAATAAGCATCATCTGAGTTTTCAACCTGCAACGAATCCAGGGCCTTACATCAACAGGTTCACAAAGTTATAAATTAGTTTTGCAAGTAAGGTCTAAACTAAACCTTGAGATTGCTTGGGTTTTGAGCTGCCTCAACAGCTGCAATTGCTGCCCTAGCTTTGATCTCCACGCCAGATAATTCTTCTTGGAGTTCACAGTTTGACGATGTAAGTGATCGGTGGTCTTCTCCATACCGCGTTCATGGTCGCTCATGTCTTCTCTCAAGCTCAAGAGAAGCCATGTTTCAAAACCAAACCCAAGAATCTCATTATTCGTCCAAAATTGTCAACTCCACAACAAAGTTATATTCAGTTTTCACCTTCCTTTGCTAACTTCTTCTCGAAGAGTCCGCCTTAATCTCCATGGCTCAGTCCGATTTAGCTGTAGCCTTGGCTATCTCGCCGTTAAGAACAGTTGTGGTCGCCGATGGCTTCTGTCTATCTTCAGCTAGCTTCTAGACATCCGGCCTTATCTGATCAAGCTCAGCTCCGGTTCCATTGACCACACGAGCTTCTGCCTCTGTCCTCAGCAAATTCTGGTAAACCTCATGTGCCTTAGCTTCTCTCTTGGGGGGTGGTTTCAGCAGAAGTAGACAACGACTGTAGATTTGTAGGTGGAGAGCTGAAATTTTCCGGTGGTATTTCATGGCCATGGATGTATCTTCTTCAGAGAAGGTTTTTTTTATTTAGGATGAATTTAGGTTATGAGATATAGCTTTATATAGAAGAAATATCGAGGGAAGGTGAAACAAAACATTCAAGAATAGCTTTAAGATCATTATTGATTGAGAAAGTAACTGAGGAAAAAAATCAGACACTGGAGAAGATGAGATGGAATAGTCGGGGGAAAGAGACCCTCGCCAGATGGAAATTTGAAGAAACCCCACGCAGAAGTCCAGTTTAACTCAACAACAGTGACACGACGATTTCAAGCTCTCTGATTGGATGATTTTCCAAGCCGACGTGTATAGCTTCAAAACCGATGGTGATGTGGAGAGATGAAGCTCTATCATTGGCTGGAATTAATAATCGTGGACACTTTAGATTTTGAGCTTATTGTGCTTTTAGTATTGTATCATATATGTCATAATTGCCACTATAGACGTTTGCATATAGTTAAAAACTTTTTAAAAAAACTTGGAGCCGTCGGTGTGTAAAAGTCTGGAAATATTTAAATTTCGCATTTATTTTTTTATTTTTTGGTAAAATGTTAAAATTTATTACTAATTTCGAAATTTTTGACAGAAGAACAGAGAAAACAAGAAGCATAGCAATTGAAAAAAAAAACTAAACAGAAACTCAAACCTAACTATGCAGGGACTGACTACTAGTACAACAGCTAATAAGCTAGGCATACATCTAAATCGGAACACTTGCTTGCCGCAAAATTGAACCCGCAGTGATAACGAAAACTGAACCAGATAGAAATTGGCTTGCCCAATGAACAGTTTTTAAAGATCGGGCTTGTCAAGAACACAACTTGCGAGGGCCTCCTAATTTGCAGCCTTCGCGGACAGATAGCTGCACATGAGACCAAGCACTCCCGCCCAACCTAAGCCGAGCTTTATTGGAGAAGAACCGGTTGATTTGGAGCTGTTGAGACAATGATGAAAGATACCTGCAAGGAAAAGAGAGGACTCATCCTCAAGAGGACACAATCAAATGACTACTCCTTGACCCTGGGATGGATGAGGACCAAGACACGCTACCACCGGGAACACATGACAGCCGGTGACTCAACGCCATCGAAGAACTCCCAGATGCAACACAGCCATGAAGAACAAGCACCTTGAACTCTAAAACCTAGAGAACTCATCAAAGACCAAACCGCAGGCTTCGAGAGGACAAAGATCAGAGCAGATACCAACGCGCACCTAAAGAGACAGAAGACCCTCTAGTCTGTCTTTGAGAACAGAGGAAGAATCCACCTGCGATGACAAGCAGAGGAGACTGAGCGCAGAAACAAATCGGGAGCGTCCAACCTAAGCACCACGCGCCGCCAGATCTGATGGAGACCAAGCCAAAAAGAAGATCTGAAAAACCCTTGAATAGTCGCCACCACCGTAAAATCCGACCCTGACCACTACCCGCCTCACAGACCTCGCCTTGACACCAGCACAAACTGACTTCACTAAGTCCCATCACCGGGGCCCCAGATCTGAAGAGCTAGGATCCATCGAAGAAGCTAGGATTTTGACATATCGGAGAGGAGGCTAAGAGGAGTAGAAAAGGCAAAGAGAAAAACAAGGAAGGGGGAAGAGAGAAGCGCGCCGGCGTCGGCGAGAAGGCAACCACACGCTGGAGGAAACGAGGCTAAAGTCGGGAGAGGGTCGGGAGAGAATCGGGAAAGTTTGTTTTTTTTTCCTGAGATTCCACATTTTGCATTTCGAGCCCTATAAATAGATACTTCTTGGTCGAAAGGTTAAGTGTGTTAAGATGCCATATTTAGATTTTATGGTTAGGGGATTAAAATTCGATTTTGGAAGTAAGATATAATGTTGACTAAGAAAAAAGTAAGATATAGTTAATGTCCGGGACTAGAATTTAGGATTTACTTACAAACTATTTTGTTTATATATTAATATATAGAATATTATTTAAATTTGACAAAAAAACATAACCGTCAAGAGAAAAAGAAAAATATTTTTTTTATAGTTTCAAGCTGATGGCCAAAGGCTTTTATAGCTCCAACAAGTTTTGCCTAACCATCACACATGGCGAAGTTTGTATTAGCATAAAACAAAAACAAACGTTTTTGGTTTGACAGAAGTGGTCTAAAGATACTTTATACTAGCAATTAGGATTACATACTAGACAAACGAGATGACTTAAGTCTCCAACCAAAATATGAAGTAGGATAATAACTGTCGTAAACAACCTTGCTGTTGTTGCCGCCAGAACGTTAGGATCCAATCAAATAAGATTGCAAGCCTCATTTAAAGAAGTAGAGTAACTCCAGTAAGAGATTTATCCTTTTTATATACAAGTCTCATTGTAAAAGAATTTGATCTTGGTCTTGTCTCCTCCACGTCTCCATCTTTCGGATCCATTACGATGGCTTTTGATGGCACGGCTGCTTCCTCCGGTAGTGGTGTCTGGTGACAAAAATGGTGTCTCCTCCTTTAACCGCATCAAATCCTAGAGATGAAGAGAGGGAAGGAGAGAGCTATGATCACAATAGGATAAAAATGGCAACTTGCGACCGTTCACGATCAAATAATAGTTGGCATTCAAGGAAATGTATAATATAAAGATATAGGTTACAACGTTTAGGTTAGAGAAAATAAGTGTGTCTAGGATTGATAATTAAAAAAATAAATGAAACAAAACCTAATGGTTTCAAGTGGGACTATGGATTTTTTATTGCCATGAGGAGAAGAGAAAGAAAGAAAGAAGAAGACATTATATGCGTGTAAGATTATATGCTTATTCTATAATATATCAAAATAACAACAAACAAAAATACTTTGATACTTTACTATCGAGAGAGAGATGTGTGAGGTTGTATATGCATATTGAGGAATTATGGGTCTATTTGTTTTTTCTTTTGCAATCGTAATGTCAAGTTGAAAATTGTAGATGCATATTTTATTTTTTGTAATGAATTTTGAAACACTTGAATTAAAGAAAATGCCTGGTCTTCAAAAATACTTGTTCCTACAGTTTTGTTACAAATTATGGATGGAGTCGATTTAACAATAAATCATTTTCCATGTATGATGGTAAAGAAGATGAGAAATTTACGTTACCCAAATTTTATAATGAGCAAGGTGAAAATTGTTTTGTGAATTTATTATTTATGTTTATTAAATAAAACAAACTCAAACCCTTTTTTTTGTAGGACTACCTTAAAAATAAATTTATATATAGTAGCAAACTTTTTTTCTTGGCTAATTATGTCATCCTTTTTTATAGGAAAAAATTACATCAAACGGTTCAGTTTATTCCAGTTTTATAGTCTAACATGCAAGATTTTGTTTTCTTTATAAGACACTAGAAATTCTCACCGCGCTACGCGCGGTTTATGTATTTTCAAAGTTACATTTTACATTATATTTAATTAAAAAAATAGTATAACTAATATGATTTTTTGTTATTTTCGATGCGGCTTAGATCTTCTTAGTTGAAAAATATAAATATATCATAAATAAATGAATAGAAAGAAACTATTTCTCCAATATTACACTTAAAATATCATTATAGATTATATCATTAATGTGAAATCAATTTTTGAATACCGAAATAGATATGAAACCATTTTTAATATATTTTTAACATGAAACGAATTAGAAGTATGTAAAATAGATATGATATTAACATAATATTTGATTCATTTTTTACATTTCTTTGTTTTTTCTTTATTTTTTTGAAATGTTAACTTATGACTGGCTAATTTCTTGGTAGAGGTATCATCGTATTTCATATAATATGACATGTTTCTTAGGATAAAACATTGATTGTTTGATTAACTCTTGTTTCTTCTTTTAAAGGTATATTAACTACTTGGAGATATATACCGTTCTATGTGGGCTGCACTTTCTCTTGCAAATTAGTCTAGTCCATTTCATATGTCAGAGATATCCTTAGGTTAATCAAGAAAAAAATATAATAACTACTTCTACTTCTGGATATATTCTTCCTCAACTGTTATGTTATCATTTTTAGTGTTCTCGTTGAATGTAGTACTCATTATTCATGTTTATTTTGGTTTAAATTTCCATTTTTATCTTTGCTAGTGTTTTGTTACATTTAATCTAATTAATAATAGAGTTTGATTTGAAACATAAGTCTTTTTTTTAATGTTTTGTGGTTCATATATTTAATCTAATTGATAGTAGTGTTTTGTTATATCTCTTGCTATTTTAGATGCTTGATTTATAAGAATAGCTGAGTGGACCATATTCAATTTTTCATTCCTCTCTTGCTTCAGTGCCTAGTTTCTTCTATACAAATAAGCCCCCAAAACTATGGAAGCTATTAAACTACAGTTGACTTGTTTTTATTGATAGGATCAGGATGGGGAACATCGGGAAGCTTTTAGATGTCATCTTCTGCAGCGACGACATGCTTTTGCTAAAACTCCACCCAAGTACGTAATCTCAATAATGAAACTCTCTTATGTTATATGAATTAAATAATAGTCAGTAATGTAGTATTCAAAAAAACAATATAAATTAACTTCGATAGCCTATTAACCTTCTGTTCTCATCGTATTCAGACAATTTTTATCTATATTCTATTTAAGTTGAAGTCGTTGTAGAGTTTTTAGGTGTATTTATTATTGGGCAATTATCTGAAATAGTCAAAAAAATTTATAATAAAAATATCTCTAAAAAAATAAAATGACCAAAATAACCCTTTTTATTTTGAAAATTTTAATATTTTTAATTTTTAAAAATTTGAACTCATCGCCAAAACCCAATCACTTAACTCTAAACCATAAGTTTTAGATTAGTTAACCGTAAGAGTATAAATGTATATTTACCGTTTAATAAAACCTCATTTGATCATTTTCTTCATTGGATATCTATTTTTGTAAAAATAAACTAAAGAAGGCTATGTAAGAGGATTTCTCTTTATTATTTGTACATGTATTATTAGAAAATGTTAAGTATGTTAAGAAAGAAATACCTTAGTATAGGAGTGTATATAGAATGTTATGGTTTTTAAAAGAATTTAGTTTTGAAGCGCATTTCAATGTTACAGTTGCAACTTTTATGCTTGGGTAAAAATGATAGAAATACGTCGTTAGTTTAATATTATAATAGTTTCAAGTAAACAAAAGAGATCAAATGAAAAAAATGGTACTATAGATACATGAGTACGACTGACAGGTGATAAGTGAGACGGTGGAACATGAAAATGAATTTAGTAAAATAGTTTCATATCCACCACTGTTTTATACAAATAATTATTTAGAAACAACTACTTAAACAAACATTTTTAGTATCATAGTTATGTTTCAAAAAATGAAAACGTAGAAAGACAAACACAATCATACTTTTTGCTAAATACAACTATGGAAGACTAACAGGAGCCATGATCCTTTAAGGTGATCAATTTGTTTGTGGCACAGCTGCTAATTACAACCAGACAACAAAAATACCAGCTTAGGAAATAAGATAGCAAGCTAAAGATTAATCAAAACATCATGGGAAGAGTTAAATTAGACCACATACCATTTCCTAGGAGTGTATAGCTCAATTACGACTTCTTTTTGCATGATTCTAGCTTTGAAAATTGATATGATCCGTAAGTGCTAAAATATTCCGACTCTCAGTCTCACGCTCATTTTCTCCGCTGGTATTGGCACACTTGAGAATTCGGCCGGTAGAGGGACCGTCTCCCTCCTGATCTATTTCTCTCTTCTATGTTCAAATGCAGCTGGTGAAAACATCCTCCACCATTCTCCTCCCGCCAGTGGATCTGTACAATGGTGTTCCTGTTGATCATCTGTGTTCTACCTCCCAAGCATGTAGTGTCAGTGTACATAGGAGAAGGTGCCATGAATGAGTTGCAAAATAAGTTAGATTTTTTGGTGAAATTTGTATATGGTTGAAGATTTTAAAAACAGAGAAACACAGAATGACTTACTATTTTGGCTTTGGGTTCTTGGCTTCTGATCCAAACGTTCTTGTATCTGTAGAAAACATTTTTCATGTAAGAGAGCTTATTGATTTCCAAAAGTAAAAGTTAATGTGAGACTCACCATCGATTATCTCCCCTAAACATTTTCATGAATATAGTGCCACAACTTCTTGACGGAAGTCATTCTCTTTTGGATCCTGCTGGTAGGTAGAAACATTAAGTATCTTACTTCATCAACTGTTTGGATCTTCTCATAGTTCTCACCATGAATTTTTTGTAAGAATCATTCAACTTTTCCATAAACTTTGCCTTTCTGCACAAAGTTTAACACTATCAAATCATGCCATGTGACAAAAGCTGACTGTGAAACTACGATGAGGACCATGATGAAGAACATTACCTAGATATTCTGAGACCGAAGATCTCAGTGGCGTTTTTCACCTTAGACTTAAACTCCATGTGCAAACCATAAGCTATATAGTACGAAGCATGGGTCTTTCCAATGTCATGAACCTCCAAAAACTTGTAAATCATCTATGCATCAGCGCAGTGCTGCGCCTTTGAAAATTCACAGAAGTTACCATCAAACCTACTGAGTACATAGATAGCTACTTCTTTCATCATGTGTTTGAAAGTGCTGAGACAATGCACAATTACAGAGAGGAAACGATTTATAGAACAATTTAAGCAAACAAACTAAAATAGTTCAGAACAAAAAAAAACACATAGCATGAACCAAACCACTGATTAGTTGGAATTTTTGGTTTCATATTCAATACTAAAAAACTATAATTATAAACAAAGGAAAGGCAGCTAAAGTGCGCTTCTTCTTTTCAGCTTTATCGCAGATGATAAAAAATCACAAAATTGATATCAAAACTTATGACAAACCAATGCAAGAGAAGCTATTTACGGAATAATACTATAGAGAAACAATAATCATTCAAAGAAATTCAATCCAGTTAAAGCATAGTCTGCGAAGAGGAAGAGGGTCGAAACATGCAAAAAAACTAAATGTTGCAAAAACATTAGCAGTGAGTTAGCTATCTAAAGAGAGGAATTATTAGACGTTTTGTGTTAACAGTCGTTACCAAAGGCACGGTGGGAGTATTTTCGTAGGATATGAATTTCTTGCAGAAATCTATTGCACTCTGGTCCCAAAACTATAGCTTCATAACAGGTCCCCAGCAAAAGATTATAATTACCAGGGTTAGGTTCAATACAACTGATTGTGTAGATATGATTCAGATTTTGAACAGTTTCTTATCTCCTAATCATTAGAATTCAGTATTTCTAAATACATATATTATATACTGATGTTGGGAGAGTCAATAGAACACATACATTCATTCACCATAAGACGCCGTGTTTTTTTTCCACTTCGTCAAAGATAGGACAGTCGATGAGAGACTGTCCATTCACCACCTTCACCTGGCCAACAACATCTACAGCATTTTTTAACAAAGAGTATAAGTTTAACTTGGGTAAAATAGTGATAATTAAAACGCAGATGAACAATAGAACTCAATGATAATATAAATGAATAGACAGCTAACCATAGAGATCACCTTTCAGTCCACAGTGCTTCGAAATCTGGATGTGAATGGAACAGGAATTGGGAGACAGAACAGAGTCCTATGTGAAATAAACGGTAAAGGCTGTAAATCTTTCCTGGTTTGATGCAAGTATTTGAACGATGCTTGATGGTACGAACCCTTGCATCACTGCGCTCTTTTGCTCTGTCGGGAGATAAATAATTCAGGGTTTATAATACTGATTAGGGGACGAAAATTTTTGGTTAAAATCACAAACCTGTTCGTCAATAATGAGCATCTCCAGTCCAATAAAGGTCCCTCCTTTTGCTGCGTTTTTCTGACTCCCATAGAAATGTATGATTCGGAATTGTAATTCGGATCGAGATGGACGTGGTGGGATGTGAAATACAAAGCGACATGAGAATTTCCGGTTAAAACAGGTGACTTTCAGTTGGGTTTCATCGCCATGGCTTAAGTTTACTGAGAGGAGGTTTCGAGTTTAGATTTGTAGTAAGCTAAGAAGAAAGAGTTTATAAAGAATGAAGAGAGGGAGGTGAAAGGAAACGATTAATTTCAGATGAGGATGGGTAACGGAGATGGAAGAAGATGAAACTTAGAAGACGATTGAATGGAATGAGTTAGTAGGCCGATGTTTTAGAGGATTAGGGTTTGTCAAGTGTTTTTCACCTCGGCCGTATATGAGGCACAGAGAATTGATTTCCGGAGATCCAAGATCCCAAAATCACGAGGCCCGATTTCTTTTAAGAATTGGCTAAGCATAGATGACGTGACAGAAATGATTTCTCTTATTGGTCGATTTATTGAATAGACGTGGCATGCCTCCCCATTGAGTATATTATGCTTTTAGTATTGTTAGATGACATCATCAAAATATTTTAACAAAGAACATGTCTTTATCCAATGCATTATTTAAATGCATCTGCTAATTTCTGAACAATGCACCTCTTCACTCATCTCTTTTAATTTTTGAATGAACCACTCTTTCATATGTCTCATTAATTCTCTGAAGAATACACCTTTTCACATACCTTTTTAATTTATGAATGATATACTCTTTTTAATTGACTAATAAATTGAAGTGTTTAACTAAAATCATATGGTTAAGTTTGTTTTGGTTATGCAAACTAACTGATCTAATTTATTAGATCGATAAAAGTATGAGTTCATCAAATTACTAATGCAAAATATGTCTTTTGGTTTCTTTTGTGAACCACACTTCTCTAAATAAACACATTTTTGGAAAGTATCTAGAGTGTGACACATCTATTAAATTCTATAATCAAACAAAATAACAAAGAGTTGCTAAGATCTCTTCTATAAAGTTATTGATTGCTTTAACAAATATTAATAACCTTATGATATTACGAAGAGGTACAAACGTGTTGTCACCGAAGAGGTACGAACATGTTGTGACCAAAAATGTGTGAGTATCGTCACCCAATAGGTGCAAACGTGTTGTAACCAAAAAGTGTGAACATATCGTGACCAAATAAATGCGAACAGACATCACCAAAGGGTGTGAACGGATCATCACCAAAGGGGTGCGAACAAGTCATCACCTAAAGGGAGCAAACGGGTTGTCACCAAATATGTGCAAATGAGTCGTCACCCAAAGGGTGAGAATAAATCATTACCTAAGGGGTGCGAACATGTCGTAACCGAAGAGGTGCGAATGGATCGTCACCCAAGGGATGCAAACGTTTCGTGTCTGAAGAGGTATGAACGTATTGCGTCCGAAGAGGTGCAAACGTATTATCACCAAAGATGTGCAAATGTATCGTTACCGATGGGGGTGCAAACGTGTTGTCACCGAAGTTGTGCAAACTGTTATCACTAAAGGTGTGAGAATGCATCATCATCGAAGAGATGCAAACATAATTTCACCGAAATGATGCAGATGTAACATTACCGAGAGTGTGTAAATGTAAAGTTAACAAAAGGGTGTGAACGTAATGTTACAAAATGGGTGCAAACGTAATGTCACTGAAAGGGTATAAGTTGACAAGTTCAATATATGGGCTAAAGCAAGGACCTAAGAAGTGGAATCAAATATTTGATGAGGTTGTCTTATCAAGTAGTTTTAAGTTAAACCAGACTGATATGTATTTATAGAAAATTGACGAGTCTATTTATAGAATATCATTTGCTTGTATTTTGCTGACATGTTGACCTTTGGCACTGGCCATGTTGATCTTTGGCACTGGCCTCAGACAAGTAGAGCTTACAAAAGTATATTATTGTCATCATGTTCTGTAATGAAAGGCACAAAGGAGGTGGATGTGATTCTTAAAATTTAGATCACACATGGAAGTAAAAGCATAGTCGCTACACCTTAGCATTAAATATAGCGCAACATGTGAGCTTGTCACTCACATGGTGATTAACATAAAGTTTGTTCGGTTTGAATGAAAAATAGTAGATCATTTGACGAAATGATTAGCTAGAAACTTGGTAACTAAGTCTGTTAAAAGGATGAGTTTAAGGCCCATTTGAAATTTTTAATTAAGGAATACTCTATTCTTCTTTAATACAACGTTTGTGGTTGAATTCAATGTGGAAAGCCAATACTTAAATATTGAAGCACATGTAAGAAAAGTTCATAACCGTTATTTGGCGATTTTTACTGCGACTGATACACAACTTTTGATTCTCGATTTTTGGCCGTCGAATTCGGCGTCGATTGTTTCCATTTAATTTCCTTTTGTTTCTCTTTAATCCTTTTTATTTCTACACAATTAGATTTCTAAATTATTGCCATTGAAACCAGAGAAAGAAGAAATAAGTCGTTGAAAGGACAATAATGGTTACGATTATGGTCTTATTGGACAATGGTTTCAACATGGTTTTCTACTTTTCCTTCTCGGCGGTGTTGGAGTTGTGCAGTGGTTCGTAATTCTGGGTCCCTTCCAAACATCATCAACAGCAAATCAGACACATCAAATGTCCGTAGAAGGTTTTATCTCCAACAGTTTTGTTGGAATTATCTTTCCGACATCATGCGTCGATTATTTGCCAAATCTAACAATTATTGTTAGTTTTGTTATATTCTCCGGTGGTTATCATGAACACTTGGTGACTTTCCGATGGTTGACACAAATCTTAACGGATTTGCTATGGAAATATCGTCAGCCAAGGAAACCACCATGGACTCATTATTTGGAGATGAAGGAGGAATCGCTGAAACGCCACGGTAATGAAGATATGTTAAATGTTTGGCTTTACCGATTTCAAACCAAAAGAATATCAACGCCATGGACAGGTATAATTAACCATGTTGTCTCCTACAGCAGGAGTGTTTGGGACGGATTGAGATGTAACAGATGGATCAAATCCAATGATCTTCTTAGAAAAAGGCATTTACTCACAAGAACTGAGAGCCACAAGAAAGCTCTTACAAGACCAAGAGTGAAGTGGAGAAAAGCTAGCGAATCAGCATATCCTACGAATGTGTTAGAAAGCATCGTGTTACTGCTGTCTCTGTTAAATGTTATTCTTAACTACATGTTTTGGTGTATTTTATGTTTCATGTAATATGTTACATTGATTTGAAATTAATAAAGTTCAGATGTTATAAAAAAGATTGAAGATTGTAACATGTTTATATCATCCCAAGGTATGTGTTTGTATATGCAAGAAACAGATAGGTTAAATTATTATTCTTAATAAATACTTTGGAAAATAGCATTTGCAGGAGCATGATTGAAAATATTTACCTATATGAGTGTGAAGTGATGGTGCTTCAAAAAGCTGGGACTTGCCATTGTATACATTCATGAATGGATATCACACGTAGCTTATAATAGTGTTGAGTAAACACTTAAATAGTGTAGAAAAACATGTGTGTATTATTTTCATGTGCCTAAAATGGAATGATGGATTCAATCCATATGACATTTTGATTTTCGTTCACTAAGATGAACAATTGCAGTTGTTTGTGATTGTAACTATCTATTAAGGAGTGCTTTCTTTTTTCTTGGCTGCCACGTCAACGCCAGGTCAGAAAGTCGAAGATCCTGGTATCGATACGTGTCCTGAAAACACAAAACGCAACATTTCGTCGAGTCTTCATTACGCAGCGCACCGTTTCATTTATTCTACTCTTTCTGTTTGTTGGGCTTATTCATTTGCCATTATTCATTTGCATGTGTATCTTCGAGTGTTTTTTACGTAATAGGCTTGGTGGCCCATTATCGAGCGTCAACCCTAACTGTTTCACAGGAGGAATCTAGGTTCAGGTTTCGTCGCTCCTCTTCGTTACGCGGCGCACCTGTTCTGCTTCCATGGTCTTTGAAACTACCCGATTAATGGCTTATGAGTTTAATTCCATTTACTCTATCGGCCACGATGAAGTCTCTTGAATGCTCTCTTCTTCAAATCATCTTTTTCTCCCATCTCTTTTAGTATACTATTCATGGTGATATGGCTAACTCGAAGGTGTTGTTCTCCGGCTTGAAGTTCGGTAAGTGTTCCTCCGTTGTCGAGGCTAGGTTGATGCGATTCTGGGAGGGCCAGAAATGTCAAATGTGGTGGGGAACTCATGTGGGTTGATCTGCTCATGGTGAATGTAAGTTAATTTCCAGATCTTGATAATTGTGCTTTCAAGTTATTCCGGCGATCTATTATATGTTTGTTGATACTGATATTTCTGAACATGTATGTCTCAGTCGACCATAATACATGCCACCATTAGAGCTAACCGGCTTCCAACATTCCGCCGTAGACTCACCGCCGGTGCGATGTATTCAATCTCAGATTATGGGAAACCAGAAATGTTAAAGGTGGTGGCGAGTTGATGGGTGTGATATGCTCCTCCTTAACGCTAAGGTTGTTCTATTCTTCAAAACTCATGATCATTTTATTTTAAAACACATTCAAGCGTAAAATCTAAAAAAAATATTCTTTTTCAGTCAAAATATATATTTCACTCTTTAGGAGATAGTTTCAATTCTGTTTGTTGATTTCAGAAAAAAAATCATCTTATTTGTATGACATGGATAGCGATGATGAGCAGTGCCTTGTGAGAATTCATGAGCGTTCTTATGCTGAGAATAGTGTTTCTTATGAGATCACTGAGGACATGTTTGAGAAGGCTTCGTATGTAAAGCAACTTGATCACTTTACCTTAATCTAAATTCAAGAAATGATGGCCGGAGTTAGATCCTTGGAAGCAATGGAAACAATATATGAGCTTTGAAGAACCAAGAGGCAGATCAAGGGAATGCCACTAATCAGGCATCTTCAGGTATGATTTCTAATGCCTTTCCATCTTTTTAATTATATTTGATTTGTCTTTTTCACATGTTTGTCTTAATATTTCAAAAGTCAAAACCTACATTGCTAGGTGCTATTTAGATCGGTATGTACTTGGGTTGACCATTAAATACTCACTATCTCTCAGCATCCTGAGCGAAGGTGACCTCTGTCACTACCGAACTTTTTTGCCACTGTTAGTTTATTTTACATTTCATTATGTTTTCTATGTTGTATGAGATAACTATATGGGTTTCGGTTTCAACAAGAGGCCAGTGATGATAATGGAGATGCATGTGAACATCTCAGGGCCTACTAAGGTTGACGTTGGTGGTAATGATTCGTGAGGAATCACCAACTATAGGAACAGCAGTACCATCATCTTCCAAGGTTGTCAAGAAGGCCCGAATCGCATAGGTGAAGATCATGGAAGTATATGGATGCAGTATTTGCTATTTGAATAATGCCAAGGCATCAATTTTTTTCTCTTGTGCGGGTTGCTATGTTTTTCAGACAGTCTTCAAAAGTTCTGCTTAAGTTTGAACTAATATAAAGATATTTAGCACATGTACTTTGCTCTCCAAGTTTCAGTTTATATTCTCTGCATACCTTTATATATCTAATATAAAAAAAGATCACCCAGATAATAACTAGCACAAACTAACACGAATCTAGAAGTAGTATTTGCTATTTGAATAGTGCTTATGCATCAATGAGGTTTTTTGGTTTTATTTAAAACCCTTCTCGAGTTTGCAGTTTTTTTCTCAAGACAATTCTCAGCAATATTTCCTATAGTTAGATTAATAATAGATCATCCAAATACTAAATATATTCTAAACTAAGACGTGTACAAATAATATATAGAGCATATTGCTATCATCTCTTTAGAAGATGTGTTATGTATAAACTATCTATTTCCAAGCAGTGGACCTCTCAAGAATTAACATATATATCATCCCTGATCAACAGACGTACATTAATTTACGATTTGATCATGGGTCTTTCTCTCTATATAGACAGATTTCAAGCCAAATTAGACATAGATGTGCTACTATGAAACTGAATGAGCGTATCTAAATGTCCATACATTAGTACTTTCAACAATTAGTCCAGTTTGGTAATGGTGGAAACAGAGTTGCAACATTAATCTAATCAACTCTACATATACATGCTGTCCAAACCCATTTCCGACATTCTCAACATCAATTTCATGTGCTAAGTGTTTAAAATATATAAAATTAGCTTACAACTTATACTATATTCAAGTATTACAAATAAAGACACCAATTTCATGTGCTAAGTGTTTCCATATTCTGATTTTAGCAAGTCATCTTTGTCACATATTATTGCACTTTTAATAAGCATAATAGCCCATTCCAATTGCATAAAAACATAAAACACAAAATAAATAAATAAACCTAAAATATGACATAAATACCGGAAAAACAATAACAATTGTTAAAAACAGATATAATACTTAAATTTTCATGCACACCATTCTCCCTATATTAAATACCCTCCCTATTTTTTTTCTCTGAAATTGCATTAGAAAATGATAGTTATCAACCAAAACAAAACGTTCACACCAAACCCAAAACACAGAGCCTCAAGCTCTGAGAAAAAAACGAGAGAACCAGAAAAACTATTAAAAACAAAATCTCATACACATTTAATCGATCCCACTTGGTTTAACTTCTAATGCTCAAGTTTAAAATGTATTGAAGATTTATGAGTATTATAACAATATACAATTTTGCAACAATACTGAGAATACCCTCATATTATTTTAGGATGTTTATTTGGGATGTGGCATTGACAAAACTAATCATTCCACGTACTTGTACTCCCAACCAGCTGAACAGAAAAGCAAATTTACAAAAATTATATTTTTTATACAATCGGAACACCAAATCTTAGCGTAGCACAGACTCGCCCTAGTTAGATATAAACCGTTGCAACGTTTGGTAATACACCATTGTAACATTGATGATTAAAGCCATTGGTGATTTATCATTGTAACTTTTGGCTAACCGTTGCAACTGTTGATATTAACAATTGTAACTCTTGGTGTTAATAGTTATAACTCTTGGTTAATCATTGTAATAGTACTCTATATAAAGAGTTGGGGGCCTTGGCAAATCATAACTCTAATGACAACAAGAAATAAGAAACTAATTGTTAGAAAAAGAGAATGATTCATTGTTCAAAGTTCTTCAAATATCTTTTGAAGAAACACATAAACACTAAAAACTTTGTTTGTTATTCTTGTATATTAGCGTAGAATAAGAATGAGACTTTAATTTTCTTACCGTACAAATGGATGCGTGTAACCTAATGCTTGAAGTAGAATCAAAATATTTTTTTAAGGAAGTAATCCCGGTATGATTCAATCATTATCAATTTATGAATCACACCCATTTGGATTACCACTTATATATAATTAGTATTTTTAAATTGCATTAAAAATTAGTGTCGTTTTCCCCACGAACCACAGGTGTCCACATCCTAGTCAATATAAACCCATTAGAAGAAATCAAATACCTATAAATAGCTAAGATCACTTTCACTGAGGGTATATATATCTCAAAGTATAAAAGTACATTTATTAAATGTGTATATATCATATATGTGTATGTAAATGCCGAGTTCTAAATTTTACCAAACATGTAGTCCAAGTAAACTAGATACCTTCGTTGTATTTGCTTCGGTGCCTGTGTTGCGCATGTCCTAACAAGGCGAAGAGGTTGGATATCTATTGACAAAATGATTATTATATTCAAGTGAATGGACAGGAAATCAGGTTTTAAATTGATAAAATTATAACCAAGAAAAATCTTTGGTCCAATAAACCTCGTCACTACTAAAATAAAATCCATCTTCTCTAACGGACCAAGAACATTGCTTTGTAATTCCACATCTATTGCTGTCTCTAGAAACCTTAAACGCCTCGAACCTCTTCCTCTTCAGCTCCCACTTTATTGTACACGTGTACTCTGCCCTCCACGACCACAGCTCGATCCTGGCCGTCCATCGGAAGTCATCTCCCTCTTGAAGCGCGCGACCACCGAGATCACCTTGTGGCGAGGTGCACCAGATCACTAGAGGTAGAGAGGAGTTGTCTCTGAAGCTGTTGATAACACGCACGTCGAATTCCTCACCCAGTGACAAAGTATGTGGCTGAAGCATAGACGTCAAGGTGATGATTGATGAGATGATGATAAGTGAAAGAAGGATCTTTTTCATAGTTCTCATTTTTATATTTTCTTCTAAATGATGCAAAGGTTTAATTTTTGTGTGTGTTTCTTCTTTCTTCTTAGGGAGAGCTATTTAGAAGAGGATTGTGTTTGATCAAAAAAAAAAAAAAAAAAGAAGAGGATTGTGTATCTAATTAGAAGAGATTTAAGGGATTGTGTATCACACATAGATATACTTCTATTCTGAATCTCATGGTAATTTACCTTTTTTATTAAAAAATGTATCTCACAGTAATTAAGTAGATTTTTATGTGCACTGAATTAATAAGATTTCACAGGTTAAATAGAAATAAATTATAATGTCAATTTTTTGGTTAAAAAAAATGGAAACAGTACTATAATTTTTAAAATAGGGCAGAAACATATATGAAAATATTAATTTAATATAGAAAAGAAGGCATGATAATTAGAGGAAACTCATTTCAAAGATCAACTGGAAATCACTATATAGATATATCTATATAGGAATATTTCATGATAAACTGAGGAATGCATGCTGTCATGTTGATATTTGTTTTGTACACAAATTATATTATAAACGTTCATGCTGATATAAGATCAGTGATTTTGGGACCAATTCTTAAACTAACTTAAAAAAACAGACATATTTAAGACTAGCTGATAAGAGATATAATTAAAATAAATAAGTATTCACTAAAATATAATATAAATTAAAAATTTATTTTTCTACAAAATGTAAACTCTAATTGAAGTTTTTTTTTAAAAAGTGAAAGAGTAAAACAAATTCAAAAGAAACAATACTACAAAAAATACATTTCTCTTTTTATTTTTCCAAAGTGAAAAAGTTAAAATATAAAAATAATAATGTGTAAATTTTTTAATGAAAAATTATATTTAAAATTATTATTTATGTGCATGGTGCATAAATATTATATTATTAGAACTTATATTATATATATATGTATGTGTGTGTGTGTATGTGTAAATATATACATATTTAAAACGAAATTATAAACATAATTAAGTAATTTAATAAACTAATAAACTAACTTTTTGACTGAATAAACTAATGTTTTTATAATTACTTAAAGCAAATCTAAGTTATTATATATACACAAAAATAGATCCTTGTATTTAACATACTTTAAAAATATTTGGTAAAAATTAACATGGTAGTTTAAGTATTGAAGTCAGATTAACTCAAATTTAGATTAATATTTACTAATCTTAACTTAATTTGTAAAGTTGAAGTTATAAAACTTAGATGAATATAGTTTTAGTTTTACAGAAAAAATTATAAGAAGTTGTACAAAACTGTGTTAATAAATCATATAGTGGTTTTGGAGTTGAGCTGTTTTCATTCCCCAAAATGTTCTGAACTCTATTAGGAATCTGATTTCTTCAATCCTCTGTAATAGATGTCTTGATAAGCCGTGTGGAGCAAAAATGGCTTGGGATTCTTCTATATATTATCCTAAGCCGAAAGTGGTTTGGAGTAAGGAAATTTTTGTCTTGGAGTATGGTTTTGGTTTAAAGTTGAAATAGATGTTGTATTTTCGTGGCTGTCTTATTGATTACTTTGGTCCTTCGGGACCATCTGATTTGGGCGTTCCTTTGAGCGCTTTAGTTGCGGATACCATCTCGGGAGTCACTGGAATCTTCCTTCTCCTCGTTCTGAGAAACAGTTAACTTCCAAGCTTTTTTCTCTACAATGACGCTTTAGCCAGGCTGTGACTATCCTGTTTGGAGTGTCGGAGGGAAGACTAGACCCAGGCTCTGTTCTAAGTAGATTTGGTTATCCAAACCTGTGGTCTCATGGTCCAGTTTAATTTGGAACACTACAATCATTCCAAAATATAAGTTAACATCTTGGTTATTCGTTCTGAATCGTAATCCGATGCTGGATAGGATCAGAAACTGGGGATGGGATGGCGAGGACACTTGTCGGTTGTGTGGTGTTCTCCCTGAATCCAAGAATCATCTCTTCTTCTCTTGTACTTTCTCATCCATTATTTGGATTTCCTTAGAGAACATCCAACAATGGTTTCAGGAGGCAACTTAAAGATTTTAATAAAAAGAAAAGAAAATAAAATTAGGAAAGAGCTAATTAGCTCAATATATTTATAAGAGTGAGATACCATACAAATGGGGGAAAATGATAGTGATGGGGGGAAGAAAAATGGAGGGATTTAGGGTATGGATTGCAAATAGGGTATCTTTTGGGTGTAGGGAGTACAATTGCTTATTAGGAAATAGAGTGTGCAAGAGCAGCATTAGAAAAGAAAATAAAATTAGGAAATAGAGTGTGTAAGAGCAGTAAATCGCTGGCTCTTAATTAAACAGGTTTGTTAACCTAATTAGAATTAGAAAAAAATAAAAAATAGAAATAAACCCAAGACACACGTCTCTAGCACTTTATGATCTAATCCATAGAGACCAATGATTACACTTTATTTCTATATGATCAATATCAAGCTAAAACAATATGGGGGTTTTGAGATAAGGGTATCATAACAGAAAATAACAGACTAGTTTAAGGGTTTTCAGATGATTAAAAGAGCTAGGTTCAGGGTGATTCATCGGGATACTTAGGATCATGAGCTACACAACTATTCAGGAAGGCAATAAGAGTCAATCTAAAACTTGAACAACAAGAATAGATAAACCCACTGTCGTGGTGTCTACCAATTTATCAAGCAATCCTAATGCCTAAACTGTCGTTTGGATCAAAGAATGATGACAAGCATTAAGTTCAGATTCAATTGGTTCACGGTTTGCCTTAGCATCAGCTTTCGTTGGCTAAGGACAAATCGCTTATCTATGCTTTTTCTAGCAGTCTAAAACACTTTTGATGATTAGATTAAACCTATGATCAGATGATAAATGGCCAGTTTAACATAAGCAGTAAGGATAACAATAGATAGAGATATCAAAGGAATAACAATCTTATTTGTGTCTAGCTCATTGATCCATGATCCCTAACACCCTAAACCTAACAAGCGACTACTCAGCTATGAACAGAGAAATCACAGAGACAATATATGAAGAAAACATGCTGAATCAATATATAAATAAGATAGAGTTCAAGAATCTTCTCAAGGTGAGAGAGATGAAGCCTTCTCCCTTTCAAGGTAGCAAATCTTCAAGTACAAAAGTCTCTAATGGTTTCTTGTGTAAAAACTAGCATCCAATAATAATAGAAAATAAGAAAAGATATATATGCAGGTCTATGGCGGCCTAGGAGTAAAATGGGGAAGCCCTAGGTAAAATCCCAAAATATTTGGAAACTTCTTTAAAAATCTATGCCGCTGGAACATGCACTCGGGTTGCTCCGCTCGACTGTTCTGCGTGAAAATCACTAAATTGCACTGTTTCTCTCCTCTTTTCCTCCAACTGGTCTATCTCCCATAAATGCAACTCTAGACCTGTAATGACTCGAAAAGGACTAGGAAGACTCGATAAAAACTTGAAAACCAATTTAAAAGCATATATACAAGAGGTCTAAAACACCATATATCATCTCTTAATTAAGAGAAGGAAGAAACGTATCTTATGCGACAGGTGTCAAAATATTAGTGGATATAAGAGAGGTATCGAGTTTCTTTCGTTCTTTGTTCTTCGTCGTCGTCGTCCTCCATCTGCCCTGTCATATCTCGCTCTCTCTCCCTCAGATTTTCTTATCTTGTCGATTACTTTCCCTGAGGTAAGGTTCTTAGATTTTTTATCTTAGATCAATTGTGATTTAGAATCCTTCTGGTGAAATCGTATTGAATCGTAAAGGTTCTTAATTTAGCCTTTTTGATGAAAATCTTAAAGCTTTAATATTTACAGAAAGACTTTTTGATTAAAAGCTTAATTCTGTCTACCAGAATAAGGCAGATGATTTTTATTAATTAAGGAATTTGATTATGACTTTGTTTACAGGAAATTTTTCTTTAGTGTTTGCGATTTCCACGAGGGAGAGTGGGTCAAAGACGACTCGTATCCGCTTTACAAACCCGGTTCTTGTTATCTGATCGACGAGCAGTTTACTTGTATAACCAACGGAAGCCCCGACGTTGAGTTTCAGAAATTGAAGTGGAAGCCAAAGCAATGCACTTTACCAAGGTAAAAGGATAAAACTTTTAATTTTGACTTTAAAGTCTAGTACTTTGTCTTATATGGTTGGTGTTGCATGTATTTATATATAAAAGGTTGAATGGTGGCAAATTGATGGAGATGATTACAGGAAAAAGGCTTGCGTTTGTTGGAGATTCGCTGAAGGAATATGTGGGAATCTTTGGTTTGTATTCTTAAAGGATCAGTGAAAGTTAAGAGTCAAGTCTTTGAAGATCATGGACGACATCAGTTCCGTTGCGAGGCTGAGTACTCTTTCGTCTTCAAAGTAAGTTTCTTTCAGCAATCAACAATTTGTTTCATTACTTGTTGATAGGATTATACTTGTGTGTGGTTAATAGGATTATAATTGCACTGTGGAGTTCTTTGCTTCACCTTTCTTGGTTCAAGAATGGGAACTTACGGACAAGAAGGGGACTAAGAAGGACACTTTGCGGTTAGATGTGGTCAGGAAGTCTTCTGAGCAGTACAAAGGAGCTGATGTTCTTGTATTTAATACTGGACACTGGTGGACTCATGACAAAACTTCCAACGGGTAGACTTCGGTCAGCTACTTTGATCCTTGATTTGAGGGATCTGTCTCATTTGTTATGTTTGGATGCTTTCATTAGGGAGGATTACTATCAAGAAGGAAGCAATGTTTCCACTACTTTCCTCCTCATCTGCTTCTGGTGACGATTGTGATCGGCGGCGTCAACTCCGAGTACATAGAGTACAACACAGCACCGAGAATCGTCCCTGAGAAAATCCGTGTTCACTTGGTTCCTCACTCCCACGACGACGTTGGTTGGCTCAAGACCGTTGACCAGTACTACGTCGGTGCCAATAACTCCATTTGGGTACTCTTCTTCACTCCCTTATATATGGATGTAGAAGAAGAATTCGATTCTGTGAATTTAGGGTTTGGTTTTGTTGTCAATTTGATTGAACAGGGAGCTTGTGTTGAGAATGTAATCGAATCTGTCATTGCTTCGTTGCTGGACGATCAAAATATAAAGTTTATCTATGTTGAGATGGTGAGATTCTCAGATATACAGAGACTTTCTGTCTTCGTTTGCTGATGAAATTAACTATGGTTGACTGTTGTGTTAGGCGTTCTTTCAAAGATGGTGGAGGCAACAAAGCAATGCCAAGAAGGTTAAGGTGAAGAAGCTTGTGGACTCCGGTCAACTTGAGTTCATGTGCGTTTTATTTGATCTCACTTTTTTTGTTTTATTTTTAGTGTCCTGTATGATTCTTGATATGTGGTTATTGCAGAAATGGTGGAATGTGTATGCACGATGAGGCGACTCCACATTATATTGACATGATTGATCAGACAACACTAGGCCATCATTTTATCATATCGGACAAAAATCTCATACGGAAGAAATGGCCAAAAAATAATCTTTCACCACCAAAATTATTCTATGTGGACAAGTATGTGTAAATGACGTTTTTACCATTAATGATGGGTCAATATGAACTCTTTGATCAAATCATTTCTGTTTTAATGAGAGCCATTGAATCATGAGAAGAAAGAATGGATGAAATATTACAAGATTGCCATTAATGAAACTTAATCATGAGCTGTCAGATCTTCTTATCATGTTTTAATTTTGGCCATCGATTTCACTCATCTCTCCTTCACTCTCATTCTATTTCCTTATCTCAACCACGTGATCAACTCACAGCCACACAATTTTCGTTATTCATCCGTATTCGACTGGGTACAACCAGTATAACTCTTACAACTAAACATGTTAAAAAATTGGATAACTAGTATATAAATGTTATAATTTATGTATTATATGTAGTTACTATAATCAACACGACTAATAAATCATGGTTTACATATGAAATAAACAAGAAAATATCGTAATTGGTATCTGAAGACAAAATTTCATCTATTTTATTTGAGACTTTTTATATTTTTGTTAACTTATTATATTACACTATTAATTTTACATTATATATTTTTTACTTTTAAGGTTTGTTAACTATATTAGCTATATTATTATGATAAACAAATATCAAACATATTTTTACAATGTTATGATGTGAAAATATTGGTAAAACCCTAAAAATAGACATATAAACAATTGATATATATCTTTATTATATATTAGACGAGTATTACTAGTACAACTAGTACAACTTTGACATTTTAGAAATTAATAAAACCAATTTGGTATTCCATATGAGAAAACAATCAAATATCACAATTAGTATTACTCAAAAAGTTTCTCTTCATTTATTTGTAGTTTTGGAATTATTTTTTTGAAAATTATTGCACAATTCCATAAGTTTACATGATCTACCTTATACTTTTAAGGTTTGTTAACTTGTTTGTCCACATAATTTTTGGAAAACATACATGAAATATATTTTTACAAAATTGTTTATTTCATTGTTACCGGGCACAGACATGTAAACATAAATAAGTGCTACAACTGAAGTAACTTTATTTATTATGTGGTACAACTAATATTTTTCAATTTCACAGCTAATGTACAACTATGCACAAACGGGTATAACTGAAAAACTAGTACAACTATGTTATAGCCGGTATAACTAACAAACTGGTACAACTACTTGGTATTTTATTCAGTATTGTTTTAAATGTGCATCACATTTTAAATGTGTATCATGTTTTAAGCATTGTGGTTTTACACTAGTGTCGAGTATTGACTAAAATACCTGTAAATTTAAACTAAAAAAATTCATAAGAAAGAGGATCTTCGGGTTAATTTGGTGATTTATAGGGCTCACTACCGGGCTGAGATGGTGCATCCGTTGACGGTTTCGGGAAAAGACCACCTTGAGAGTCCGGTTGAGATGCTATTTCTCTTTCGCAATTCCAAGCTCGCTTGGTTGGATTTGACAAGGACACACCATTCTTCTTCTTTTTTTGTTCGTCGCCGGTGAGTCGTTCTTATTCGTAGTCAGCGCTCTCACCTTCTTCTTTCCGGTGAATTGCATTATAGAGCCATAGTTGAAGAATTTTCTGGCTCCGCATCTAGTTTTGTGGTCTCGAGAGAAAAATATGAAGATGATTTTTCCCGAAAAATAGTACAACTAGTATAACTAGTACAACTTGTAAACGTATCAATATCCAAATCAAATATTATTAAAAATATGCTATTCATATATTTGACACATGCAGCCGGAGGAGATTAGACCAATATCTCTTATTGGTTCTACATCATCTTCTTTTATAGCATTTTCATATGCTGAAAACAATAAATAAAAGAAATTATTATGCCATTTCATAATTTCTCAAAGCCGTGTCATCTTTTTTTTGGTGATAATGAACATGGTGATGACGCATAAGAAAATCACTTCTCAAATAACGTCTAGGTTATACTTAATATATTATACTAGTTACACTCGTTTTAGTTGTACTAGTTGGAGTTGTACTAGTTGTACTAGTAATACTCTGCGTTCTTCTTTATCTTGAAGCTCGTATGTAAAAGATGAAATTTGATTTTGGATAATATATAATTGACTAAATCTTTCTATGGGTTGATCGATTTGAGATAAGAAAGTGAAAATTAGTGGATGGTTGAAGAAGATTTTTGATTTTGTTTTATGGTGAAAGAACTAATAATGGAGAAGAAAAGGGGAAGAAGAAGAAACTTTAGGTTAAAGTTGGGTTGAATTTCGGGTCTGAAACCAGGTCGGATTCTGGGTAGGATAGTAATGGCATAGGTTAGTAAATATGTTTAAGTCCTTAGGCTTTTTAGTTATTTTAGTTAGATTTCTATTTAAATTTAAATGTAAAAAAAAAGAAAAAAAGGATGGGTCTAATTCAGATTTTTTGGAACCCAATGGTCCATACTAGCATTTGTTTCCTATCAAAAGTGAGTTTGGTCAGGTTCCTAGAGTCGGTTGGCAAATCGATCATTTTGGACATTATGCAGCACAAGCTTACTTACTTGTGTAGTCTAGTGACTTTTGTACTCTGGTTTGTAATCAAGTGTAGTCACGGGACTGTGGAGTATCAAGAAGCTTGTAACCTTGTGTATCAAAATGTGTAATCACGGGATTTATGTTGTCATTTGTTTACTAGTGGGTGTTCTCTATATAAAGTATCTACTGTCAAAACATGTTGAGCATAACAAGTTCACCTTCTCTCGTTCTCTCCAAACAAAAGAAGCAAACACATTTTGATCAAATGTTTGTCTCATGTTCTATCCATCTCACCAAACAAAACGACCAAACACATTCTGATATAAACAAGTTCATGTTCTCTCCTTCTCTTGATCACAAATTTTAATCACAAAACCATCAAAAACAATTTCTATATGGCTTCTTCTTCGCAAAACACTTTAGATGGATCAATTGATGATACATTTGATCAATATTTTGATCAACACTTTGATCAAACCTTTGAAAATTTTACCATTCTACAGATATCCCTACTAATCTTTGTTTTCATGTTTTTATTTAAAAATCTATGTTTAAAATGTTATCTTTTACTATGTTTTATTTAATAAAAAAAGTTTTAAGTTTAATAAAAAATTATTTAATAATTTTTTTAAAAAAACTTTAAATAAAAAACTTGCAATTGAGGACATAAATGTTCGGGTCTCTTAACGAAGTCTCTTAACACACTTTATTGATTAAAAGTATTAAAGAATAACTAAGAATCTCTAAAATGGGTATATGGGATAATGATAACTAAGAGCATCATTATCGGCAGATATGGTGAGAAGTTCCGAAAGAAAAAAATAAATTAATATTTTAAGTATCACAACTCTTGAAACATTAATAAAGTGACATCTGTTGTTTTAATGTTGCAACAGATTCTAAACTCTTCTACTTTAAGAACTTTTGCTCTTTTTCTTTAATTTATTTATAATTTTTTCTTTTTCTTTTTAAGTTAGAAACTTTTTCTAAAACCAGCGTTGGAGCTGCTTTAAAAGTCCTAACTTATAGGTTTTAAGAAACTATTAGTATACACAAAAGACACTTGTCAATTTATTAGGAAGGATAAATGATTTAATTAGTTTTAAAAAAAAAAAAAAAAAATAATTATAATATTATTTTTTTTTTTTTTTTAGAAACTTACATAGTTTTTTACCGATGGGGAGGTTGTCTTAGTCGCAAAAATGGGGTTCTCTAAGGATTCTTGTCACTAGAATGATATTTTGTTATGGATCCCTACGTTAAAGCTATGGATAATGTTGGTTCTGAGTTGGGCACTCGTTTGATGGATCTCTGGTCCTTTATTTAGCTTTCTTTACTCTGTCTACCGTGATTTATCATAAGCAATGTTCTAAAAATCGCTAGGCGGTAACTAGGCGCTTTATAGAGGACTAGCGACTAGGCGGATTATTCGGGGCCTAGGCGGATTATTCGGGGCCTAGGCGAGGCCTAGACGTTAGCAAATTGTTGATTTATTTTATATATTTTATACATTTATATAACATATTTTAATTTTTAAGTTTAATTATAAAATTATTGTGATGAATTATCAAAATTAGATATACAAAACAGAAGAAAGTAGACAAATTTGTAGATTTGTAATAATATTATTGTTTTATTTAACATATATAGACAATTTTAGATCGATTTTAACCGATTTAGAACAGTTTAAACCAATTTGAATCATATAAATCGGTATAAATCGGATTTTAAGAAAATCGTTTCGGATAGGACCGAGTTGCTGCATAGGCGCCGCCTAGACCGATTTTTAGAACCCAAAGCGTCCCCAATCTCTTCATTTAGTTTCTAAAAGTTTGCATGTTCGGATGTTTTCGTGACTTCTAAGAGCATCAGCAATGGTTGCTGACTGACGGTTAAATCTCTCAAAAAGTAATAAAATAACAATAATTAAATTTTCAATTATTTTTATTTCTGTTTAGATCACTACACCAATAATTAAAGGACATGAGCAAAAACGTTTATCACCTTTTGTTTATGGGTACCTTTATAACGAAACGATTCTGGTCAAATTTGTTTCACTTTCTTGCTTTATCCATTTTTTATATTTGTTTAATAGAAAGAAATTCTTTGAGGTATTGCCACTGCAGATGTTCTGAGTTCCTTGTTGTAAGTTTTTGTTTATTTAATATAAAAAACAGTTAAAAAATATTTTGATAATATAACATATTAGCTTATTTTAATTATAAAATGTTTAGGTAAACCTTACAAATGCGAAACAAATAAAAAATATATTAACCCAGATTAATTATTAAACATCAAAAATTTAATACACAATGGATTTGAACTTAAAATTATGATTTCGTGTTTTAGTAGAACTTATTAGATTCTTGAATAAATCACAATTTGAAAAAATCTTACTTTTCATATAACTAGACATCAAATGTATTTGATATCCAAATTAAATCTTTTTTTATTCATAGATTTTAGATAAAAATCTAAACCTTCATAAAAATAAAAAAATAAAATTAAAATTAAAATTCCATTCTGATATATTATTTTCATATATAATTTTTATAAAAAACAATTGCGCAAAGCATGAAAAAAAGTTTAGTTATAATTATTGTGAAACAATTTTCCGCATATATGAAATCCTCACAGTGAAGATTATCATGAATCGTAAGCTAACTGAGTTTGTATTGGTGACTATAGGGTTGATGAGTATTGGTTGTATTTGTTTGTAGTACTATATAATAACTGAACTAGACCTATAGATTTTTTTTTGAGAAAAGACCTATATATCTGATATGTTGATCAAATTAGGGGTGGCACATACCAAGTACTTGGTATTTTCGTTATATTTGGTATTCAACTTGGTTTGTACGAGAAGTAGAATTTTAGATTTATATTTGGTTTATTGAGAACGAGTGTACTTGTTGTTTCAAGTACTTGTTAAAAATTGACGGACTTGCAAGTTACTTGTCATATTTTATTACTTGCTAATTATCGTTAAGTTATTTGATAATTCATTATAATTCAAAAAAATATAACTTTATTATTTATAAAGAATATCTTATTATTTGTCTTATGTTTCAATCAATTTAGGAAATATATATATATACAAATAGGAAACTCCAATATGCTTATATAAATATATCACTTATGATTGATTCACTTACGGAAATAAAAATATAAATGAGTTATTTTATTGTGATTTAAGAAAATATTTTTTTTTCATGAATAAAAATGAGTAACAAACCAAACAACGTCAAGTAATTACTGTTATTTTAATACATGATACTTGTTTTATACTTGCAAGTAATTAAAATAGATTACTTGATACTCGATTTAGTCAAACCAAGCATCCGATTGTATGAGTCAAGTTCCAACCAAGTAGCGAGTACGAGACGGGTAACTAGTAGTTGTCTCCACCCCAATATCAAATACATATAATCTCATTTACAAATGGGTTTAATCATGTTGTATAGGTCTGATGTAGGGCGTGTTCAGTCCGGATTTCGGTCCGGTTTCGATTCGGGTTTTTCGGGTTTTTGGTATTTCAGTTTATAAAAATTAGCTATTATATTGGAACCATATCTAATTTGGTTTGGTTCGGTTTCTATACTAGCGGTTTTCAGTTTATTCAGATTTTACACCAAAAACCCATAACTATATTTATCTTTTATAAAAATAAATAAATTATATGATTAGAAATCAGATTTATTAAACATAAATATATATTCCTTATTCTAACTTTTAAATATAATATTTTCTGTTTTATTTAAAGAGTAAAATAAAATTAAAAATAGTAATACCATAATATTATTATATAACTATAATTTAGTAAAAATAATTACAAATAAATTGTTTTTAAAATATTTAATTTGATGAAAATTAGAAAACAATTTTTTTAACTTAAAAAAAAATAAGAAACTACTAAAATCAAAGGTTTAATTATAAATATCTTAGTGATAAAATAAATTATGTATGTATTATTAACTTTATTATAAAATTTATATATAAATATACTAATATATTTTAATTAATCGATTTCTTCGGTTTGATCGGTTTATATACCAAACCATATCTATATATTACGGTTTCTTAAAATAACATTCATTAGGTTTATTCGGTCCTACCAATTCCAAAGTTCGGTTCGTTTTTAATTGGTTCGATTTTATCGGATTGAACATCCCTAGTCTGTTGTTTCTGAATCCAACTATAGTTTAGACTTTGGAAAATAATATTATATAAATCAATAGATATGATTAGTTAATAATTTTTTGATTTGAAATTAAACTAGTCAGTATGACACAACCTAACAAAATAATAATATATAAATTTCAGAAAAGAAATTTGCTAATGACTACATTAATATCATTAAATCATAATACGCCATCGGCCACTGGCATCCACTTAAGTTTCTTGAAGACGATGAACATTGATGAAATGTCTCGGAACCGTTGTTTCGTGTTGTCAGATACGTTTCTAGTAAATGTGTTCTCTAGAGCAACTGCAACGCTAGAATCTAAAGAGTTTCTAAGAATTAAAGAAAAAGAAAAAAATTAAAGAAATAATTGAAAGAGAATGAATCATCCTTAACTTACATCTTTTAAAGAACCTCTTATAAATTTCAACCTCCACATGTCATTCTCTAAACGTGTTTCTATCCAAATAAATCAATTGTTTTATTTAAATATAAATTTAATTATTTTATTTAGCAATTATTATTTGGTTTTTAAGAACCTACCTTTAAGGAACTAACTGTTGTTGTTTCTCTTAGAACCTTTCAAATACTGGTTTTGACAACTGTCACATTTTAACTAGTTCATGCTAGAAAAAACAAAATTTAATTTAATTCATAATAAATCAAGTAGAAAATATTATTATTAGTTGTCAGATATATTGTATTTTGGTATGCAACCGGTAACGATGCTTTTAGGGTGTGACTGATGACCAAAAGAATGAGAAGGTATACTATGCTCTTTAATATTTCTTAAACTTTTTACCATTTACGAGAAATAGATTTTCCTTTTCATTCATATTCATTCATTTGTTTGTAGAAAATTATAAAACAAATTAATTTTTCGTTAATTTTGATAAAGAACCGTCGTTCCTAAAATTTTATTCCCGCTCATTGTTCCTATTGTTCCTAATGGTCACACTTAGTGTTATTTTCTCGTTACGCTGAACATTTTGGAACATTGGTCAAAATTCTCGGACCCGAGACGTTGTCCATTTTCTGCGTGCTTTTCTTATCAGGCTTTTAATAATGTTTGGGCTTAGTAGGCCAAAGCCCGTATCCAAAAGTAAACTACACATGGCGGTTATCGGCAATGACAGTTAATAAATATTCATCGTTCATTTTCGAAAGCAAACCCTAATTCAACTTTCTCCGATCGCTGCGATCATCTATTGCACCGGCGGTTATGGCTTTGAACAATCAACGAAGAGCGACGAGACATCTCGCTTTGGGTCTGGCCGATCCTCAGATCATCGTTCCAGAAACTGCCTACGCCGAAGCCCAACAAAACAACCGTCGAAGCTTGATTGGTCGAGTTCTCTCCCCCAGAAGAGTGGATCTCCACGGGTTGCTGGACAGGCTCCCTCTGGACTGGCACGCCGATAAATCTCGATTGCGCGGCCGCATCATCGGGGGCGGGAAGTTCCAGTTCCTGTTCGAGACGGAGCGCGATCTGGAGATGGTTCTCTGGTCCGGTCCTTACACGTACGACGGATGGCTCGTCGTGTTGCAGCGTTGGGAGGACGAACCAGGTCCTGATTTTCTGAAATCGATCCCGATGTGGGTGAAGATTCGAGGGATCCCGATTCGGTATCTGTCTGAAGGAACGATTCGTGAGATTGTTAAGGGTATGGGTGAGGTAATGGAGGTTGAATTAGATGATAAGACTTTTGATGTGCGTTTCGTGCGTGTTCGTGTGGATGTTTCGGTGGAGACAAGACTGTGTTTCAAGAAAGTGGTTAGGTTTGAATCCGGAGAGGTTAAGGTTGTGAGTTTGAGTTATGAGGACATTGCGTGTAATACAGCGCGGTTCAGGTTCTGTCGTAACTGTGGGGATTTGAAGCATCTTAAAAAGTCTTGTACACGCAATTGGGTTGATGTTCCTGACCCTAATGAGCGTGCTCTTTCCCCACCGCCTCCTGATGCTAGTTTTGATGGCTCTGCTGAGAACAATGGTGAAAGGGGAACTTCTTCGGGTACTTTGGAGGGGGAGCTCGAACCAGCGGGTGAAGATGGTGAGTACCAGCAGACGCAAGGTCTTGATGGGGTTGATGGAGGTGACGGTAAGCAGGTGCAGTCTGAAATGGTTGGAACTTCAGCAGAAGGGTCTAAAAGGAAGTTTGAAGCAGTGGAGGATGATGATGGTGTTCTGGAAAAGAAGATTCGAGGAAGCTCTAACGAAACAGAACCACTTGGAGAAGAATGATCTCATGAAGGTTACAACTGTCAGGGATCTAGGTTCGTAGACATTTTCTTGACAGTTTTCAATCTCTTTTTGGTGATCAAAAAGGCTTAGTGTTTTGTTTTCGGTAGAAGCAAGTAGAATAGAACAGTATGTACATAGTGGTACCATTTAATATGGGAAATGCTCGGGGTAATCGGTGTGGTGTATGTCGGATTGTCCAGATAGTGTTTGTTTCATTATGGTCTCGTCTTTTGCTGGTTATATGAAAAAGACTCGTTATGACTTAGGTTATTCACTACAAGAAAACACCTGCTTAACGAGGAAATTTAACGAGGAAAAACAATCCTCGTAAATTTACGTCGATTTTACGAGGAACTTACGTGAAAAACTAAAGTCATCGTCATTTCTTCGAAACGTAACGACAAAAGTGTTTCGTCGTAAAGTAGATGTAATTTGACGAGTATTTTACGAGGAAAAACTATTTTCTCCTAAATACGACGTAAACTTTGCGTGTTATTTACGAGAAAATAGTTTAGTATTTAGCGAAGAAATTTTGAATCCACCAACTTTGTAGGTGTTACACGTTTTTTTTTTGCTACCTGATTAATTTTCGCCGTAAATTCATAGGAAAATTACAACTACCAGATTCGAAATTTCCTATAAATATGGATGTTTGAACATCATTTTAAACACACCAACAACAAAAAACGTGAAAGAAAAAAAATGGCTGGCTCCGGGACTATTTACGAGTTGCGGAAGTGGATGTATATGCATAGAGATGCTAACAGGAGAGTGACGAAAGAATACCTTGCGGGTCTGGAGACATTTATGCATCAAGCAGATTCAACACCGCTCGCCCAAGAAAGTGGTAAGATGTTCTGTCCTTGTCGGAAATGCAACAATTCGAAACTGGCAAATCGTGAAAATGTTTGGAAGCATTTAATAAATAGAGGTTTCACGCCAAATTACTATATCTGGTTTCAACATGGAGAAGGTTTTAATTATGATCAGAATGAAGCTAGTAGTAGTAATAGCAATTTTCAGGAAAAAGAACCGGTTGATCATCATTTGCATAATGAACATAGTTACCATCACGAGGAGATGGTAGATTATGATAGGGTTCATGATATGGTAGCTGATGCATTCGTAGCTCATGATGAAGATGAAGAACCTAATATAGATGCAAAAAAGTTTTACGAAATGTTAAACGCGGCGAATCAACCACTTTACAGTGGTTGTAGAGAAGGTCTCTCTAAATTGTCGTTAGCTGCTAGAATGATGAATATTAAAACTGATCACAATCTACCTGAAAGTTGCATGAACGAATGGGCGGACTTGTTTAAAGAGTATTTTCCGGAAGACAATGTGTCTGCTGATTCTTATTATGAGATTCAGAAACTGGTTTATAGTCTTGGGTTGCCTTCGGAGATGATAGATGTTTGCATCGACAACTGCATGATCTATTGGGGAGATGATGAGAAGCTAGAAGAATGTCGATTCTGCAAGAAGCCACGATTCAAGCCGCAAGGACGGGGACGTAATAGGGTACCGTACCAAAGGATGTGGTACCTACCAATTACAGACAGATTGAAAAGATTGTATCAATCAGAGCAGACTGCTGGAAAGATGAGATGGCATGCCGAGCACACTCAGACGGATGGTGAGATGACTCATCCATCAGATGCAAGAGCCTGGAAACATTTCAACAAAGTACATCCGGATTTCGCTAGCAATATCCGGAATGTGTATCTCGGACTATGCACAGATGGATTTAGTTCGTTCGGAATGTCAGGGAGACAATATTCATTGTGGCCAGTCGTTCTTACACCATACAACCTGCCACCGGAGATGTGCATGCAACGGGAGTTGCTATTCTTGACCATATTAATACCTGGTCCGAACCATTCAAAAAGGTCCCTGGATGTTTTCCTACAACCACTGATAAAAGAGTTGAAGGATTTGTGGTCAACAGGGGTGAGGACGTATGACTGTTCAACGAAGACGAATTTTACGATGCGAGCGATGCTTTTGTGGACCATAAGTGATTTTCCTGCCTATGGGATGTTGTCTGGATGGACTACACATGGGAGATTAGCTTGTCCATATTGTAATGGATTACCCGTCACCTTATCCACACTTGAAGTGGATAAGATTTACGAGGAGGTAAATTTTCAAAAATTTTAATTTTTTATTATTCATTTAATATAACTTTAAATTTTTACTAACAATATTTATTTTTTGTTTTTAAGGTTGTCCCTAAAAAAAAGGGACGGACGTTGGGGATTGGTTCCGTCAACGATGTTCCGAGAGCGACATCGTCTTATGGTCAGCGACGGGATGATGAAGTCACTGAGCTGCGTAGAGAGTCCGCTCAGCTGCGTAACGAGTTGTCCGCGACAAAATCTCGTATGGGTGGAGTCGAGGGTTTCTTAGACGTTATAACGGCCACAAATCCGGAATGGGAGTCCATGTTGAGGAACATGCGACAACAACATCCCATTCGAGGCGAGTCATCCGACGTACATAACGAAGCGGATGTTACGAGGAGGAGTGATGAATTCTACAAGGCGATGAACGACCCTTAGTTTTTTTTTTCCGGTTGTTGTATTATAAATTCAAAACTTATTTATATATAAAATATTTTCATATTGATTTATTTTTATTTTAAATTTTAATTTTATTAATAAATTAAATTATTTTAATTATTTTTAATTATATTTTTAAATTCTGTAAAATAATAAAAACGAAGTAAATTCGTAGCTAATGTACGACCTATTTACGTGGAAACCTTACGAGGAAATGACGAGAAATAATAAACGAGTATTTTACGAGAAAACATTTACGAGGAAATAATGAGGATAGATAAACGAGTATTTTACGAGGAATTCCTTTCGTGGTCATTACGTGTATTTTGCGAGGAAACACTTTCAAGGTATTTACGTGTAGTTTACAAGGAACTCGTTTCGAGGTATTTACGAGGAAATATAGCGACCTCCTTACGTGGAATATTGACGTGGTCTTTACGACGAAATGATCTACTTCGTCTTTACGACGAAATATATTCCTCGCTAAGTTACGACGAATTAGCGAGGAAATATGTGTTACGACAGATGAGTAACGAGCAAACGTGGTTCCTCGCTAATTCGTCGTAAAGCCTCTTTTACGACGAATTCACGAGGAAAACCGCCCTCTTTAAGACTTTGTTTTGTTGTAGTGATTATGATGCACTCTTTACATTATATATTAAATTATCAAAGTAGTTTGTTTAGTTACATGTTTTTTTTTGTCAACCTTATTAATAATAAAGCCCAAATGTACTTGAATTAGGCCTTAAATATGTACTCCATCCGTTCCTTAAAAATACATATTTTAGAGAAAAATTTTGTTTCAAAAAGATCTATTTTTTATATTTTCAATACATGTTTTATTAACTAATTGCAAACTTCAAAAAACTTAATTGCACTAATTGATTTCTTATTAGCTTAAAATTATGGGAAAAAAATAAACACAAAAAATATGCAAATTTAATGTGTTTTATTAAAATGTGTGAAAAAACTAGAATATGAATCTTTTAGGAGTAGAGGCAGTAGTAGATTTTGATCCGCGTTTAAGAAACACATATATTTTTTTGTTGACCGTAGAGCCAAATATTAAATAAATTTATGTCTATTATTAGATATCTATAATATTTAAAAGCTGTTATATTATTATTATTTCAGTCCGGTACAATATTTTCATTGAGTTTTCATATCCGAGTCAGACTTGTGGTCGAACTCAAAGATCCAGTTAGTTATATATAGTGGGGTAGGATATAATAAAACGAATATGGTAAACATACCTTAAAGTAAAAAAGACTGTTATTAACCCAATGAGAAGAATATAATTTTGTTTTTTTGTTTTAGAATATTTCGATATATCAATATATATTTGACTTGTATAAAAATATTTTTTAACAAATGTTATTAGTTTTATTTATAAGTACATTAACTATCAATCTACCAAAATAGTGAACCAAGTATTATATTTTTTCATCTTTTAATTTTATTAATAGTAACTATTATAATTTTTTTTTTAAAATCAGTTTCAGACAAATGTTTTATTATTACAAATCCATACAATTTAAATAATTTTCTATTTATATGTATTTATGTATAAAATGGTCTTCATAATTTGGGCTTTTGTAAAAAAAAGAATTGAAAATACGTCTGAAGTTAATTGGGTTTATAATATTTTTTTATCTAAAATGGGTTGTAAGTAGTGCTGGGTTCGCGGGTCAACCCGCCCCGACCCGACCCGCCCCGCCGCGGATCGAATCATTTTTTCGATTCAAAAACTCGACCTGCATAACCCGCAAACAAAAACTTTTATATCCGCACCCGCCCCGCCAAAACCCGCGGGTAACCCGCCAAACCCGCGGATAATATTAATTATATTAAAAATAGTTATTTTAATTAAAAATTATTATTTTCTAATTATATAATAATTATTTTAATTAAAAATAATTATTTTTATTTATATAATAGTTATTTTTAAAAAATACTATTAAAAAAATATATTTATAATTAAAATTATACAAATATTTATTGTTTTTTATATATTTTACGAAAAAATGTTTTTTTTTCAAAAATGTTTTTTGTTTTTTTTTAATTTGCGGGTTGGCGGGTACCCGCGATTCAAATTCGGCTGACCCGCATCCGCCCCGCTCAAAATAATCTCGATCCGCACCCGCACCCGCGATTTAAAAATTTCAAATGGTTCGACCCGCACCCGCCCCGCGGCGGGTCAAACGGGGCGGGGCCCGCGGGCAATGATTAAGCAGTGGAATACAATTAAATACAGAATCATATATCTTGAACGAAATAATACTGCATGCATCCCTCAAAAGAAGAAAATGTATATCAAAACGATAGAATCAAACAAATACTTCTGAAATTTTTCTCACACATTCAAATCTTCGAGAATAAAACAGTTAAAACAAAGTATATCCAATCATGCAATAATGTAGCCTACCTCGTCATAAAATCAGTTCATACCTCAACATTTATGAAGCATGTGTTGAACATTTGAATATATCACTTACAAGATCTATAAAATTATTCAATCTAGGGAGAACTTACACAGTTATACTCTTTTTACCTGAACATATTTTTTTTTCTGTTACATTTTTCGTAGAAGATTTTTAACAAGACAGCAAACACATTTGAGAAGGTATGGTAGTGACACTGGTCTGCAATGCAAGAAGAGTGTTACACGACTTGCAGGAAAAGAACGCCAAACAAAATTGCACCAACATCTTGATGTTTTCGTGTGAATATAATTGTGTGGAGCCCATTGTCCGTATTCACGTACTGTAACTTCTAGTTTTCATCACCTCAATAAAAACGATCGATTCAATCAATTGTAAATACACCAAATTCGACAATAAAAAATGAAAGTTCTCTTATATATATATCAGTATTCTCTTCCTTCGGTTGGTTTAAAAAAAAAATTGTCTTTATTTTTATTTCTAGTGTAGTAATTATAATAATTAATATTAAAACAAAGAGAATTTACCAAATATGACTCACAACTTGATTTTAACCACAAACCTATACCCAAATTTGAATCAAATGCAAAACTAACATAAAAGTCTTGGGAAATTACAGCCAGCCCCTAGTGACCAAACAAAAAAAACAGAAGCCATTTTTACGAATATAGCCCCAGTAAGTCGTCTGAATCGTCTAAGATGCTAGAAGTCTTCTAGACGATTTCTATTAGATGAATCAAGTAATTCGTAGTTGATCTTAAAAATAATTTATAAATTTTTTAAAAAATATTTTGACAAATGAAAAATTAAAATCATGTAATTATAAACAGTTTTAAGTAATATAAATTAAGATATAATAAAAATGAATAGTTTTTAGCATAGATGAGTGAAAGTAGTTAATCATGATATTCTTTGGTTTTAGGGTTTGACAACATATGTTGTAGTATTGTATGTATTCTTAGGGTTAGATTTTGGAAAGCTTGAATGTTTTTTTGAAAAATTAAAATTTTACCTATAAGTGTTTATTTTTGTGTATAGTAAACACTTTTGAAGTTTAATTTGATTTTATGAAGTTTTTAGTTAATTAATTAAGTTTAGGGGTTATGTTTAGGGTCTAGACGACTAACTTGCAAGTCGTCTGGTGAATAATTTAAAACAGACGATTTACATGTAAGTCGTCCAAATATTCCCGACTAACTTGCAAGTCGTCCAAATAATTTAAACCAGACGACTTACTTGTAAATCGTCTGTGAAGTCTTCTATTTTAGTTTTCCGCTAAAAATATTTTAATTTCCCGCTAAAAATATTAAAGTCTTCTGGGCGACTTACAAGTAAGTCGTCTAGGAAGTCGTCTGAATCAAAAATATTTAACCTAATTGGGTTTTTTGTCTCCCTATATAAAGAAAAAATTACACATTATCTCCCCTCCTCTCAAATGGCTGCAACAAAAATGTAATGTTCATCATTTTAAAACTCTTCAACCTCTCTCTAATCTCTTAGAACTTATAAACACTAAGCTTTATATCAATTTATTGTTTTTGTCTCATGTCTTTCTCACTAATTTATCTTGTTTTTGCAGGTATGTCATCACATGATTCTCATCTTCCACTCATTTAAAGGTAGATCTATCAATTTTAGATATGTATTTTTGTGTGTTTTATAAAGGTAGATTTATCTAATCTTCCACTCATTTTCTCTGTTCCATTTGAACGTTTTTGGATATGCAGGTTTTTCAGATCTGGATTTGGATATGCAGGTTTTTCAGATCTGGAAGACTTCTGGGACGACTTACCTGTTAGTCGTCTAAAATATAATACGCTAGACGACTTCCAGGAAGTCGTCTGGACTTCCTGGAAGTCTTCTGATGAAGTCTCCCTTTCATAACAGATCTGAGCGTTTTGGTAAGTTTTTATATCTGATTTTTCTTTATTTGGTAATTTCCTGTTGTATAGAGTTCTTACTTTTTTTCCAAACTAAAACTCTCCAAACCCACTCTAATCTCTTTGACTTGAAAACACCAAACTTTATATGAATTTTTCAGTTTTGTCTCATGTCGTTCTCACTAATTTATCTTGTTTATGGAGGTTTTTCATCACATGATTCTCATCTTCCACTCATTTAAAGGTATATCTATCAATTTTAGATATGTATTTTTGTGTGTTCTATAAAGGTATATTTATCTAATCTTTCACTCATTTTCTCTGTTTTTAAGCCATTTGAACGTTTTTTGATATGCAGGTTTTTCAGATCTGGATTTTGGATATGCAGGTTTTTCAGATCTGGATTTTGGATATGCAGGTTTTTCAGATCTGGAAGACTTCTGGGACGGCTTATCTATTAGTCGTCTAAAATATAATGCGCTAGACGACTTCCAGGAAGTCATCTGGACTTCCTGGAAGTCTTCTGACGAAGTCTCCCTTTCGTAACAGATTTGAGCGTTTTGGTAAGTTTTTATGTCTGATTTTTCTTCATTTGGTAACTTCATGTTATATAAAGTTCTTACTTTTTTTCCCAAACTAAAACTCTCCAAACCTACTTTAATCTCTTTGACTTGAAAACACCAAATTTTATATGAATTTTTCAGTTTTGTCTCATGTCTTTCTCACTAATCTATCTTTTTTTTGCAGGTTTTTAATCAGATGGTTCTCATCTTCTACTCATCATCCAGAAAAAGTCAAATTTCTGACCCAATCCGGTCAAATGCAAAACTAACCCGTTTTCTCTAGACGACTTACATGGAAGTCAGTCTCGAATTTTTTTTTTCACAAACAAAGATGGACGACTTCCATGTAAGTCGTCTGTAAAAACACATTTAAAAGTCAGTTGCAAAACTAACCTCTGCATTGACCAGAAGACTTTCGTGTAAGTCGTCTACAGCCAGACGACTTCCATGTAAGTTGTCTACATCCAGATGACTTCCATGTAAGTCGTCTACAGCTAGTAAGTCGTCTAGACAAACAGATCTGGGAAAAAAACTGATTTCATAGTTTCAACCGGTGAGATAACTTGTTTATCACACATAAGTCTTCTCCAAGCACCCAGAATCTCAAACAAAAGTAATCCACCAAAGAATCGTAAGCTTCAATGGCTCTATGAACCATAAAAATTTTAGAATCAAAATTTTGGGTTTTTTTTGGATGAATATGGAGAGAAAGTGAAAGAGATGTTGTTTTTAGTTCATAAGAATTGAGAATGAGAGAGTGTAAATCGATTTTTAGGTGCATTAAGAGCTTCAAATTGGTGGTTTTTGGTGGTTGGTGTATTGATGGCAATGACAATATTGTGAATACTTGAGGAAGATGAGGGTAATAGAGTAAAATATGCATTTTCGAAAAAAAAAAGAAAAAAAAAGTGATGGCATTTTTGTAAATAATTTGAACTTTGAGGTGAAAGAGGCAAGTCAAAGTTTCAAAAAAAACATGGGTTAGTTTTGTGTTTGACTTTAAGTTTTAAGTCATATTTTCAAAAGCCCGTTAAAACAATCTATACTATTAAAGCAGAATCCTTCTTATGATTATTTTCATCACCTCAATAAAAATGATCGATTCAATCAATTGTAAATACAACACATTCGACAATAAAACATGAAAGTTCTCTTATATATATATCAGTATTCTCTTCCTTCGGTTGGTTTTAAAAAAAATTGTCTTTATTTTTATTTCTAGTGTAGTAATTATAATAATTAATATTAAAACAATTTATACTATTAAATCAGAATCCTTCTTATGATTATGCCCCTGATTTTCCAAATTAATTACAAAAAGTACTAATACCTTTTTAAAAATTTTAAATGGTAGTCGGCCACATTAATTGCATCAGTCAAAAACAGTTATTTAAAAACAAATTTACAAGCCCATTTCGGCAGTAAAAAAAACCGGGATTTTCAAGCCCATTTCGACTTTATTAGAAACACAATCAGATTATAATCATTTTTAAGTATACTTCAAAGAACTATACTAAAATCAATTTATGACATATATGCTATTTACATTGTATTAGCACTTTAGCCATGCCAAAAATCTGAATATAATCTTTTATTATTACTTTCCATTTCTTTTTTTTTTGGTAAGACCGTCTAAGAAGCTGGATTACTTGTGGGTGAGTTTCACGAATTTATAGACCGAAGCTCTTTTAAATACTTGATTTTTATTGACAAAAAAATTTAGAAAACCCATTTTAAAAACAGTAAAACATGAAAATGGATTCAAATTTTTGTTTGTATTTCTTTTAATCACCTTTTAAAATATGCTACGAAAAGGATTTTTGGAATTTAATAGTTTACAATAAACTAAAAATATTAATACAAGGAACTCTTTTTAAAAAAATAACTATTCAGAATTACTTTGTATGACTATAAAACATCAACACTATTAAAAAATTAGTTATCAAATAACACATAAGATTACAATTAATAAATATTTAATTTTCAAAAGAAACAAATCTCGTGCTTTTAAAACGTGAGTCATTATATATATTATTATATTTATATCTCAATACATATCATCCTAAATATATAAAACAACTACTACACATATAACAAAAAAAACAATTATAAAAATATAAATGTTATAAATATAATATGTTATAAAATAATATATTTAAGAAAGAGATAATCAAAAGCGCGGGTCAAAATCTAGTAATGATTTTAAATCTAAAAAAGAGACGATAAATTTTAACAAAATTTTAAAGAAAATTTTAGACCATGTGCAAAAGCACCTAGTGCACATGGCATTATAAATAGTAGGTATAATGTGGGAGATTATATAGTAGAATATATTCTTTTGTTTCTTTTTATTAATCTAGGATATCCCATGCCTATGGAATGATCCAAACTAATCACGTTGAGAGGTAACTCATTCGCAATACCGTTTTGAATGGCAAATCCGAT
This sequence comes from Brassica napus, assembly GCF_020379485.1. NCBI lineage: Eukaryota > Viridiplantae > Streptophyta > Magnoliopsida > Brassicales > Brassicaceae > Brassica > Brassica napus. The sequence goes on from NC_063444.1 coordinate 35,099,681, forward strand.
AGCTCTGCTTCTCCTTCTGTTTTGCAGAGTTTCAGCCAGAACTGGGATGTAACTAAAGCCTCAACCCAACTTTAACAGATTCACAATTATTTGGCCGCACTTTCCATTCTGATCTTTAGGTACCAGATTCTATAGTCTGTAATTGGAATTCCATTTTAAGTCTCGTTGGTTATGGTCAAATTATGTAATGTATTTCTTTAGTGATAGAATAAGGTGGTATAAAAGGCGGTTCATCTCGAGTCTTGGGATGAATTCACTTTGTAGTGCTTAAAATATATCGACGTACATCGACGTGTCGGTTGAGTAGCATAGAATCCATCTTAATGATCTTAGGTGATACTAGATATTGTCGATGTATGGGGTTGACATCTTTCGAGGTTGAAATCTTATATGGGATCTTATATTCACTAATCTGGTTAATGAAATTGATATTGAGCGCGCACAAAAAAGGACAAAACTAAAATAAAGGCGTTTCAATTCGGTAGGTGTCAGTAATCGAACTCAACCCAAATTTATAACAAACCAATTTAACAAAAAGAAATACCAAAAGAACCGGTACCAAACCGATAAAGAATTCAGAAACTACTATTATGGGGAAGAGGAAAGTCCAACGAAGACGGCGTTTGGAACCTTTAAAATATAATGCACACCATCAATCTTCTTTTCTTCATTGTCTCTTGGCCTTTGGCTTCTGTAAGGGAGAGATCTCTCTCCAGATCTCTTGTTTGCTGTGCGGGTTTCTCTGCTAAGCTCACCACCATGACTCATATCCTTGTCGATTCCTTTGAACTTCTCTTTGTTCCAATCTTTTCTTAAATCTCCATTAATTGTTCTTTAGGTTTGTTCCATGTCGCACCTCATAGTTCTTGAATTGGGTTTTGCGTGTTCTACAAGTCTGAAAATTTCTTGAAATTATATCAAATTATAGTGTTTTATTATTAGATCAGCAATTGTCTTTGGTTTCTCCGTGCGAATCTTCTAAGCAGATCTAATCTTGATGCTCTCGGGGGTTTGCTAATACTTGTGTTAATAAGAACCAAATTAGTTTAGAATTTACTCAAACATGCTTGGGAGAGGTCTCGGAGTCGTGAATGCATCCACCATCAAATTATATAGAAGAAAAAAAATCAATAAAAATGTTATTAAATATCTGATTGGTTTAATACTTTAGTCAAATCGATTTATTTTTCTACTGAGCATCTCCAATGTAAAACTTTATTTTTCCTCCAAAATAAAGTAAAATGGAATATGAAGTAAAAATACTTCAATCCTATTCCATTTTCCACTCCATAATAGAGCAATTGGCAAACAAAAAATAGGTTACTCCATAAATAAAGTAAATTTCTTTATGAAATAGGATATGAAATTGCGTTGGAGCATTTCGTAAAAATTGGATTAGGGTTGAAGATGCCCTAACATCAGTTCGAGCCTTCTGGTGTCTCTCCACAACTTCTGTCAAAACTTGAGTGAGTCACATCTCTACTGCTCCGGCTAGCATTCGTCCTTCTCCGTACTCCTGAAACAATGGAGTACAACAATGTGTTATCATTTCTCTGTAATGAAAAACTAGAGGCAATTATAAGCTATTTCACCTTCTTTATGTGTTCTAGTTCGGCATCATCTTCCAGGAAGAAAGTCAAATACTTGAGCAATATATCTTCCTGTGAAACCAGGACAAAAAAAAATAGAGACTTATTAGGTTTTCTAATAGCCACTAAAAAGACAGGATCAAAGTGCCTAAACAAAGAGACTTACTAAGTTACCTCCAGATTTGCTACATATTTTTTTTTGATCTTCCATGTTTTCTTGCCCAACACTAACAGCACCGTGTATCAGCACAAATTTTATGGGAAAAAAGTTCATAACTACAGCAATCGGTATGCATTATTAGCAAAATACACCTGCACATGACAACACGAACAAAGAGACATACCTGGACAAAAGGGAAGCTGTATTTCGCAGTTATATCTTCGCCGGTAAAGCCGAAAGTCACAGTAATCTAGCAAAAAAAAAAAAAAACCGGAGATACAAAAATGAAAAACCAGGAACCCAACCCAACCTAACTATAAAGACACATAAAGCGGGAGACAGGAGAGTAAAATCACCTTGTTAAGTGTAACGCATCTTAAAACATCCACCATTTTCAATAGAAAGCACTACACAAAAGCTTTAGCACATCATCAGCCAGGAAAACTATAGTGTAAACTCCAAAGCCCAAACATATATATAAGTAAGAGCAATCTTATGAGCTAAATGTCATGGAACACCATGGCAAAAAGGCTCACAATACTACTATCAGAACTCTTAACACTTGAAGATAGAGAAGTAAGAGCATTTCACTTACCCGCCAACGTAGGCATAGTCGGAGAAAATAAAGGTCTTTGTCACATCGAAACCGCAAGCAATGATATCTTTCACATTTTCTCTGCCAAGTCTTTTACATTCCTTCTTATCTATCAGGGCTGGACATAATTACTCGATACTCTACTTATACTCGTTACTTGATCCCTACTCACCTTGTAATTTCAAGTATTCGGTATTACCAAGTCGAGTAATAAATCGACAAATTTCATTACTCGCAAGGACGAGGCAAGTATCAAGTATCATTTTTTTTTTTCGATAGTTGCCTCCTTACTTGCTACTCTTCTATAAATATTTGTTACTTGCTAAATAATACTTTTTATCTGCAAATAATAGTTGTCTTATTTTTAATATTAATTAGTTTAATAAACAAGACAGCCCATTACTAAATAAGATATTAAACTAGTCGGCTTAAACTCGCTTCTTTATAATATGCACAAATATTTTCTCTAAACTAATTTTCATTTTCTTTTTAGTAGAATAAATAATCAAAATCTTATGTCAATTTTTAATAGAGTATAATTTAGTAAGTAATTCTTAAATATCCAGAATACTCACAAATAATTTACAAGTACTAGTAAGTAACAAGTAATAAAGCGCAGCAAGTACCTAATTGATTTTTGATCAAGTCTAGAGATAGCAAATACTCGTTTAACAAGTCAAATAAAAGTCAGAAATTTTATTACTAATGCAAGACAAAGTCAAGTATCAAATACAAGTAAAACAGTGAGTACTCGCCTTGTGCCGAGCCCTAATCTGCTGTATCTATGTTCTTCCATATGCATTTTTCATCATCCGTAATCTGTATAACGAGGGGGACCTTGAACGCTTCCTGCGAGTATCTACAAAGACAATGGCGAGTATATAAAGGATATTGACCTTAAAAAAGACGATAGCTTTATTATAATGTCACTTAATTACTTGGTAAACTAAACATGAAAGGAATCAAATGGCCCAAATGCAAAGATTCTGATGAAGGTCCTCTTCCAGTGTAGAGATAGAACTTGTCTCCTCACTCATACGTATCCAAAACCTCATTGAAGTCCCTGTGTTAACACTCAGCAAAAGAACATAACTTTCACATACTCATCAACGCAAATTAATAGTTGAATCATCAAACAGAAGTTTCCAACCTGTGTGCGAAGAAGACGCCACGGCCGAGGAAGACGTGAGGTTGACGAGAAATGAGTCTTTGAACACGATTAATGAGCGACTCATCTTATCCTCTTGCAGCCAAACTTGTCTATTAGCTTCGTAATCGATTTTACCGCCTTGCCCATGGATTCACCACTTGCTCCGATGATTCGTGTGTCATGGCGTCTTTCTTTTAGCTTCTGGAACTAGAGAGAGGAGACGTGGCACCGGTATTTGCGGATCTTTATAATCCTCATACATATTCCTATAAATTACATAAGCTTTTGGATATGCCATGAGTTTTATATTGAGCTTTTTTGTGTATGCTTCAATAGTTTATACACTTTCTCTTAGATTTTCTCAAATACCTAATATTTGCTTAACATTTAATTATATTTTTGTTTTTTCAGTTAATTATTTTTTGTAATAGATTTTCACTATAATTAAATAAAACTTTCAATTTATTTCATAAGTAATAATAACCATAAAATTTACATAACTTGATATAAAATTGTTTTCTCTTTTTATATTTTGACAATTATGGACATTTTGGTCCACCTTCTTGGGTCTTCCAGTTGTTATAGCAAGGACATTCTTCTTTATTTCCGTATGTTCCTGATGGTACACACAAACATTTCTTACAACATTGGTTGCAATACATCAAACAAGCACTCTTGTGGGATGTCGCTGAACATCGAACATCACATGCCGCCGGACAATCTTTACAGAAATATACAATATTATTAAATGTATTAAAAAATATTTTAGTCAATTATTTATCAGTTTATGGAAAGTATATAAAATTTTAAATGATATTACCCCCAATTTTTACAGAACCCTCTCCTCCTTCCTGAAAATAGTGTTGTGTTAATTAGAAACGATTCATTTTGTTTATTCTTATAATAACTGTTTTTATTGATGTTTAAAAAATATGAATACCGTGTGGATAGACTCTGATGAATTTTCTAATTCATTTGCCTGAAAAAAGAACAATATTTCTGAATGTGATCAATTTACAAATTAATAGAAGGTTAACAGTGTTTCTTGCAATCTTACATTGGAAAACTGAGTAGCAAACAAAAAGCTGAATACAATCCAGACTGTAATGAACTTAGTCATTCTATTGTTTTTTTCTTTGATTTTTTGTTGTTGTTGTTGATGTATTTGCATGTCAATGTTAAACCTATTTATAACCAAAAAAATATCTAATAGTTAAATTAGTTGCCATAATTTGTTTTCTTAGGTGCTACAATAAAAAAGAATGTAGTAATATTTTGTTTGTTAATTGAAATGAAAGCTTAGATAAACTTTAATTTATAAGATACTATTCAAAATATCATTAATTAATTTCCTAACTGAACGTTGTGAGTCAAAATATTTGCTAGTCAATACAAAAAATACATTATTTTGTTTTTACACTCAACGTTTGTAAAATATATAGATTTCATATTATAGAAGGTCCATTAGTGGATTAAACAACATTACTAGATTTCATATTTTATTGGTAAATTTACTAACTCTTCTGTTTGCTCCGGCTTTCGGTTTTTGGCTCGGCTCCAGTTTTTTTGTTTTGTTTTGATTTGATTCCAGTTCAGTTATGGTTTTTGGTTTTTCGGTTCAAGAAAACGGTTCAGCTATTTATCAATTTGAGTTTAGTTTTGGTTTTTGGTTTGGTTCATATAGCAATATGTAGAACCCGATAAAATTTTGAATTCAATTCGGTTTGGTTTGATAAATAACTGAGTTAAAATTTTAATGATAGATTTTATAAATAAAATATGAAGTGTATTATCATATTAAAACCGTTGCAAATATTCACTTAATAATTACAGAATATTCTAAGTATTTGAATGTTATAACTATGAATTTTGTAAATAATTTTTCACTGATAAAATATAAATCAATACAATCGCCATATTACAATGTAAATTATATTTTTATATACTGGAAATATTTAGTAAATAGTGAGCATTTGGAGGGACATTCTTAAAGCATATTTGTTAAGTTTCTATAAACTTTGTTAAAGCAATATTAAAATTTTAATAATAAAGATCTCAATCTAGAGTTGCTCCGATTTATTTTCAAAATATTACATTTGCTTGAATTTATTTATAAAATATTTTTTTTAAAATATAAACAGATGTTCAAATTTTGGCAAAAAATCTGCCATCTATAAATATTTTCAAAATCTAGATTTGCTCCCATATATTTTCCAACTAAACTGAATATGCTTAAATTAAAAGTTTGAATATTTTTTTATTTGTTAGTTTATATCTTTCTATATGAATTTTGTTTTTGAAATTTATATTTATTGAATTATGAAAAATGTAATTTAGAAAATAATATTTAATTCTAATTTACATATATTACAGTTCAATACTACACAATCAAAAATAGGATGATTATAAACTATGATTCATAGTAAATGTTGATTATTACATTTTGTAATAATTAGTTTAATTATTGATATTTGTCTTTTCTTATAACAAAGTGAAAACCATATTTACAAAATCAACACTTTTATACTATTAAATTATATGCTTATACCATTTTTAAATTTTAAATTAATAGCAATAAATTTTTTAATGATAAATAGTAATATTGTAAATAAAGTTATACTATAATTTGTCTTATAATATTATAAAATATCATTCTATTACTAAAACATATTGAAAGATAAGTTAAATGTTTATAATAAGAACTAATTTATTTTTAATAAATTTTAGTTATTTTTAAATTTTGTAATAATTAGTTTAAATATACACATTTGTTTTTTTATAACAAAATGAATACCATATAAAATATTATGATCTATCTAACATGTATTCTGTCATACAATAAATTTTTTAAAAAATTGCAGCTTAGGGGCTGTTCGTTTCTCCATCTATCATCTCCATTCATCTATTCTATTTATGTGATCCATCTAGATGATTCATCCAAATTTTAAGGGGTTGTTAGTTTTTCCATCCAAATGAGCCATCTGGATGAATTTATGTTCGTTTATTTATTTCTATTCCCATCCAGATAAGTTTAAAAAACAAATTACAAAATACCAATGTTTTGATTTAATCATATTTTTGATATTAATTTTAACTATACTAATTTTTATTATTTAGTCTAAAATATTTTTATACTGAACTTATTTTTAAATTAGCATTTTGGCAGTTTTGTGTTTTCGGTTTTGGCGGGAAAACACTTTTGCGGTTTTAGTGGAAAACACATTTTTGCGGTTTTGGCAAAAAATGTGTTTTTTCGTTTTTTGCAGGAAAACCCGTTTTGAAAAAAAACACATTTTGGTGGGAAATGCGGTTTTGCGGTTTTGGCGATAAAACACTTTTTGCGGGAAAAGATGTATTCGCGGGAAAAGATGTATTCGCGGGAAAAGACGTTTTTTTTTGTTTTGGCAGAAAAAACGCGTTTTCGGTTTTGGCGGGAAACATGTTTTTTTCAAGAAAACGCGTTTTGGTAGGAAACTCGTTTTTACGGTTTTGGTGGGAAAACATGTTTGGCGGGAAAACACGTTTTTACAAATCTGGCGAGAAAACACGTTTTTTGTGGTTTTGACGGGAAAATGCATTATTGCGGCTTTTGCGAGAAAACACGTTTTTACAGTTTTGACGGGAAAATGTGTTGTGCGATTTTGGCGGGAAAGTGCTTTTTGGCAGTCTTGACGGGAAAATGTGTTTTGATGTGAAAGTGCATTTTTGTGGTTTTGACGAGAAAATGTGTTCCGGCGGGAAAGTGCGTTTTGACGAAAACTGCGATTTTGGCGGGAAAATGTGTTTTGTGGTTTTTGTGGAAAAATGCGTTTTGTGGTTTTGTCATTTTTCGTGACTGTATATATATATATATATCTATATATCTTATTAAAGTAGAAGTACTTTAAGTTTTTATTTGGCAACATGGATAAAAAATAAAAAATAAAGATTAATCATGTTGTTTGGAAACATTGATAGTAAGTAAATTAAGAAAAAAAAAGCAATGGGCTTATCTTATTAAGAAAAATTAGAAGTCCATTATTATGTTATATTAAAAATTAATTGGCTTATGTTACTTGATGTACATAGTTTAAATCAAAATAATAATTTAAAATTGATTTATATCAAAAATTTATTCCAAAATATACATATATTCAAAATTTAATTTTTACTAAAATATTTTCAAATAACCATTATAATATTTTTTTCAATATATATAAGAAAAATACAATACAAAGCTTAATTTCAAACACCGACTTAAATTATGATTTTTATATTTCACATAAAAATTTAAAAATATAATATATGTGATTACTTATATGATGGTACAATTAAAATACTATTAATTATATCGTTACTTGTATGATGGTACTTATAAAATACGGTTAATTATAAGATGACACATATATGATATATAATAGTGACTAGGGGTGGACGTTCGGGTACCCATTCCAGTTTGGGACGGGTCTGTTTGGTTTCGAGTTTTTGGGATCAAATATTTCAGCCCCATTCAGATATTTCTAAATTTTGGTCCGGGTTCGGTTCAGATCTTTGCGGGTTCGAGTTGGATTGGAATAACCCATTTAAACTATTTTTAATTCATTATATACTCTAAATTTCTCAAAATCTAAGAACAAAATAATATATTACATATAAATTTGAATAACATATGTTAGAGTACCTAAGCTTAACATATAAATTGGTTTGGTTTAAATATTTGGACATAGAATCAATAATTATTTTAAGTATTTTTGGTGTTTTGAATATACTTTAACTATTTTATATATTTATTTTTGACTATTTATATATATTTTAAAGTATTTAAACCAACTTAAAAGTGCCATATATATTATGGATGTTTTTATGTACATTAAATCTAAAAATAATTAATATATATAAGTGCAATATTCACTCGAATAACATTGACAAATAGGCTTCAATATGGGCGCGATGTTGGAGGCGACAAAAAAGGCGAAAGCAAAACGGTTTCTTTTTCTCGCCACGATCTGCGTGGTTGATGATTTTTTTCTCAATGTTGTGGTGATTTTCTGTTCGAAATCAACCACGATGTTGTCTCTCTCCATGATCCCTCAGATGGGTAATCGTGATGTAGTGGTTCTAATACAGTTATGGTGGAAATGGGTATTTAAAAAAAGATTGGGAAGATCGTTTCTGTATCAAACTTGCTCTAACTATCTTACAAAAATCTCAATTAGACATCTCAGATCGCTAAATTCCTTAATGGCGGAGAACATCCGAAGATCCTTACAAGATATCAATCTGGGCGCTGATGACGAACCTTTTGTCTTGCCGGCTGATGTGGTGAGACAGGCGGAGGAGGAGAACTGTTTCATCCTAATTGGCCGTCCGGTGATGCCTAGAAAACAAAACCTTCAAGCAATCGTTGCCTCTATGCCACGATCCTGGGGCTTTGAAGGCTTGGTTCGGGGAAGAATCATCGAACACAGACGATTCCAGTTCGTCTTCCCGTCTGAGGAAGCAATGGATACGGTGATAAGAAGAGGCCCATGGGCGTATGCGGATCATATGCTTGTTCTCCAGCGCTGGACCCCTCTGATGGAATGGCGATGCTCAATTTCATTCCTTTCTGGATCCAGATTAGGGGCATTCCACTCCAGTACATGAACCGAACGGTGATTGTTAACATTGCGAGAGTACTAGGAGAGTACATCCAAATGGACTACAACGAGGAGGTGGGAAGCAGAATGGAGTTTGTCAGAGTCCGCCTCAATTGGAATGTTAACAATCCCCTGAGTTTCAGAGAAACTTCCAATTCACCCCTGGAGTTAACACTCTCCTCAGGATCCAATACGAGAGGCTTCGTGGGTTCTGTGAAACATGTGGCATGATCACGCATGACTCTGGTGCCTGCTTGATTCAAAATGGAGGTGCTGACCAGAATGATGAAGATAACGACAGTGAAGGCGACGATGCTGATGTGGAGTTGGTACCAAACCAAGGAGTCCTTATTGAAGAGATCACTGAGGAAAACGATGAAGTAGCAGACGCAGATAATGAGGCTGAGGGGCACAACGTGGAGGCTGAAGCAGAACCTGTGGACCCGGAGCAAGAGGAGTATGAAAGAAACATCAGGGTATGGGAGGAAGAAAATGATGATGATCACCTTTGGAAAAGTGAAGGGAAGCAAACGATGTTCTCCAGTGAGATAGATGTTGAAGAAATGTATAATCCGCTCTACCATCATGGTCAGGTTGTCCCAAAAGAGACTTGATATGATCATGGACCAGCCAAACAAAGAAGATAATGAGAGCATGGATGATCCAGCTGATGGAGGAGCTCTAGCCATATCTGAAGGTCCTATGACTCGAGCCAGAAGCAAGCAACTCAAAGAAGCCATTGGAGGATTACTTAAGACATCACTGAAGCAAGAAGAGAGTCTTGGAAGAAGCTTGATCAACCAAGACACACTTGCCACAATTCAAGCCATCTCAGCTCCAAGATAGACATCAAATGAGCAAGTAACATATGTGTGCTCTTTTTCCCTATCTTTGGTTTTGTCCCACTGGGTTTTCCAAAGATAGGTTTTTAATGAGGCCATATGTTGCTTTCCTATCACTCATTTGATGATCTCAGTTCAAGACTTTATTTTAATTATTTATCTTTGATAACATGAAGCAGAATTGGGCTCCTAGACTTGAGAATTAGGCTGCTAGACTTGAGAATTAAGCTGCCAGACTTGAGAACCCTTATAAGGTTTTTATAAGGTTTTATAAGGTTTATTTTTAAGGCTCATTTAGAGACCAAGGAGCCTGTTCCTTGCCTTCTCTATAAATATGTGTCTGAAAACCCTAATAGAACTATCCAATCTTTATTTCTAAACTCTTGTTTCTCTCTAGTCGGCCGCAAGCTTGTCTTGTAGATCTGAGATTTCTTGAGTCTTTGTTAGTGTGTCATATCTAACAAAACCACAAGAGTGATTGTCTTGGTGTGTCATATCCAAGGGATTCACTTAGGAGTATCAAGGAGACCTCTCACATCTCTTTGTGTCACCATTCATTCCACAAACCTTGAAGCAGATTGAGTCTTTGATTCTCTGTTTGCAAGGATCTATCCCATTCCAACCAGAGAAGCATCCTAGGAGTGTATTATGTGGTATCAGAGCAAATCTCTGGAAGGAAGTTTCTAAACTCTCTACTTCTATTTTCAATTTCGAAATTTTCTTATGAACCCTAGATCTGAAAAAAAAAAAAAAAATTGAAATTCTTCTAATCTGTTTAGATCTGTTCTGTTTGGGTTTGTGGTCGAAATTCTCTGTCTAGATTTGAATCTGATTCGATTTGGGCTTGAATAGGTTGAGTTTTTCTTGATCTGTTTGAGTTTTTGGTCAAACTGTTCTAGATCTAATCTCAGGTTGAGTATCTGATTATTGTATGATTTAGGGCTTGTTATTTTCAATCTGAGTTCAATATTGATAGATCTGTTGTTCTGTGCTTTGAATGTGATAAATCTGAGAATTTTTATTCTAGATCTGTGCTGAATCTGTTTCATCTCTTGTTTGTTTTCCTTATTTAATTTTGATTTCGAACTACTTACTGGCTTAGTCTTTCTCTTGTCTCAGGTACCATGGCAGGAGATCAAAAAGGAGAACTCACTAAGGATGAAAAGCTTTTACTTAAGGTTATGAGTGCTCAGATGCAGGAGAAGATGAAAGCCAGCCATGATAAATTCCGGCATGAGTTGAGACAGGAACTCCAACAAGCTACTGGTCAGAGTTTTGAGTCTAGAAGCAGTGAGAGGAGACAAAGACGTGGGCATGAAGGCCGAAGCAATCACAAAGATAAATTGGCTGATCAAAAGCTAAAAATCCCTCCTTTCTATGGTGATGCTGACCCTGCTGCATACGTGGAGTGGGAAGAGAAGATGGAGTTGATTTTTAACTGTCAACACTCTGCTGAAAGAAAGAAGGTTCAAATGGCTACTGCTGAGTTTTATGGTTATGCTTCAAGCTGGTGGAATCAATTGGTGTCATCTAGGAGACACTATGGAAAAGAACCTGTTGCAACCTGGCTCAAATTGAGGGCTTTGATGCGTCATAAGTATGTTCCAAGACAGTACCACAACGAAGTACTTCGAAAACAGTCTGAAACAAAGCCATGCTCTTCAAACTCAGTCCAGGAACAACAAAGCAGAATGAGATCAAGTTCAACCAGTGTTATTGGTTTACCTAACAAGACAACGAGCTGGTTCAGTGAGGAGGACATAAAGAAGCTGTCTCAGGTGATTATGGATGTGGAGAAACAATTCAGGGATACCCATACTACACGTCCATCCTTAGAAGAACAGAACCAGGAGTTAATCACTTCAGTCTCAGAACTTAATTCAGCAGAGCCGGTATCAACTACCTCTATTCAAGGAGATCAAGCCAAAGAATCATCAGTTGTCATTCAGAAAGATGAGCAGCCTGTTCAGAACGTCATGGTTCCTTTCAAACAAGCCATAGTACCAGAAGAGACACCCAGGGAACCACAGACAGCTTGCAAAAAGGGACAACTGATTGTCTTTGATCCGTGTGATCTCCAAAAGACATTCTTGGATACTTTTCTGATCCATCTCTTTGTCTGGAACAAGACCAGAGCAGTAGAGCTTTCAAGACACGAACTGGGCATGGAACATGTTGTATTTGAGCCTGGAGGAGATTTGTGGAATCACAGGAACAATCCCATAGTGATTGAGAAGAAATCAGCAGCAACAACAATTGTTTTTGGTGATCTTTTACCATCTGAAGTTAAAGGGATGCACGTCTCAGCTCAGCAAGAGTTTCACTACGAAACCAATTGGAGAATGTTACCCACTCTTTCCTGGATCCAACAAACCAGACAACGCAATTGGGCTGGAAGGTTACAGATCTACTTATGGAAACCTGGAGCATATGACAGCATACTTATCATCCCTGGAGAGTGCTCTGCTCGTGCTAGAACCAGCTTGGGTAATAAAGATTTGGAAGCTGATCAAAATGTCTTGCTTCTTGATCATGTCAAGGTGTGGAAGCCACTAGATTTGCAAAAGCTTCAATACCATTTCAGAGATTGTCAAACCAAGAGTGGAGATGGAGATTTCATTAGAGTAAATGGTGAAGTGATTACTGGAGTAGGAGGAGAACTCATGTTTTCTTCTCAAATCAAGGAGAAACCACCAGATGGACTCAGTCTACATCAATCTCCAAATAAACCAACCCGAGGTAATTATCTAGATTCAAAGAAACGCATGAAAACTGATTTGCTTTCAATTGGTACAGGACAAACAGTTTTGAGTGCTATACTTTTCGAAAGGAGAGGCTATAGTAATGATCAGAGTATCAAGAATGGATCCTTGGCTAAATTGGAGATGCAACAATCAAATCTTGGAAGCTGTCTAGCCGCCAGCTTTGACATAGGAGCAGTCCGAGGATCATATCTCAACAACCAAAAGGAATTAAGCAACAAACTCGACTGCAATAGAAACATAACTCATCTGGGTCTCACGTCGAATTGGAATCATGTCAAAAGCTTCTCAGGTGAAATAGTTATGAGTTTTAGAAGTCGGGTGATCCTGTGTTTGCTTTGTTTGAAATTTTCTGAGTTTAGAACATCTCAATTCTATCTATGGCGACCAGGTGAGTATGTTAATGTAAGTGATCATGTTCTCAAGAATTCTTTTATCACTGATTATACAGATATGATGCACTTGTTTTTGTCAAAAGAGCCATGTGCAGATTTTAAGAGAGTTTGGAAGCATATAAGAAGAAACTACAAAAATGAGGAAGATAAGAGATTCAAACCACCTGATCTAGACCAGGATAACCACCAAGACGTCCCTGGCTTTATCATCATCAAAGAAGCACCTCCAGATGTAGCCTACAATCCAAAACCGAGCAGAAACAAATTTGGGATAAGACTCTTACTTTATGACAACTTCGCATGTGCTAACTTGTTTTGTTTCAGTGTGTGTGAATCGGGTTTGGGGAATGCATCAGGAGTATGGAGAGCCCAACGTATCAGTTCCTTCTACCAAACAAATCCAGTCAGCAACAATGCCTATCAAAGAGGCTTGCAAGGTAAGTGTAATCTGATTATCAACGTTAATGTTACTGACTTGGCTCCTTTTGTTGCAGATGAGCTAGATTTGAGGACAAATCCTTTTCAAGAGGGAGGGGATGATATGATCATGGACCAGCCAAACAAAGAAGATAATGAGAGCATGGATGATCCAGCTGATGGAGGAGCTCTAGCCATATCTGAAGGTCCTATGACTCGAGCCAGAAGCAAGCAACTCAAAGAAGCCATTGGAGGATTACTTAAGACATCACTGAAGCAAGAAGAGAGTCTTGGAAGAAGCTTGATCAACCAAGACACACTTGCCACAATTCAAGCCATCTCAGCTCCAAGATAAACATCAAATGAGGAAGTAACATATGTGTGCTCTTTTTCCATATCTTTGGTTTTGTCCCACTGGGTTTTCCAAAGATAGGTTTTTAATGAGGCCATATGTTGCTTTCCTATCACTCATTTGATGATCTCAGTTCAAGACTTTATTTTAATTATTTATCTTTGATAACATGAAGCAGAATTAGGCTGCTAGACTTGAGAATTAGGCTGCTAGACTTGAGAATTAAGCTGCCAGACTTGAGAACCCTTATAAGGTTTTATAAGGTTTTTATAAGGTTTTATAAGGTTTATTTTTAAGGCTTATTTAGAGACCAAGGAGCCTGTTCCTTGCCTTCTCTATAAATATGTGTCTGAAAACCCTAATAGAACTATCCAATCTTTATTTCTAAACTCTTGTTTCTCTCTAGTCGGCCGCAAGCTTGTCTTGTAGATCTGAGATTTCTTGAGTCTTTGTTAGTGTGTCATATCTAACAAAACCACAAGAGTGATTGTCTTGGTGTGTCATATCCAAGGGATTCACTTAGGAGTATCAAGGAGACCTCTCACATCTCTTTGTGTCACCATTCATTCCACAAACCTTGAAGCAGATTGAGTCTTTGATTCTCTGTTTGCAAGGATCTATCCCATTCCAACCAGAGAAGCATCCTAGGAGTGTATTAAGACTCCATCTGAATCGTTACTCAAGAGGAAAGCCTGGCTCTCAGCTGCTACTGACAACTCAGAGATGTTTCATAAGAGGGAAGCTAGTGGGACTAATGGAGTGAAATGCAAGAAAGGTCGTGTGATGGTGCAGAATGAGATGGAAGCAGACGTGGGTGAAGCAATGGTTGACACCAACAACATGAGAGGCGCGATGGGCCCTAAAACACCTCTTCCACCATGAGGACAGCCTGTTGGAACTGTCGAGGCTTAGGCACAGATTCGACGGTTCGACGCCTCAAGGAGATATGTCGCAAATATCTCCCGGACATTCTGTGTCTATCAGAAACTAAACAGCAAGATGACTATGTGCGTGATGTAGGAGTTCAGCTAGGTTTTTCTAATTATGTTGTTGTTCCCCCAGTAGGAGTAGGAGGTGGCCTTGTTATTTTCTTTCAGCAATCAGTTCGTTTGTATGTGATTAGCCAGTCTGCTCAGCTTGTCGATTGTAATGTTGATTTTAATGGAATCAGTTTCTATTTTTCCTTTGTGTATGGGCATCCTAACCCGTCTTTCAGACATCACACTTGGGAAAGATTAACTCGATTAAGTCTTACTAGAAGACAACACCTGTGGTTCTTGTTGGGAGATTTCAATGAGATCTTGGGGAATCATGACAAGGAAGGAGGAAAGCTGAGACCTGAAAACTCATTCAGTGAATTTCGACAGATGATGAGAACTTGTGAGTTCACTGATTTGCACTCTGTTGGTAATCGACTTTCATGGGTTGGTCAACGTGGAAGACATTTGGTTAAATGCTGCTTGGACCGTACCATGGCAAATACTAGATGGTTTGATCTTTTCCCTGCATCTCAGACAGAGTATTTGGAGATAGGTGAGTCTGACCATAGACCATTGGTGTCTTTTATCAGTAAAGAAAGTTATGAACCTCCGAGAACTTTCAGATTTGATAGTCGGATGATGACTAAAGATGGTTTTGCGGAGAGTGTGAAAAGGGGCAGGAGAGGAACAGGTCAGACCCAACTGTTACAGATGCCGTTAGCTCAAAGATTGAGTAGTTGTCGACATCGCATATCTAGATGGAAGAGACAGAACCGTAACAACGCTGAGGAAAGAATTGAAATGTTGAGAGCTTTGTTGGACAAAGCCATCACTTCAGCTAATGTATCTCAACAACGAAGAACATAAATAAGAGAAGAGTTTTGAACCAAGCCTATATTGAAGAGGAGGTATACTGGAAACAAAAAAGCAGGATCAACTGGTTGCCCTCTGGAGATCGGAATACAAGATACTTTCATGCTGTAACAAAAGGAAGAAGAGTTAAGAATACAATAAACTCAATTCAAGATGAACAAGGGGTTATATATCGTGGTCACTCAGAGATCTCGCAAGTGGCTGTTAACTATTTCCAAAACCTCTATGCCTCTGAAGGGACTGATCCACATCAGTATGTTCGAGTATTTCAGAATCTACAACAACGAGTTACTACAGAGATGAATCAAGATCTTACTCGTATGGTTACAGAGAAGGAAGTGTTCACAGCAGTTATGGATATAGGAGCTCACCGTACACCAGGGCCTGATGGCTTCTCTGCAGTGTTTTATCATCACTATTGGGATGATATAAAGGAGGAGATCATGAAGGAAATCACGAAGTTCTTTGAAACAGGACATTTGGATCCTCAACTCAGTTGCACTAACCTATGCCTGATACCGAAGGTCTACCCTCCATCTGTTATGAAGGATTTTCGACCAATAGCGCTCTGTAATGTATCTTATAAGATCATTACTAAAGTTTTGGTTAATAGGCTTAAAACTCATCTCGGTAGCACTATATCTGAGAATCAAAATGCCTTTATCCCTGGAAGAATGATCTCAGATAACATTGTTGTTGCTCATGAAGTCTTTCATTGTCTAAAAGCTAGAAAGAGGCAAGCTACATCGTATATGGCTGTGAAAACAGATATAACTAAGGCCTATGACCGTTTAGAATGGAGATTTTTGGCTGAGACAATGAAGCATTTGGGATTTGACAGGCGTTGGATTGGCTGGATTATGGAGTGTGTCACTGCTGTCAGATACTCAGTTCTAATCAATGGGAAGGCAGAAGGATTCATTACACCAGCTCGGGGGCTCAGACAAGGAGACCCTTTATCTCCTTATCTTTTCATTTTGTGTGCTGAAGTACTCTCAACACCTGATGACAAAAGCGATGGAAGACAGATCACTTATGGGAGTGAAGATATCCAACAATGCACCAGCGATTAATCACTTGTTTTTTGCTGATGATTCGTTGTTCTTCTCATTGGCTAATATCAAAGCAGCTAAGAAGTTAAAGTCTATCCTTGGGTTATATGAGGCAGTCTCTGGCCAAGCAATTAATCTCTCGAAATCATCTATCATATTTGGAGCTAAGGTCAATGACTCAGTTAAGACAAGGATGCGATCTCTATTAGGTATTTATAATGATGGGGGCTTTGGAAAGTATTTGGGTTTGCCAGAACATGTGGGAAGCAAGAAGAAGGAGATGTTTGCATATGTTATTGATAAGGTGAAATCAATAACACAAAGTTGGAAATAGAGACACCTCTCCCATGGTGGTAAAGAAGTATTGCTCAAAGCAATTGCAGCTGCAATGCCAATATATTCTATGAATATATTTAGATTAACAAAGGAGACCTGCTCGGAGATTAATGCGATTTTGGCAAGGTTTTGGTGGAGCTCGGGTGAGAAAAAGGGACTTCATTGGTATTCTTGGGACAGAGTCAGTGTACCAAAAAGAGAAGGAGGATTGGGGTTTAAAGATTTAGAAGTATTTAATCAAGCTCTGTTAAGTAAACAGGTCTGGAGGATAATGCAATATCCTAATTGTCTTATGGCTCGCATGCTACGCGCCAGATACTTCTCAGATGGGGATATACTAAAGGCTACACTGAAGAAGAAAGCATCTTATGCTTGGAAGTCAATCCTATATGGCCGTGACCTGATCACTAAAGGACTATGGTATATAGTGGGCAATGGTGACCTAGTTAACATGTGGACAGATCCATGGATACCTGATCATCCACCAAGACCACCACGAGCTAGAGATATATTGGTTGACGGAGAGAAGGTGAAAGAATATTTAGATGTTAACCGAGGTAGATGGAATGAACAGAAGCTACGCGAGATGGTGGTTGATGAAGATGTGGATCGAATTCTTGCTATTAGAATTAGTCCTGTGGCAACACAAGACCTGTTGGGCTGGCACTATAATGAAGATGGCTTATATACAGTGAAGTCTGGGTATTGGTTGGGAACTCATCTGCCAACTATTGATCCTCCACAACCAACCCGTGGAACGACAACATTGAAACACAAGATTTGGAAAACAAACGCTCCTACGAAGCTAAAACATTTCTTGTGGAGGATGATATCTGGTTGTTTAGCGACCGGTAACAATCTTAAGAGAAGGCATATCACTCAGAACGATCTTTTTCGACGTTGTTGCAATGTAGAAGAAACATAGGAGCATATTTTCTTTGGCTGTCCGTATGCTGCAGGTATTTGGAGAGCTTCAGGGCTCTCTAACCTTATCATCAATAACTCCACGGCGACGCTTGAAGAGAAGATAGAGGCATGCTTACAATACTCTTTCTCCACAAGACTTACTCATTTTCAAGACTTGCCTCTTTGGATTTTATGGAGGCTTTGGAAGAGTAGGAACATGCTAGTTTTTCAACAAAAAGATATACTGTGGAGGGCTGTGTTAAGATATGCGAAAGAAGATGCAAATGAATGGAAACAGAGTGACCTTTTGAATATACCAAATCATAGCAGGAGAGGAGGAGGTGCTACGCTTGAGGAAAATAAGAAATGGAAACGACCCCTCTAGGATGGATCAAATGCAACACTGATGGTTCATTTAGACAACAGTTGGGTGATGCTACTGCTGGTTGGATTCTTCGGGATGAAAATGGGGTTTACAAAGGATCGGTCCAAACAAGAGGTAAACGAGTTCAAAATGCACTTGAAAGTGAGTTACAGGCGATTCTGATGGCCATACAACATTGTTGGAGTCTTGGTTATAAGCAAGTGATTATGGAAAGTGATTGTCAAAAGGCTATTGACATCGTGAATAATAAAAAACTACATTTCAACCATTATAATTGGATACGTGATATAAGATGGTGGGCAAGGAAGTTCCAAAGCATCAACTTCAAGTGGGTTAGTAGAAAAGCAAATGGAGCAGCGGACATTCTAGCAAAACGAGTTGAAGATGGAGTAGTTTTTCAATTTCATTATTATGTACCTCAAATTTTACATGCTTTCTTGCATATGGATCATGTAAGTTCAATATAAGTAATGAAAGTTGACGTTAAAAAAAAAAATTAATATATATAAGTATATAAATCTATTTCGGATACATTCAGATACCCGAAATACTTTGGTTCGGATCGGATTGGTTTCAGTTCTCTAAATACCAAAATTTTGAACAATTCAGATATTTTATTAATTTCGATTCGAGTTTAGTATTACTTTTTGGATCGGAATCGGGTCGGTTCTTCGAATTCTAGTTTTTTGCCAAATCCTAAATAGCAACATATTTTTGAAAAATACATCCGCGCGAGTGCGCGGTTCAAAATCTAGTTAGATTTAAATTTGTAATTTGTAAATTATATAAGGGTATAATAGACATTATACTATTTTGAGAGAACTATTTTTATCCAGATTGTCAAATTTGAATCAGCCAGCTGATTTTCAAAATTAAGCCTAAATTTTCAAACTCATTCAAATGAGTCATCCAAATGACTTGTACTTTTAATGTCTAAACGAACAAAACTCTCATCTCTATCCAGATGGCTCATCTAGATGGAAAAACAAACAGCCCCGATCTTTTCAGCGATTAAGCCATGGTACGCATGGTGAATTTATATCAAAATTATTTAAGAAATATTGTATGAAAAAATAAAATTTATTTTCTTAATCGAATTAATATTTTTGACCCTTAAACAATTTTTTAAAATTTTTTTTGTTAATTACATAATTTGTTTACTGATGAGTTAATCTCATTTTTTAAAATATTTTAGGTCAAAAAATCACTTATCGCATAAGAACCTAACGTTTAGGCCGAAGAATCTCAGGCCTACTATTTGGTTACAATGAAACTATGTCAGCTCGGTTTTATATCATGATTTAGCCATTTAAAAGTTAATTATAGTTATGAGAAGTTTACGTTCACGTACTAATCCTATATATCTTCAATATTTTCTCATTTTTGGGTCTTTTTTTTCATTTTGGTTATTGTTCGATATAAATATTGATTTTTGAGTTATTTCAAATTTTGTTTTGGCCTGAGATTTAGAAAATGTTTAAGATTTAAAATTATTAAAGAGATACATACTTAGGTTAATATATGCGCCATATGAAGAATAAATATTT
Source organism: Brassica napus (assembly GCF_020379485.1). Taxonomy (NCBI): domain Eukaryota; kingdom Viridiplantae; phylum Streptophyta; class Magnoliopsida; order Brassicales; family Brassicaceae; genus Brassica; species Brassica napus. The sequence continues at coordinate 35,119,640 of NC_063444.1, forward strand.
TATATTTATTACTTATTTATGTTTTTTGCATATTATGAAATAATAAAATAATAATTATGTATTAAATAACTAAGAAATCAATTACTATTATGTAATAAATTGGTGTGCGCATATAAATCAAACGAACACTCTTGTTTATTCGCAATCATTTTAGGGTAAATAAATCAAAACAATCAATCTTATCTATCGTATATGATATATGATTAAATTTAAATGATATTAACATAGATATATAGTATACTTTTAATATGGACATTTATTAAACAAGGTTTATATTCATATGATTTTATGATTATTTGCATATTTATATTACAAAATTTTACACCAACGATTTTTTTTTAAATGTGGAATGTTTAGTGGTTTCAATAATTTATAATTATTTAAAAAATTTCAATAATTTATAATTATTTAAAAAAATGAAGATTTCAAAATTAAAATATTAACTTCTCAATATATGTTCAACGCATATATCAAAATATAAGTATGTATTTTCATATGATGTATAGTTTAATTTAAAAGATATATATATATATATATATATATATTAACATAAACACCTATTTTATAATCATTGTATTTTATTATAGAAAAAAATTTAAACTTTGATCACAAAAGTTTATGTGAGACTTTTAATAGTTTTAGTAATTTATACTCATTTTGAAAATTTAAAATACATCATATATATAAAAAAATCTAAATTTTTATTATATTATTAATGTAATTGTGTAATTTATTTTAATAATAAATAATTGAACAAAAATGATAGAAAGTATAATGATTGTTAGCAAATCTTTATTATTTAAAATCATTAATTATCACATATATCTTAATCACATTAGGTAATTCCGTATGTTTTATTTAAGGAAAGAATATATAATAATTTTAATTTGATAAATGAATGGTTCATAATGGACACACTATATAATATAACATTTACTATCAATTTAATTTTGTACTAACAAAATTCTCAATTGATTCTTAAATCGTCACGTAAAAAAAATTGGTATTTCAATTACGTGACAACTCAGTAGTAGAACACTTTTTTTAATTAGTAAAAATTACTTGTACTTTTTTTAATTAGTAAAAATTACTTGTTGTAATTTTTTAATTTAAATATTTCTCTAGCAGTATATAGCGGATACGAGAAGCGTTTCAATTCGGTAGGTGTGTAACCGTGCAAGTAATCTAACTCGGCCCGAATTTATAACAAACCAAATGTTGAACCAATTTAACAAAAAGAAATACCAAAAGAACCGGTACCAAACCGATAAAGAATCCAGAAACTACCATTATGGGGAAGAGGAAAGTCCAACGAAGACGGCGTTTGGAACCTTAAAAATATAATGCACACCATCAATCTTCTTTTCTTCATTGTCTCTTGGCCTTTGGCTTCTGTAAGGGGGAGATCTCTCTCCAGATCTCTTGTTCGCTGTGCGGGTTTCTCTGCTAAGCTCACCACCATGACTCATATCCTTGTCTATTCGTTTGAACTTCTCTTTGTTCCAATCTTTTCTTATATCTCGATTAATTGTTCTTTAGGTTTGTTCCATGTCGAACCTCATAGTTCTTGAATTGGGTTTTGCGTGTTCTACAAGTCTGAAATTTCTTGAAATTTTATCAAATTTTAGGGTTTTATTATTAGATCAGCAATTGTCTTTGGTTTCTCCGTGTGAATATTCTAAGCAGATCTGATCTTGAGGGTGATGTTACTCTAATATTTGTGTTGATAAGAAGCAAACTAGTTTTGTTTTCTTTGACTATATTGGTTTTTGTTCACGAGGAAGCCAGAGAGAGCGAGACCGTGAAAGGGCTCAAGCTCGTGCCGGAGGGAAGGGAAAGACCAAAGATGATGGTTTAACTCCAGAGCAACGCCGTGAAAGGTGACCAGATTCGTATTGGCCCTTGAATCCGATTTCTGGAGGGTTAATAAATTCCTTAATTTGTGTGTTTATATGGTTAGGGATGCAAAAGCATTGCAAGAGAAGGCGGCGAAGAAAGCTGCTCAAGCTGCAGGAGCAGCTACTTCCGGAGGAGGAGGCAAAGGAAACAATAATAAGAAATGATTTGTGTTTTTGTAACTTTCTTTCTTTTGAAATCGGGTATTGTTTGTGTGTTGAGCTGTGCTTTTTAATGACTTGATTGTTTGTGGTGTGAGGTGTTTTGCCCTCTTTTAATGGAATCCATTTTCGATTTGAACAATGACACACTGAGAATGCTAAGACAGTATATTTTTCTAAACCTCTCTGATGATAATCAAACGACCTGTAATTTTACATAGCATGTGTAAACAACCTTCCTCTTTTAAAGGATTTCATAGTAGTATGATATTTGAAGTATTGATAACCAAAAAATGTGGGTATAACGATGTGCTTTATGTTAGAGCATCTCCAATGTACGCTTCTATATTTTCCTCTAAAATATAGAGGTGAAAATGCTCCAATGTATTCCTCTATAACAGAGTTCCTCTATTTTAGAGGAAAATATAGAGGAAAATTACTTTTTGCCTCTATATTTAGAGGTAGAAATATCATATCTCTATATTTTTCCCTATAAACAGAGAAACTCTATTATACAGGCATACATTGGAGCATTTCCACCTCTATAACAGACACCTCTATAATAGAGTTTCTCTGTTTTAGGGGAAAATATAGAGATAGAAATAGGGGTGGGTTGGAGATGGTCTTAGGGGTAGAGATATCATCTCTTCATGTGTCCCTATGATTACACATTCTGGCCAGACATAAGCTCATGATTACTTGGCAACAATCTTTACTCCGGAGTTTGGACTGGTAATCAATACTATTGCACCGATTGCAGGTTAAACTACATCATGGTTCGTTTATGTTTTCAAGTAACATTTTACTATATGTGCAAGGAACGTAACGTAAGACGAAAAAACTAAAAAAAAATCCATCCAAAACAGAATTGTACGGGATCATACAAGCTAAAGGTACTCCTCGCCGATGGTTTGGGGTTCGCCAATCGTAGAGTAGCGGCTTCTGTGTCTATTCGCGTTCTTTGAAATTTGAAAATTACTATGTTTTTGCTCCATTTCTAGTTTGGTTTATAACTAGTAATAGAGCACTATTATTTATTTATTTCCCACATTTGTAGATCATTTTTTGCTAAATAAATTTTAATTTTCAACTAAAAACATAGCATGTATCATGTAAATACGTTATCAGCTAAACATAGTAGGTATGTTATGCAGCTGTGTGTTAAGATGTATATCTTTTGAAAACAAATTGTATCTTATTCATTATGTATGTATGTTAATTAAACAAGCTTAATGAATCATCTTGATCACAGATTGGTATACATAATACATATTAGTACACAGACATAAGTGTTGTTTCTTAGCTACTGATATAATCATCTGCATCATCAAGACCCACCCAACTCATGAAAGCAAATAGAAACTCTCTAAAACCCACTTTCCCTTTTCTTCCCCAATCCATTTCTTCTGCACCGCACAAACAAAACAAAAACCATAGGCGAGATATAATCCAAATGAGTAATCAACACATTTCATCTGAACAAAAGCATAGACAAGAGATTGTTACGTACCGAATCTCATGTTGGTGACATGTTTAGGAGATATCTCTAGCGGATAGTCTTCATTATTTAATCTCTTTATCACATCAGCCTTGTTCAGTTTCCCTTTACCATCTTTGTCCAAAAACAAGAACACTTCTACTATCGGATCAAATATAGATTCAACCAACTTCGGACCCATCTCACTCGATTCCTCCTAAGAAACAAAACAACAAAATTTAGTTACGCTCAATAGCTAAAACATTAAATCTATCAATCATCACATGTCTTGATTATTACCGAGCTAGATTGAGAGGAAGGTTTAGCTAGAAGATAAATGAGACAAAGAAGGACTATAAACTCATTGAACTGTATCCCTTTGCTTCCATCAACATCACACCATCCGTATAAACCTTTCACTTCTTCTTCCGACAAACTCATCAGCTCCAGTTCCACTAAGCATTTCTTCAGCTCTTCCATATCGATTGTCCCGTTTCCATCGCTATCTGTGGATACCCATGAACCAAAATGTTACAAAAAAAAAAAAAAAAAACTCCAAACCGGTGGAATCTTGAAAGGTAAACTCTAGAAAACGTTACCATAGGATTCGAAGACGGTTCTGATCTTTCTTAATCCTTCTCTTAGCTTAGGAAACTTCATGATCACCGAATCAATGGACTTTAAACTCCGATGTCCCGGATAATATCTCCGGCTCTCCACCATTTTCCGTGCGAGCTTAGCATCCAGCTCAGCATACTTCTTGTTGCTCCCCGAGCTAACGCAGCAGCAGAGCATGCTTCCTACGAGGTTTTTGTATTATAGAAGTACGTGTTAAACCAAATAAACATCGAAAAGTTGTTAGAAATTATGGAAAAGAAAAACAAGAACTCACTCATGTTAATTGTGATGTTCGATGCAAAAGTTGTAAGAGAGGGACAAGGCGTAGCAGATTAAGTAAAGCATAAAGAATCATGAGGAAAGGCATTACGTATAGAAGCAAAGTAAAAGACTCAACCAACCTTTGGTGACACTTTGATCATTTCAATGTGTTTTTTTAATGATTATCATTTTATCTTATTTGTTTCTTTATAGTTTTTGCCTCCAACCCCTTTCAATTGAAATTTTGATGACAAGGCTTCAACACTAAAGCTTCAACATCAAATATATACATAAGTAGGCTAAGCTGAAATGATGATGAAAAGTTTTGTATCCAATAATACAATCCCACCCACACCCCTCAAATCAAGTAAAGAAGGGTTAAATCTTATCTCTACCTTCCTCCCCAAGTTGATATCTTCGGTCCCTAAACTTTCTTTATCCAATGGTACTACTACTAGGCATAATCCACCCTGCTTCATAGCCTAGGCCTACATCGTCTCCGCGAAGCCGCTTCTTCATCGATGCAGCAGAAAGCGAGCTCCCATTGGTGTTGGAAGTCAGAGAGCTTTCAACTGAACAGTTGGTTGTGGTGTTGTTTTTGGTGTCTACTGCTACTGCAAGCTCGGACACAGATGGCATCATCATCATCTTTGTTGTATCGAAGAACGGGACTGCTGTTCCTTGAGAGCTATTGGACACTTTGATGGCTAGCTCTGAGAGCTCTTCCCTAGCTGCCTCGAGCCCAACAAAAGCAGCAGCTTGGTCGTCAAAGGCCTTGCAAGCTTTCTCAAGAATCGATTGTAGGTACTTTCCTTGTGCCTCTATCCTCAGCTGGAGTCTCCGCTGTACCTGCCCATGCTAAAATATCAATCAAAAGGTTTGAACTTTAACAACATTGCAAAAACGCCAACAAAAGTTATGTTTGGGTCTCAAGGTCATATTTGTTCAGTCTTATTGGGCTGGGCAAATAAACCGAATCCGAAAAATCCTAACCAAACCCGATAAAAATAACCCGAACAGATCCGAACCCAACCCGATAAAAATAATATCTGAAACTGAAACTATTTCGGGTTCAACCGGATCTTGGACAAATATCTAAACCCGAACCGAACCTGAACAAGCCCAACCCAAATTTTTATAATATTCGAATGGTGCTGAGATTCATTAACCCGAAAACGCCAAACCCAAATGAACCCGAACCGAACTCCAATTGCCCAGCCCTACTTATTAGGTAGAGCAGATGGAAACAGGGATCACTAACTGTTCATTTCTAAAGCCAAGAAAGAAAAGAAAATTGGTAATAACCACATCCTAATTTTGGATTGTACTCTGGTTAATGTGATTGCAGCACTCAGAGTAGAACATTTTTGTGGTTCAAAAAGTACGACAAGAGAAGTGAAGGAAACTAACCTCCAATTGCTCGTGCAGCCTTCTTTGGACTTCCATCTGAGCGCGCAGAGCTTCCGTGACTTGGTAACCCCTGGGCTCGCAAGCAAATAAAGAGGTTCATAAAATTGTAAGAGTAGCCAGCAGAAAACAGTAGGGATATATATCAAGTGTAACCGTACTCGTTCTGCTCCTGCGCTGCCATTCTCAGTGATGACGATGAAGATGAACCTGTGTCCTGACTCTCCCCAGCACAAGAAGCTGGAGCATCGAGTTCACAGAATCAGTGGAATTCACGAGATGTGGACATACAACTGAGATTTCAGCAAAACAAGTTTCCTAGCTAGATGTTACTCTTTGTTTTATCTTTTCAAAATCAATTTTTTTTTTTTTTTTGGTTTTACAATCAGTTTTGAGACCATGAGTAGTTTACTTATATACTTTTTTTTTTTTTTTTTTTTTTTGAATTATACGCATTTTCCCCAAAGGCTTCCCAGGTCCAAGGGACTAATCTGCGTCGCTGCGGCCCGAATGTTAAATTTCGCAGTGGCCGGGAATCGAATCCAGGTGGCGGTACTCACAGCTGTGAGCCCTTTACCACCAGAGTTAGATGTCCCGGTTGTTTACTTATATACTTTCTGACACCACCAGTGAGAAAACAACAGTATCCCTTGTGCCTTACACATGATATAGGTCTAACAAACGAGGATCCAAATGTGAAACAAAGAGCAAAGACAAAAAGAGATATATAGACCAAGAAGAAAAACAAAAAGGTCAACTGAAAAGATTACATTACCATCCTTGGAGTTGTCGGTTGAATCTTTGCAAGCTTGCCTCCCTAGCCGGAATTTCTGTCGGGCAAAACAGAACACATACAAAGGCGAGAAGCATAACACCATCAAACATGGGAAGCTATACTGTGAAAGCTGAACTTCATTCTACAACTCTTAAAAATTCTAGCAAATCTAAGGTGTTGTTGATGTATATCATTAACGAAATATCTCTGTGAGCAGTTTATTTGAAACCACAGAATCAAAGGGAAACGAAGAATAGAGAAACCTGGAGATGTGATTTGAGGTGGTAGAGGGTGAGGCCTTTCACTCCCATTGTTCTCATGATTGTTTTGGGCGTCGCTTCTATAAAAGATGAACAGGCATAGAGTCAGAAACGTCTCCATTAACAAGTGTCAAGAAAAAAGAAAAAAAAAACAAAAACTGGAGTAGGATCTTAACTACAGGATTCAGACAAAACCAAAATTTCAAAGTTTTGTTTATAAAACAAAATTTCAAAGTTGATACTGACACTGCTTAAATTACTATAATTCTAAAAAGGAAACAAATTTACAGACTGCAGCATATCTTCCTATTTGTAAAGATCTTGTAAGACACAGATTCAAGTCTTAAAAAACAATAATGAGCAAAGAGAGCACAGTAAAAAAAAAACAACCTTTCACTCAGCTCACATTTCATTAAGACAATATCCAAAAAAATTAAAAATAACAAAACTAGAGAGGGAAGACGGAACATAAACAGTAGAAAAGAACTCACTGTCGGGACCTCCGAGCTGCGTGACGGCGTCAACGAACCTCTCATGGAGCTCCGCGGTCCACCGGAGACGGGGTTTGGGGTCAGTGGTTAAGACCAAACAGGCGTCTCCGGGAAGATTAGTACCGTCAAGGGGTCCATGGTAGTCACCGCCGTCGAGAGGAAGCGAGCGAATCGCCGAGTACATTTTTCCCAGTTCCCCCTAAAGAAAGAAAGTTGAGAGAGAAGAGATTTGGGTGGTATGGAGATTGTGAGAAATCGGATCCGGGTCAGGCTCCGGGTTTTATGACAGCGAAGTGACGGGTGGATAAATTTGGACGTACACTCTCTCCCTCCGAGATGCGTGAACATAGAGGGAACATGTTGTTATTCTATTTTATAATGAGTTTGTCCCCAGAGCTACTTTCGTTCATATATTAATTTAATCATCATTTTTATATTGCTTACACCCTTTATTTCATTTAATTAATTAATAATCATCATTTTATATACCCACAATGGGTTTTGGTGAAAACCGGAGAGGCTGGATTCAGAAATGCATTAGATCAGTCGCATACTCAAGCCTTTGGTAACGAATGGAGACATCTGAGTGCGGATTTCAAGTGCGGAATTTCTGAAAACCGCAATCTGCCACCAATCAGTCAATTTTCTTACAAACTGCGTTTTTGTTAAGAAAAAAAATAAAAAGCCGTTTGCGGATTTTGAAAGGCATATATTTACTACAAAACCACAGTCCGTTGTCCAACACCACTTTACCAGCGTATTTTCATAATCCGCACTCAACACTGTAAAATATTATTTATTAAAAGTGTGGTGTTATTCACCAATTTCTCATTAATTATAAATAATAAAAAAGGAAATGCTTGGTGTGGAATTTAAAAACGGTAAAAACTAAAAGCATATCTGGCGTGAACTCAGTAACTTAAATTATTTAATATACTATTATCATATTCTTTTTCTGTTATCTATACTAATCATTTTTATTTAATTTCTTTTAATGATATTCATCAATTATTTGGTTTCATATATATAAATATATATATATCTCTTATTAACTCTATACTTATTTGATATTAATAACTCTATACTTATTTGATTTTAATCAAAACTGACAAAAAGTTATTGAATCAAATATCAAAAAAATAGTTCATATATATATATATATATATATATATATATATATATATATAATATTTCAACTAAACCAAAAATTTAATAGATACCAAATATCTAATATATAAATAATATAATAAATCCTTTATTTATATTATTTTAAGTAAAAATAATAAAAATATCTACACATTTCTTAAAAAATTTATTTCTATTTCAAAAGAATTTTATTAGTTACATTAATATTAACAAGAAATATATAAATTGAAATTTTTTTATTTAAAATTAATTTCAATATCTAATATTATAAAAAGAAAAAGAAAAATATTACATCATTAAGCAAAGAAATTTATTTTCTAAATGTATTAATATATTTATTTTACATTACTTTTTCCTATCAAAACCGCACTACTTTTTCATCAAAACCGCACTACTTTTTTTATCAAATCCACACTTATCCTGCAAACCACATGAATCGCAGTTGGACCGTACCACACTTTAATTCCGCATCGCTTATAATATCAAAACCGCGGTCACCATTCGGAGCCTTAAGACTGAATGGAGAGTCAAGAGAGACCATCTATCCCCAACGAGGTTTCAGACTAAATGATTTTATCTATCTCTATCTATATATCTAAAAAAGTATTTACACTAAAAGGTAGTTTTCATCTTCTTATTAACAAAATATGTCTAGGACACATGATTCTAATCTTCTACATGATTTTAAACTTAGTTTATTCGTAACCATACAACTGACTGACCAAACCAGAGTAATGGCATGAATTATCTTTAACTACGTACAGGGAGCAGATCTAGAAAATAATATAACATGTGGCACAGTAAATATATATATATATATATATATATAATTAAAATATTAAATAATTTAGTGAATTGGATTTTATTATCTTTCTTTAAAAAATTTACATTAGTCACTAAAATTTTAAATGAACATACAATGAAATATTGATTTTCATAATTTTAAATCTTCCTTTTAAGTAACGTTGTAAGTTATATACTGCATATAATAGTCAAAACCTTTATTCCTTTTCGTTTTATTAATCTAATTATTGAAAATTAAAAATAATAGAAATAATTGTTAGAGTGGAATTAGAATAAATTATAGTTCTTATTATGGAAACTTTAGTATTAAAAAAAGTTTTTGAAGAAAGAAATATTAGTTTTATGTAGTAAAAAAAAAAGAAACATATTGTATGAAATGGTAACAAAAGTGCGTAGAAATTTCGAGAAAACAAAAAAATAGTTTTAAGTAACAAAAAGAAGGGGAAAAAGTAATATGCTTTAATTTAAAAAGTAACTAAGAGTGTGAAGAAACAAAGAGCATAAACCGGTTTTATGGGAATCAAGCTTGGAATTAGGTTGGGGCATATGAAGCCACTTCAACCAAAAGAGCTAGACATCTTTTGTGCATGTATAGATCACAAGAAAATTATTTAATCACTATGTGGCACGTGCCACACCCCTTACTAAGGTGGTCCGAATTTTAATTCAAAATTAATTTTATGAAAATTTTGGGAGATTTTTTTTTTTAAGAAATATAAAATTTTATTTTTTTAAAGAAAAATAAAATTTTATTTTCAATTTTAATTTCAAAATTAATTTATAAAAAATTTCTTTATTTTTTCAATTTTTTGGAATTTAAAGCTCGTTTTAATTTTATAGAAAATTTTGGAAGAGCTTTTATTTTTTAAAAAGAAAAATAAAATTTATTTTTAATTTTAATTTCAAAATTGATTTTATAAAAAAATTCTTATTTTTCAATTTTTTGGAATTTTAAAGATCATTTTAAGTTTTTAGAGAATATTTTTATATTCAATCGGTACCAAATAAAAGTAAACATGTTAGTAAGTACATTGAAAGTTCTACTAGCCTAGTGGTAAAAGACCTTGTCATTTGATCAAACAACCTGGGTTCGAATCCAGGGGTCTACATATTTTTAATTTCAAATCATGTAAAACGACGTCAAATATTTCTGTTAAATTTGTTGACGGCGTGCTAAATTGGCAAGTCAGCGAAAACATTGTTAATTAATTCTAAAGTCAATGAAAGTTTGGTGTTTTTTGGTCAGCCCAAAAGTTCATGTTTCTTTTGGCAATTCGTGCAAAGTTAAGGTTTTTTTTGGCCGAATTCTCGTAGTTTTTTTCTTTAATTAAATTTGTTATAAATTTTAAAATCCCGAGTAAAAGGATATAAAATATTGAGTTCAAACTGGCTCGTTCCGTCAGACAATTCCAGAGATACAAATAGGAATAACTTTTAGTAACTTATAAAAATTATCTACAATTGTTCTATTCCAGAAAATCAATTGCGAAACCAGAACTGGATAAAGATCCATATCCCTGAAGGATAAATTATTTAGAAGTATAGATAAAAAGATCCTTTGGAACTTGTCCGATATGCAGAAAGAGAGTGAATGCTAGGTTTGGTTCCATGCAAATGAGACAAACTTGAAGTCCCGAAACTCCACAAGCATAACCTATTGAGGAATTACAAGTTTCAAGCTTGGGATAATATTTGTATGGTGGATGGCTTTGGAAAAATAGTATGGGAAGATCAAACTAATGGAAACGCAAAATCTAAGAAGCCGAGAAGATTTGTTGCACACAGAAATGAAAGCATTGAAATAGGCTATGGAAAGCATGCCACAACACTCGACGTGTCAGAATTTTGGAACAGATTACAAGGACCTGATTACAATAATAAAGAAACCACAAGCTTGACTAAGTTTATCAACAGAGCTAAAGGTGATTCAAACACTTTAGATATGTTTTTCGGATTTCAAAATTTTCTACGTTCCAAAAGCGCAAAACGGAATTGTTAATTCTTTAGCTAAGAATGCTGGTTTTTTTCACAAAGATATTTGTTACAGTAGTTGTTATTCCGGTATGGTTACATTAGTTGTAACACAATATATATACTATATAGTAATAATATGATGTGAAATATATAGCAAAACAAACAGCTAAATTATAGGTGGTTGAAAAGAACAATAAATGAATAGTATATTAGTATGGAATATTGAAATCGAAAACTATCTCAATCCACCAACCCTTTTTGAAAAAATAATTATTGTGAAACATGCGTCCATACTCTTTAGAGCACGTCCATCGGGCGGGCGTTTCTTACTGGAGTTAGTAAAGAAAAAATATATTAAAATAATGAAAAAAAAACAGTAAAGTAGCATTCTTAAATAAGCGCCGCGAAGACCGGTTCTAAAACTAAGCTGTCATATGTCAATTTCTAATTGGTATACTTTTCTTCACAGAAATAAATTTTGACCTCAACATTATACATGATTAAACTATTATTACTTTTTCAATTAGAACCTGTTTTTTAAGAGGTTTGCCGTTGAAGTTGCTCTTAGAGCATCTCCAAAAGAAACTCTATAACTCCAAATATAGAATTTTTTGTTTTCCAAAAAGGAACTTCAAAACTTTAAATTTGAAGTTTCATCTTTTTATTTGCAATTTAGTCTTTACAATTATACATCATATTTATATTTCTTAAATATTTTTTTGTTTAACTTTTTAATTCTTAAAACTTTTATATCTCATAAATATTTCAAATTTGTTTTATAAATTTAAGTTTTACACATGAAATTAAATAAAAATTTTAAAACAAGATTTATAATATTTTAAAACTAAAATTAAACAACAAGAATATGACAAAAAACCATAATAAAAACTTATTAAAAAGACACATGAAGATCAATGGCAGAAGCAACAGTTGAAATGACGGAAAATGAAGATATCCGATTTCAGCAATTTTTGGCTCGTAATCTACAAATAAAAAAATAAAGAGAATCATTTCTTACTTTGAAATGCACTAGTTGATCATATATGAGAGCATTATGAAAATAATTTTATGGAATAATATAATATTTGCTTGCAGTTTAATATTTAATTATGTACTTTTATTTATAATTTTATATTTTAATGTATGATTTTTTTAATTAATATTTCTGTAATATTTATATATATATATATATATATATATATATATATATATATATATATATTATATATGTACTAGTTATTTATAGAAGTTTTATGAATTTACATTAACTATGACAAATATAATGACTATAGTGTAAAATATAAATAATTTTGAAGTTAGGTTTGAAGTTTTACTTTTGGAGAAAAACAAATTGAAACTTCAAATATAGAGTTTTGGAAACTTCAAAATAGAGTTTCTTTTAGGAAATGCTTTTAAAGTTACATATTGCAAATAGTTATATATATATACGCAGTGGCCCTTGGACAAAGTCAAAGAAGCACCTGCTTCCAGCCGATAATTTTATGTATTAATTTCGGCCACATTTTGCCATAGGTTCTCATTAATCCAGTGGTATCTTTGGGTCCATGTTACAGTCAAACAACCCGGGTTCGAGGCTTATATTGACCATATCATCTTTTGTTTTTTTTTTCAATTTTACTTTCTAAAAAGTGGCCAATTTTTTTCATTTTTATTTTCTTGAAAAGTTTGAGCTTCTCCAGTTAGTAGAGTTTGGATTTTAAATCAACTGCTAAATATTAAAAAATATTTTATTTATTAGTAATTTTTATCATCATCAGTATTTGTGATAAATATTTTTTTATCACAGGTAGGTAATCTATGTGTGATCATATATCTTCTACAACTTTTTTATAGATACAATTTTTGGATTAAAACTAAATTTTGAATCTTACGGACCTAAAGGACTAAAACCAAAAATAACTTCGGGTTTTACGTTTTATATGCCCAAAAGTTAGAAGTTCAGGCAAGTTGACGGTTCATATTTTATATAAAGTGACAGTTGACGATTCATATTTTATATAAAGTGACAATGGTACTTAGGCTTCGAATGGGAAATACAAATATAGCGGTTTGAATTTAGTGAATCTAGTGGATTAAGTGGAAAAAAAATGAATCTAACAGTTTAAGTGCAGTTCGAACAGATTTAGTGTTCTAAATGTATATTTAAATGGCGAAAAAATAGTCTAAAGCGTTGTACAAAATTATAATAATATATAGATATATATATATTTAAAACTAAATCAATAGATAAAATAACACATAATTTATATATATATATATATAGTAAAGTGATATAGTTGAATTAAATAAAAAGCCAATTTTTAATAATATATAAATTATATATTATAAACTAGTTTTCTAAGACTATCCATAAATATATAAACTGTACTAGTAAATAAATGGAAAAAATATTATTAAATATATAAACTACAATACGCTGTATAAACAGATTTAATATCAACAGAAAATATAATAACTACATGATAAACTGATATATATATATATATATATATATTAATTTTTAAAGTAAGATAAGTATAGTAAAATAACACAAGCTGCGTAAAACATTTCAAATTGCTAGCACTTAGCAGTCGTTGGCTTATCTTTACAAAAAAAGAACAACAAGCCGTCTATTTTATTTTTATTATTAAAATTTTTTGAACATATAATTTTTTATATATTATTCGAGAAACATTACAACATTTGAAATATTACACGTGTTATAATTATGATGATCTTTATGTTTTTTAGAAAAATAAGTTGGTTCAAGATATAGTTATGAAAACTACCGCTGAAATTGACCAAAAACAACTGCTGAAATAGCTAAGAGTTAGAATATTTAGTTGATGAATTATCAAAAGCAAGGAGCTAAAAAGTGTTTGAAAATGTAATATTTATAATCAGGACTATTACTTTCAAGATTTTTTCAAATCCTAGCCATTGATCAATTCCTACCAAAACAAATAAAGTAATTATCTATAAGGAATTTAAATAGTGTATGAAAATAAGAACGAATATTATCGACTAGTAAATTTGAAACCAATAACAAGAAGAAATTTAATTTACCAACCTTCCTTTTTGTTTTGACATATTATGCATGTTTAATAACAAAAATAGAATAAAAAACATAGATTTTAGTATATAATTATTATAACAAGTTGGAGTCAACCACATGGCCCTGGAGATTATATTGATGTCTCTACCAACTTCGCCGATATTTGAGTAATTACAAGATTTTTTTTTGTTATAGTATATTGTTTAAGTTGTACGATTATAAGAAAACCAACACATGTCTGACGTCTACGACAAAGAAAAACAGGCATGTTTCATGCTTTAGTGTTTTATGCTTTAGTGTTTTATCAGTTCATAAATATATACGATTAAACAAAAATATGGCCATGTTCAGAGAAGATAAATAAATGGTTTACTGATCGCGCAAAAATTGTTATCGAAAATCGAATACGTATGGGCAAAATTAGGCGAACTGACTCGTTGTAAGAGAAATGGGTTTCTGATACTTTGGGTCGGGTCGATTCTAATACGAAGCCCAACAAATACAACACAAATCAGTGAGGACAAATACATCTGCTTCGAGGAAAAGACAATGAATAAAATCACCTGCTTCAAGAAAAAATGATTCTCTATTTTAACTTGAGTGCTTTTGTGGTTTTACAACTACGATTGTATTCTACACAAAATCTTTGATATATTAACAACTCACCATCTATTTTATTTAAGAGTGATTTGCAAGAAAAATAATAACTATAAAGGTCAGTATGTGATTTGATCAAAAAAAAAGTGTCAGTATTTGATTAATGTTAAGAATATCTTCTTTATGACGAACAACTAACTAAAAAAAATAGAATATCCATTAACATTTACTATAATCAAATTTAGAATATTCATCAAGAAATTAGATTTTGGGGCAACAAATAATTTGTATTTTAAGTCAACGTATAATCCAAAAACTTGACTAACCTATTAATTAAGAATCTCTATCAAACTATCAGTATCTACTCTATTAAAATATGAGTTTTTCTTCGGTTCTTCCTAGGAGTAAACCCGTGAGTTCACCATTAAAATGATAGTTAATAAAAATTTGTCAAGTCATATTTTGTTTATTAAAAAAAGTAAAAATTAATTAGAAATTATAGCCGAAAAAAAGAAAACAATTTTTTGATGTTGTTAACGCGGTCAGCAAAATCATAAACTTTAAACGCCGTCAGCAAAATTCTAAACTCTAGGATTTTGGATTTTGGGTTTAGGTTTTAGGATTTAGGGATTTGCTGACAGCATTAATAACTTCAATTTTTTTTTCTTTTTCTGGATAAATTAATACTATCTTCTAATTATTTTTACTCTTTTTTTCATAAACAAATATGAATTGGAAATTTTTTATTAACTATCATTTTGGTGGTGAATGCACAAATTTAAAGGTTAGACCATTAAGTAGTAATATAAAAAATTGAATTAATAATAACATCTTTCCTATAAAGAAGTGAGTGGATGATCATTTTGCATTTTAAAAAATCGTTCAAACTTTATCTAAAGCAATTAAATTATAACAATTTCCGCTATCAACCATATTTAATGGAAATGGTTTATTAATTGTTTATTTAGCTTGGTTCTCACATTGTATATTGGTTAGATTTGATAATTGATTTGTTATAAATATATACACGATTCATATGCTTATTCTATTACTACAATTTTTAAATTTTATCAAACTAGAATGTATAAAAGTGAAGTATCTTTAAGACTTTGTTTAGTCTCGTTAACTTGATATACTTTGTTCCGCTATGTTTATTTCATTGAAATTATATCTCAATATTAAATACTACAATGGTTAGTTTATATTTTTTTTTGTTAACGGTTAATTTATATATAATATCAACTAATAGCTACATATCACCAAACCATCGAAATATTTATATACATTTATGAAAATACAAATATAAAAACAAAAAAATGCTACAAAATAAATTTAAATATTAATTTTATTTGAGAAACACAAAACTTTTTAATTTTAATACAAATTTAATTTTATTACTAAATTGATACAACACCCGCACAAACGTGCAGGTCTAAATATAGTATTAAAATAAAAAGGAACAATTTTAATGATATAGATATGAGTGTATAACACATACTATAAAAATCGAAGTAAAAATTAATCTAATAGTCATTAACCTTGACATGGACACAAGAAAACACAATAACAGAAAAAATTAGTCAAATTTACTACAACTAATAGAGAAAACTTCTCAAGAAAACCTAGTTAAATTCACAAAAGATCAAACATTACATAAGTTCAAACATATAACAGCTTCATTAGAAGTCATCTGGAAAGTCTGGAAGTCTTCTAGAAGACTTTTCGGAATACCAAAATTTAAAGCGGGAAAAGTAAAATATAAACGGGAAATTTAAGCGGAAAATTAAAATTTAAGCGAAAAACTCAAATTTTAAATAAAAATTCAAATTCAAATTTCATGAAAATTAGAAAGTATATATTATGATCTAAGAAGACACATTAAACCATATGACTTACTTAACACTTTTGAAAGTTAAATATATATATTAAAGTTGAAAATACAATTAAGTTTTACAAAAACTTACCAAGAAGACTTCCTGGGAAGCTTTCTAGAATTAGCTAGATACATTAATAAACATGAATGTTGGTAACCTCATAATTAAAATCAATTAACTTATGAATTTCATTAAATAGCCCCAATATCGACTAATATACATAAATTAACAAAAAAAAATGTTTAAAAGTCTCTTTATAATTTTAGAGAAAATGAAAGTTTATTAAACATTTTTGTAGAAGACATCCACAGAAGTTTTCCCTTTAAATCATTTTTGCAATTGAAAATTTACAAAAGAAGACTTGCACGAAAGTCTATTCTACATCAGACTTCTTTGGAAGTCTACTCTACAACACACTTCTTTGGAAGTCTACTCTACAGCACACTTCTTTGGAAGTCTTCGTTTGTAAATATTGGCTTACTTTTCTTTTTAAAAAAATCTTGAAAATACCAGAGAAAATTTCCCTGTAAATCTTCTGGGATAAACATGTTAGTTTTGCAATTGATCGAGTTGTGTCAGAAATTTGACTTTTTCCAAATTTCCAAAACACTTACACGGAAGTCTTCCACCAGAAAAATAAAAATTAATATTTTATTTTTGCTAGAAGACTTCCATGTAAGTCGTCTCAGGTTACTCTTGCAACTGAAAAATAAAACTTAAATATTTAATTTTAACTAGAAGACTTACTCCGACAAAAGACTTACGCGGAAGTCTTCTGTGATAACCAAAGGTTTGACCAGAATCTCGAAATAAAATTCTGGAGAACTTCCGTGTAAGTCTTCTCCCGGAAGACTTAAATGAAAGTCTTCTAAATAAAATTTAAATAACTTGAGACGACTGCCAATGATAGTTAAAAGACTTCCACCGAAAGTTGAGAAGACTTCCTTTGAAGTCTTTTGGTGTAAGACTTCCAGGTAAGTCTTCTAGAAAGAGTCAAATTTCTGACACAATTTGGTCAATTGCAAAACTAATCTCCTTATCCAAGAAGACTTACGTGTAATTCTTCTCTGATATTTTCGATATTTTTTGTTAATAAAGAAAAATTGGAATACTTTCAGGGAAGTCGTCTCTACGAAACAGACATAAAAATCAACTGCAAAACTAACCTCTGCGTTGGCTAGAAGATTTCCATATACGTCTTAGACCATAAGACTTATACGGAAGTCTTCTAGTGAACAGATCTAGAAAAAAATTGATTTCATATAGAACTTACTTAACTTCTCTAAGCACACAGAAGTTCAACACGAAAGCGACCTACTTGTTAATGACCAAGAATCTTGAGCTTGAATGGCTCTATGAACCTTAAATCTTAGGTCTTTTGGATGAATAAAGAGAGAAAATGAAAGAGATGTGGTTTTAGTGCATAAGAAATGAGATATGAAAAGTGAAAATTGATTTTTAGATGCATTAAGAGCTTCAAATTGGTTGTTCATGATGGTTGGTTTATTGATGGCAATGACAATATTGTAAATACTTGAGTAAGATGAGGCTGGTAGAGTAAAATGCTTATTTCAGAAAAAATAAAAAAAAATACTGACATTTTCGTAAATAATCCAAACTTTTAGGGTGAATAGGCCAAATGAAAATTTCAAAAAAAGTCATGGATTATTTTTTGTATCTGATTTTGAGTTTTGAGTCAAATTTTTCCGACAAGCTCTTAATTCTTTGGAGCTATTCATCAAATTTTAAAACCCAAAATATTTACCCATCTATACAAAGACAATAAAAATCATGTATACAAAGATAAATACAAACACAAGAAAATCAACTAAATACTTAAACTAAATTTCCATAAAACACAATATTATTCAACGAAATAATCATGCGCTTTAGCGCGAATCAAACTATATTTTAGTTTTAAAGTAACATGAACCTAAATATCTAAAACTGAAAATTTAATTTGAATATTTTAATCTAAACGGATCCAAAATTATTCAAAAATGAATTACCCCAATTTTCTAAATATTTCATTTTACATATCTAATACTATGGGTGAGCGTACGGGTACCCGCTCGGGCTCAGTTCAGATCTATTTGGGTTTCGAATTTTTGGGGTTAAAGATTTCAGCCCCATTTGAGTATTTCTAAATTTCAATCCGGATTCGGTTCGGATCTTTGCGGGTTCGGTTCGGGTTTGGATAACTCATTTAAATTATTTTGAAAATTTTAAAATTCATTATATACTTTAAATTTCTCAAAATCTATAACAAAATAATATATTACATATAAATTTGAATAAAATATCTCAAAATACTTAAACTTAACATATAAATTGGGTTGGTTTGAATATAGGGATAGAGAATCAATAGATATTTTAAGTTTTTTTGGTGTTTTGAGTATACTTTAGCTATTTTATACATGTACTTTTGATTTTTTGTATATTTTTAAGTATTTTGGACAAATTAAAAGTATCTTATATATTTTGAAAGTTTTTTAATATACATCAAATCTAAAGATAATGGATATATTTAAGTATATAAATCTATTTCGGATACATTCGGGTACCCAAAATATTTCGATTCGGGTGGGGTTTGGTTTCGGTTTTTTTAATTCCAAAATTTTGAACCCGTTTGGATATTTAATTAATTTTGATTCGGGTTTGGTACTACTTTTTCGGGTCAGATTCGTTCGGTTCTTCGGATGTAGGTTTTAATTATATGAAAAGTTTAAGTTATCTTATCTTTTGTTAATTGTATTTGTAGGTTATTTTTTGTGATGCTTCCGGAGAAGCTGTAGGCACCGTCGGTGAGTATTTGAGGGCTTCTCTAGTTCTCTTGGTAACGCTGTGAAACTTAATACTGTATTGCACAAGTCTTACCAGTTACAAGCTAAAGGTGAAACTTGCATGAAGCAATTAATATGGGTATTCATATGCAAACCGAATCCTTATAACCGATAGTAAATTTTGCAGATCCTTTATTTACCTTTATGCATAACTTGATAAACGCAAATCCACGTAGTCAAACTAAAAACTTGGGAATAATAAATAAGAAAAAAAAAAAAAAGATAAACAGAAGCAATGAGATCAATCAAATACGAATGGGCAAATCTTGAACCCACCCACCATTGTTAATGAAGTTGAGACTACTCAAACTTTCAACCATGGGTCCATTCAGCTTCTTAACCCAGCTCACACGTCTCGTCGTACTAGATCCACTTCCAAAGCATCCAACTTCTGCATACGTCAGCTGTGATTCGTGGCCCACTAAGTTCCATGCGTCCCAACCTTCGGGAACAACCACGTTGGTCAAGTTAGTGTTGTAAAAGATCACTCGAGCGTAACTACGCCACGGTCTGCCCAAGTAAGCCATCCCGGTTCCGTGAACGAGGCTGTCCATGAACACGAACCCGTTCGCGTCGTACGGGTTTGTCCGTCCTTGAGCCGTTATGTATCCAGCTAGCCCCGGTTCTAGTGTCGCTCCTAGCACTTGAATTACACATTTCTAGAAAACGAGCAATCACATTAAACTCGGACCATAATTTGTTAGGGGATTATTATATCAAAATTCGTTTTCCACTCATTGTATTGGCATAGAGAAAATAAAGAGTTATTGAAGAAAACAGTTTGACTATTATTATCCTACATGTAATTATGTGAAGAGTCAGAATGTGACAAACCTTGTAAATAGATTGGCCGTTACCAAAGATGAAATCAACGGCGCCTTGGATAGTGCAACGGTGAAACAAGTGTCGACCATCCGAATCCCACAAGGTATCTTGAATTCCGGCAAACCCTACCGAGTAAAAAGCACACTTATCACCGTCGATCAACGCCGCCACCGCTGGAGTCCTAGGGTTCTTGTTCACTTTTCCATTATTCGGGAAATTATACGTATTCTAGACAAAAAGGAATAAAAACCCTTTTTCATGTTCTAATAAAAAATGAATCAAATCAACAGAAGAAAAAGACAGCAAAACCTCCACCGTACCACGAAAGTGAGGCTCTTAACGACGGTGCTATCTGCGATAGTAGCAAAAGTAGGACTTTGTGCAACTGAGTAATGGTCGTCCCATTCAACTCTAGTTTTCCTCTTTCCAGCCCCCACTATTACAATGAAGGGTTTATCATATGGTATCTTTATTTTCTCCCTAAGGCATAAGAGAAAAACGTTACTAATCATATTTCGCATATACTGTATATGAAAACCTTCATTTGAAGTCAGCTAAATGTAACTATACTGACTTGTAAAGGCCGGCTGCAACGTTGATGAAGAACCAATTACGATTGTTGGCTGGAACCGAATCGATCGCTTTTTGTATTTTCGTGAAATTTCCATTGCCAGATTGATCCACGAACACTTGTTGGCGGTACACTCCGTATCGTTTAGGTTCGATTAGATGAGGTAGACAGAAACAACAAAAAAGAGTGACAAAAGCGATGAAAAGTTGATGAGTTCCCATTAGAGGATATATCAAAACGTAAGAGATTAAGTGGGGGAAGACAAATGAGAGTAGTGGAGGAAATGGATTATTTAACCAGTCGGTAAGATTAATGCCTTTTAATTATTTTTATAAATATTTGTGCCAAGATTTATTTCTGTTTTCTTTTGATCACGTACGGAATCAAAGTAGAATTTAAACGAAACTGGCAAGTTCAGCTTTGTTTCCGGATTTGGTGGTCAGATTTGCTTTTGTGTGAGATGTCGCAAACCAAACATGGAAGTTGTGATCTTGGTGATTGTGGAAAGTGGGTAAAAATAAAGTTAGTCGTCGAGACTTTGGATTCATTTGGAAAGGATTGCAAATATTATGGAGATCTTTTTTTTCGTCAACAAATTATGGAAATTAATAGTGAATTTTCTTTAGTAGAAATTACATTGGATTGGCAGGAAATTAGGAAAGAGTCGTATATACAAACGAAAAAAATAAGTAGTAATCTTTGTAATTGTGGTAACTGTAAAGTTAGTGGTCCACACTATACATTCATTTCAAAGTTATTACAGAGAAAAAATTAATAGTGATAAATAGGATAGTAATTTGTATATGTTAAGGTTTCTACAACCGTAACATCCATAATTCCCCAAATCGTTTTATTACATTTTAAAGAACTTTAAGATTTTTTTAACATCGAACCGCTGATCTATTATTGAAGTTTGAGATCCCCTATATATTAATCCTAGAGCATTACAAAATGTTTTCGTAGCTACGTGTCATCACTCGAATGATTCTTAGAATTATTTTAAAAATAAGCTTGTCCATAAAAATATATATATTATATTTTTTCTTAAACTAACTATCAAATTGATTACCAGTATACAAAATAATATTTTCAATTCTTTCTTTAAATAAAAACTACAGAATTACCTAATATGGTTAACATATATATGACAAATAATGATTATGATTAATACATATTTGATAACAATTTGTGTATCATCTTTCCCTTTTTTTGTTTAATTTTATATTATTAATAGAAATTAAAAAATCACATTAAGCATATAATTAAAAAAAAATTAGATTTTTTTGTATATGTTATATTTTGAATTTTTTAAAACGACTATAAATTACTAAAAATGGTAAAAGTTCTACAGTAAAAATTTTGTGATCAACGGTTTAACATTTTTTTATTCAAACAAGACACCAATGATCATAAATCATATGCATATGAAATCTCATTAATAAATACTCATATTATATATATATATATATGAATATCATTTAAATTAAATTATATACTATACAAAAATATAAAAATATATTAATTTCAAAATTTGCATCAAAAAATAATTGAGATATTAATATTTTAATTTTGAAATTTGTACTGAAAAATATCACATTAAAAGTTTTTTGATTAATAATTTAAATTTTTGTTAAAATAAATATACAAATATTAATAAAATTATATGAACAGAAAGTGTCAATAATAAATATTTATATTAAAATATACTATATATATCTATGTCAATATCACTATAGTTTAATTATATACTATATAAAGTAAATAAAATAATTGTTTTGATTTATTTACGAAAAATATGAATGTAAATAAACAAAAAGTATTGATTTTGATTTATGTGCTTATTGTAATGTATATGCTTTTATGTATACAAATAGTTTTTTAAATAAGTGGTTTTTAATATGTTATTTGATCCTGACAATCCCATAAATACACTTCTTCAAATCGAAGTGATTTTTAATATTTGAAGCACTATATATATATATATATTCTTTCATTCATATTAAATAATTTAGTCTTGATTTTTATTCCTAAAAAGCTTTTGATGAAATATTATGACAAGATTCTAATCACCTCTTTTTGAATTTGTTCGAAGAATGAGAGATTTGATCATTCGTCTAATATTTGTTTCTCTTTAATATCATATCTAGCTAATATAATTGTAAGAATGAGAGATTTGAACTATTTATTATAATTTTTCTGGTTTATCATTTAATAAATCAAACAATTCTTAGTTTATATATAGTTTACATATACTAGAATGGTAAAGCATTATATATATATATATAATTTTTATCGGTATACTCTTGAGTAACTAAAACTCAAAAGTGTAGGTTAATAAAATAAGTATTTTGTTTTGTTCTAGATTTAGATGATTTTTAGACCGAACTGGTGAATATATACTAGACAGACATTTATATTTCGAGTCTGCATATTGTTCTAAGATTTTAATTTTCCGTAGTAGTATATTGCTCCATGGAGATAAGTGGAAGAAATATGTGTTTCTACAACTCTACCACCCAGTCAATTCTGTTCCACTTAATCCTTATTTCATGGCCACATATCTTTCCGGCTAAGTAATTAGAAACTTTTCTCCTGTTACATTACATGAATCCTATTTTCATTTCATCCTGAAAAATCCATATTTTTTTCAACTATGTCTTTGTCATTCGATCCAATAGTGTTCCGTTAGATAGGAACATATTTGATAAATACTGCAGTTTGATATATTAGATCTGAACACTAACATGTGAATAGAGTTTGCCGTTGATTATTTTCAAAAAATTGATTCTTAGCTATGTATCTGGAGTGGAACTAATTTTTACATATGTCAATCTTTTTAAATTGACACTTATTTAATTCACCGAATTTACACATGAAGTTAAAAAAAGAAACAAAACTCATATTAGTGAAATAGAAACGAGAACGAAAACACAATTTTATATAAATAGAAAATGAAATCACTTATGGAGAGTCAATAGTAAACAAATCGAGAGCAGAAAACCTATTCCCCTTTTCTCATTTTACAATCGATGTTGCCAATCTGGTTTTGGTGATTTGTGTCAACCGCAAAACTTAATTTCATTTTTGTGCATATGAAGTCTTGAAATAATTAAAATGAACTGTAATACGTTAGCTCTTCAATAATGATGATACTTTTAAGAGACCAATATTTGTATTCGTAATTTTACAATCGATAAAGATTGTTGTGTTGAGAAATGTTAAAACCATTTAATGAATAAACATTAGTATAAAAACTCAACTCGCGCATGCGCGCAGATTATCATCTAGTAGTATCGTAAACAAGACTAGAATATGATAACCAACTAGAGCTTAATAGTATATACATATGAAAGTTTTGACGACATAATATTTAATGGTTTCACAAACATGCATTTGTGTAGGTGTTTGTACGATCAGTTTTTAATTTCTATAATTTATTGATTAATCATATTGCAGTTAGATATAAAAGCAATCAAAATGATATATTATATTACATATTCATCAATTTTTTTTTTATTATTGTAAAATTTTTGATCTATTTATTTATAAATTAAAACACCAATTATTATGTTTACGTATATTAATAAATCTATCTTTTAAAGAAAAAAATAAATCTATCTTTCCAAAATAAAATGTATTTATGTTTTAATAAGGTAGATAGATATGTCTCTAAATTTTTTATATGCCAAATAAATTTCACTTCTATGTTTATTTTTGAGGAAAATATTAAACTGAAATTTATTTTTTGTATTCTTAAAATTCAAATATATATGTGTGAATTATATTAATCATCAAATTATTTAACATATATTTGAAAAGTAACTTTATATGTTTTAGTAAAACATTTATGGTTTATAGTTTGTATGTGCAATGAAATAATAATATACATGAATATATAATATTTAAAGTTTGAAGTCACATTTTAAATAAGTTTTTAATTTTATTGTAAAATTTGTTTAAATAATAAGCCTGTTAGAAATAATTGTAAATTTTGTAATTTAGTAAATTTGGTTAGGGAAGAATCTAACAAAATAAATGGTATGTGGTTAGTAGATTAAGTTTAGTAAGTTTTGCTAGAAAAGAATCTAATAAAAATGATTTGTGGTTAATTAATTAATAGTTGTTTATTCAGTGGCACAAGTTGTAGTTAAATGACGAAGTAAGTGTTATTTTCAAATGGTATTTCAATTGTGATAATAATATAGATCCCTATAACACGATTTTGTTATCTTAGCTTAATTAATCTGTTGTTTCTTTTTTTTTTAAACGATGAGAATGAATATGGAGAAATCTAGAAATCCACTCTTTAGTATTGATGTCTACTTTAATTATGTGGAAAAACTTGGTCACACTTGTGCATCTTCTAATATCAAAATCAAATCCTAGCAATCAGTACAAAATTGTTAGTGCGCCGACATTTGTAGCATACACTCCATAATCCAATAAAGGGTTTCAAGTTCCGCATGAATCGATTATTCTCTTTACTTTTGATTCTTGTCTCCCAAAAGTATTTTGAGTGGATGTTTCCAAGCCTATCCACAACCACTAAAAGTGAGTCATGTGTCCAAAATCCATCAACTATACATATCCCCTGATGGCGTATGGCCTGCGTAGTTGTTGGAATTTTTTCATCCCTTAGATGGTTTTGCTATTTTGATATTGGCATCAAACCATGATTGGCATTCTACATCCGTGTATAACGGTCTCTAAGGGATCTATGTTGATTCCTCTCAAAATTTTATCATTTCATACTTTTCAAATAAACCAGAAGATCCATAGCCGGTAAGGGTCTATATCCATTTCTAGATTTTATTTTTACGCCAATAGAAATAGTCAAAATTGGTATATACTCCTGAGAGAGGAAATATCAATGGAGAAGAACGTGGTGATAAAGTCTATGTTTGTAGTGCTGACGGGCATTTGAAAATAACGTGTATATATTATATTTGTGCTCTGCTCAACATGTAAGACAATAATTATCACATCTCATATGATAGCATGTTAAATTCTTAGTTTGGAGATAAGTGATGATTTTGGAACATTTTGAAGATATTTGGAGTAAGCACCCAAGATGACCATCGAGCTCGACCATCGGTCGATATTGAAGAGGAATAATCTTGATTGATGTTCATGTCTTGACATTGATCGACAGCGAAGCGCACAGAAAGCCAGTTTGGTCACAACCAACTTGAAGCCCAAGTCTTCACCAATTTACAAGATTACCCCTGATGAGTTTTAACCTAATTATATAAGTTTTGTCACCATGTTAGAGGCAAATTGTGCTTTTCTGTGTTTTCTTGTTTTATTATTTTCACAGCTAGGGTTTCTAGGATTTTGATAGATTGGAGAGAAGATCCAAAGTTATAATTTGTGATTGGAACTCCATTAATATCTATTTACTATTATGATGAAGTTTTCTTACCTAATTGCTGTTATGAATTGCTTAGCCATGTCTGAGTAGTTTCATTATTAGATTTTAGGGTTTAAATAGGTTATGAGGGATTAGCCCCAACTATAGATTTCTGAGTTGTGGTAATTGTCATTAGGACTGTTCAATAATGCTTGTTTCTAGATTAGCTACCTAGAACTTTCCCTAGGATTGATAGATAAAAGCGAGAGCTTCATTCTCATCCTGAAAACATTCTAACTGAGCTAAGTTTCTTGCTATGAGTAAGGCGAGAGCTGATCTAGTGAGCTTAGTAAGCTACCATTCAACCCGCGCATAAAACTTAACTAGAAGCGCGTCGATCGATATCATTATTGAATAATCGATCGACGGAGCGAAAGGTGAATCGATCGATATACCTATAGTATCATCGATTGACACTTTCTAATTGATCGACATACGATAGTTGAGATCATTAGATCTAGTTAATAGACAAGTCCAAACATGCGAAAGCTGATAGACTTGTTGTCTAAGTAGTTGAGCTTTACATTATCATGCATGCAACTCATTAGGCATCTGTAGGATTATAATCCCAAGTTTCCTGAATAAAAACCCTAAGTCTAGCTATTTCCTTTTAAGCACCAAAACCTCAATCAATCAATTGAGCAAACACCTTCTTGATTAAAAACTGCAATTTACATTTAAATCATTAAAACATCATGCTTAACAAATCATATTAGGTTTCTTAGGTTCCCTAGCTCTCTGTGAATTCGATCCCTAAGTACTACAACTCGACCTCTTATTTGAGAGAGTATAAATCACTCCTTAGGGTAATTTGAGTGGTATCAAATTTGGCGCCGTTGCCGGGGAGCTTTGATCGCCTATTCAATCTAATTTTTGTTAAGTTTCTGACACAAAATTTTTTTTCTTGGATATTCAGGTACATGCCCAGCAGTACTAGAAGCAACAAGGAAACTCAACTGCTATTCTCACCAGATCCTGCAAGTTTGGAGCGTTCAATCTGCAAAGAAGCGTGCTCTTCATCGATCGACAACAACACCTGTTCGTCGCTTGATTTCGTTCAACCACCGTCGACCCAGACACTAGTCCCATCGACCGACACTCGCTCACCACTGTCGAAGACACTCATCTTCTATCGACCGAGATCGTCCATCCGACATCGATCGATACTCCAGTCCGGACATCGACCGATACTGAGCCGCGAGACATGGTTGTGACTTTGATACTTGTTCGAGATGAGAGAGGAGACCTGCATGACCAGGATGGTCATCTGCGTAATGCAACAAGTCAAAGGATAGATGCTCAGGGGGCTGCAATCCCTGAGTCTGATGTTAATGCTACAGGAACTACTATACCTGTAGATGAGGCTGCGCAACCCAAAACGTTGGCTGACTACAACCGTCCAGATCAGTTCTACACCAACAGATCAGCCATTCGTCCTCCCACTATTCAGAGCGATTTCGAGTTGAAGGCGCAGTACAACACACTCGTGGGACAGATACCCTACTATGGATTATCTCACGAGCATCCTATGGACCATCTAGAGAGGTTCAAGGATCTGATATTTGCTATTAAAGTCAAGGGAGTCCCTGAGGATTATCTCCTATGCAAGCTCTTCAAGTTCTCTCTTGCAAGAGAAGCTTCGCATTGGCTTAAGCAGTTACCACCAGGATCTCTCACATCCTGAAGCGAAATTAAGAATGCATTCTTATGCAATTTCTTTGATGAAGCACGTGCTGAAGACTTGAGGAGCAAGATTGCTACATTCACTCAGGAGCCTGCAGAATCATTCAGAGGTTCTTGAATCAGATTCAAGTCTTATCAGAGAGACTGTCCACACCATGGATTCAATGAAGTACAGCTTCTTAGTACTTTTTACAGAGGTATCGCGGTGCAGTACCAGATGGCTTTTGATGCTTCCAGCAATGGGAACTTCAACACCAGAAATCCAAAGGAGGCAGTAAAGGTCATTGAAAACCTAGCATCTAGCAACAACACCAAGAACACTGATTTTGAAAGGAAAAAGTCTGCCACCATCCTTGAGACTGATCAGATGGATGAGGTGAAGGCAAAGCTGGATAGTGTTCACAAGCTTCTTAGGAAGCAGGTCTGCTTGGTTGAAGATGCAGAAGCTGTAGACACAGAGGGTAGAGCAGAGGAAGAAGAAGAAGTGAACTTCATTGGTGGAACTGGATTCCAAGGTTCTGGAAACCAGGGTGGAAACAAAAATTCCTATGGAAATAGGGGAAATTTCAAGCGGAGTTCGCAGTACCAGAAACCCTACAGCAACAACTACAGCAACAACATGAGTTATGGAAATTCCTACTAACAGAAGCCACCGCCGCCTGCTCAAGAGAGCAAGATTGAATAGATGCTTGATAGGGTTCTTGAGGCACAACAGCGCATGACAGTGGACTTTAATGGGAAGATTGATTCTGTCTACACCAACCTGAACACAAAGTTTAAAACTTTGAGCACCCATGTGAAGAATCTGGAGATGCAGGTTGTTCAGACAGGAGAAGTTGTTAAGAGGCAGGAAGCCTTGACAAGAGGGGTAGGAGATGATGTGATGAAACACCACGTGAAAGCCATCATTGGGGATGATTTCTAGCAAGTTGTGAAGGAAGAGAAGCTGCAAGAAGGAGATTTCGAAGTAGAAAGTCTGATGAGCTGCGGCGGATCGCACTGGTGTCGATCGACGCCAGACCATGAACATCGATCGACGGTCCCAGTCCAAATCGATCGATAGGATCTCCAGAGCATCGATCGATGACACCTACGGAGTCAACCACATCTTGCAATGCCGTGAGGATTCTGACTCACGAGGAGTTCGCAGCAAAACACCCACATCCACCCAATCCTGTTAACGTCAGAATCGCTCGATATGCTGCTACCCCCATCGATCGACAAACAGCTCTCGACATCGATCGAAAACCTCCAGTGCCCATTGATCGACGAGCACCTATTACGTACCGAGTGCAGATGCCAAAGATAGATGTTGCACGTCTTAACGCACTCAGGACCAAACCGAAACCTTCAGAAAACCCACCAGAGACCGTCAGGATACCTTCAGATGATGGAGAAGATTCGATGGAAGTCGATAGGGTTCCCATGGGAAGAACCCTAAGGAAAAGAAAGGAAAAAGTGGAGAAGCATCTAAAGAGGGGGGCCAATGATAAGGAAAAGGAAAGTTTCCGAAAAAAGAGTCTTCAGGATTCCTATATATAAGCCGTTCGAGGAGGCTTATTATACTCACAGATTATGGATGTTCTTCAGAGAGACAAGTGAGAAAGAAGAAGACACCAAGATAATGTTCAGCGAAGCTAGAGAAAAGATGAGGAAGATGGTTACATTGAAGAAGAAGAGTGATCCTGGGCAATTCGCAATACCATTCACGGTGAAGGGTATTGAGTTCCCACATGCCTTGTGCGACACAGGAGCATCAGTCAGCATCCTACCTAGGGTTATGGCAGACCATCTGGATCTGCAGGTGGAGCCTTCCAACGAATTTTTCACTTTTGTGGACTGTTCTCAAAGGAATTGTGAGAGACCTAGAGGTGCAGATTGGTAATGCCCTAGTTCCGGTTGATTTCCATGTCCAGGACATCAAGCTAAACTGGAACTCTTCTCTATTGCTTGGGAGAGCCTTCCTTTCAACAGTAGGAGCCATATGCAACCTGCAATCCAATCAGTTGTGCTTAACGCTCATAGATCCTAAAACCAACAACGAACTCATTCCAGTCAAGAAGCCACAGACGTCCTCCAAAAGAATCAAAGATCCATGAATCATTGCAGCTTGCCACTGTGGAGTGGAATACGAGACATAATACTCTGCGTCGATCGAAACTCACACTGCAACATCGATCGACAGTGACACTCAGATATCGACCGACAAAACCCAGGACGCATCGGTCGATAGTTGTCCAGATGATTGGGAGAACGACTACTACAACCCCACTATTGCCGCGTACACCAAACAAAACATGCATACATAAGAGTATGATGAAGACTATGAGGATGAACGAGCTACTGAGTACAAAGCCATCCTTGATGAGGAAGATACACTTCTACATCATTCCTCTTGAAAAAAGAATGCACCATCGATCGACATAACAGGCTCACCATCGTTCGATACTCAACCTCATCAGAGAAACCAGAAACGAGCATCGACCGACGTAGCCAACTACTCATCGATCGACGCAGAAGTCAACCGTATGCGAGAAGGAGACTACTCAATTGGCAGTTGGATAGATGATCACCATCACGAAAGCTATGCAGTAGAAACAATAATGTATGAGCCAGGTGCAGATGAACTACATGAAGGTTTCACATATGAGGAACTTCTCAACATGCAAAGACGCGATGAAACAGATCAACATCGATCAGAAGCTGCTTGGGGAAGAACATAATCCAGCCATCCGATCGATAGAGCAAGCCGCCCATCGATCAACATTAATCCTCCAACATCGATCGACGTTTCTCATACAACATCGATCGACATCCGTTCTAAACCAAAAACCACTGTAAGCGAAAAAAAAAATTTGATAACGAGTATCTAACTCTAGACGAATTTGGTATTTTCAGGGACCCAGATGGCTATGCAAGAGCAATAGACGGACGTATGATGAACGTATCTCGAAAATATATTGCAGACATCCTTCAGACAGCCAATGGAGCAGAAAATTTGTTCGTCCATCAACGCAACATTCCAGAATACCAACAGAAGGATACAAAAGAGTTCTATGACACAGCTGGTGGCATAGACAAAAGCTTCAATCAAAGGTCTCGCCATCTCACTCGACCATCGATCGACGTTGACGTCCCAACATCGGTCGACAGACGTCCAGAATTCAGCAGAAGGGCCTTTGATTCCCACGGTACCAGGAAATTCTACTAGTAAGAAAAAAATGAGTATGGAGTCTACAGTGATGAACATGGATACACCAGAGATCTAGAGGGACGCACCATTCGTGTTCACAACAGAGATTTCAGAAGACATCTGGAAAGAGCTTCGAGAGATGAGCCAAGCTACATATGTCTTCCTGAACATGCTAACTCATTCACACAGACCAAGCTGATACTAGAGATCTACACCGAGGACGAGATCAATGAGATGTTTTATGGAATCTGTGGAGCCTAAGAGAAGTATGAAGGTGATTTCCAAATGAAGCTTGATGGTGTCTACCATCCACTGAATGATAGCATCGGTTGGTTAACTACATGCATGGAAGAGATGACGCAAGACATAGCCAGAATTCAGCAAGCGACCTACGTTTCTCACCATACATCGATCTACAGAAGACAACATGCATCGATCGATAATCGCTTACCAACATCGATCGACCAACGCTCACCAGCATCGGTCGACAACAGTCCACCACACTCACATCTGATGAAGTCTCCACAAACATTTCACACCAGAGAAGAGATAGATCAGTTGGTAGAAGAGATCTATAGAGCTCTGGACATTACAGAAGAGAGGCTTGATGGGAGATGTGATGACATCTATTTCCCAATGAATCTTAGCATCAGTGCTTTGACTTCCAAGATTGAAGCTATGCAAGGGGAATTGGTGGAGATTCAGAGTTACATTGCCCATCGACCAGAAGCATCTGCATCGATCTACAGACACAACAACATATCGACCGACATTCGTAGACAGACATCGGTCGACGACGCTATAAACCGAGGCCTGCTAGGACCAAAGATGAAATCAGACATGTCTGACACACATCACCATGGAGAGGAGATCTCAGCTGACACTTACAGCACAGTTAGAAGACATCAGTTCAACCTTGAGAGTCTTGGAGATAGGTTGCAGAGAATGGAAAACACAATTGCAACAATGAAGGAAAAATGGCGCAGAGGGGATGAAGCAATGAGAGACTTCGCTGGTACATGGTTCAACAAGCGCAGAGAAGTGATGGATACTTGTTCAAGTTCCAGTTTTTAACACTACTAGCCCAATCACCTCCAAAAGTCAAGCTAAATGACTATAACAAAGCGCTGAGTGGGAGGCAACCCACTATTAGGTCATAAAAAAAAAGATCCGAGTAGACGATTGTCGTGAGTATCGACCGACGAGAAGCTGTCGACATCGATCGACATTGCCTTACCTGCCACGACCGATATCAACATCCTTACATCGGTCGACATCCATTCCGGTCTGGTATATCGTTTTAACGTGTTACATTGAGTCCTTATGATTTAGTTAACACCATAACTCCGACTGAATTTACACTGGGGACAGTGTAGTTTAAGTCTGGAGGGAGGTTTACTGATAATAATTTATTTATGAATCTTATTAAAACATTTTTCAAAAAGTTTTTATTGAGTCAAGAAGGGGATAATGAACTTTTAGATTTTTGCTTGTTATCTAACCACTCTTTAGCACCATTCTAGACTTACTGATTACAGATAGTATTAAAGATACTAAAGTGGATCAACCTGTCAACTATTCACACTTGCTGAGATTTTTTGAAGGAACCAAAGCTGACCTCCAACACAAAAATTGACACAACTGCTTGTCTTGGGGCTTGGTATACATGGGATCAGATTCTTCAAACAAGTCTGGAAGGTAAAGCCTTGTGTAGATAGATTTATCACCCTTTCTCTCTCTATTTTAGAATTTTAGATAGATAGATAGATAGATAGATAGATAAAAAATATATTTATAATATATATCTATTAGAGATTTATTAGGAAGGGATTCGAACAGGACTTGATGGCTACAACCATTAAGGCTTGCTTCATAAGAATTCTATAGATAAAGGATTAGAACATGATTTGGTGGCTACAACCATTAAGACTTGCTTCACAAATAATCCTAGGATATAGGTCAAAAAGAAGTGAACATGACTTGGTGGCAACCACCATTAAGGCTTGATTCATTGAAGCCTGTCCAATCTTGGTCGATGATCTTGCAAATATAAGCAGACTTTGACTAAGAGAGAAAATTAGTAGAGAGAGAGGATATGAACTAATGTTTACCTGCAGGTCCAGATACTTGTTTGAAAGTCCTTGCATCCTGTGATCGATACCCCCAAGGTAAAGCCTACACTTTTATTTATGCTAAGAAATGAGGTTGGTAGAGGGGAATGTCAGACAAGATTTGCTAAGTTGTTGGCTAGATGAATTTGTTGCTAAGCTAGGATATAGTATAATATGCTTTTGTGATTATGAATTTTTAGATGTGGATTGCAATATTGTAGAGGTGATGATTCTAAGTTTTAAATCATGTGAGTCCCTGCTATTTTCAAACCTCTTTCAGAGAGACTGTCTGTTTGTTTTGCTTGAGGACAAGTAAAATGGTAAGTCTGGGGGAGTTGATTGACCTTGGATTTGACCTACTTTTATCCATGGTTTATAAGTGTTTTAACTACTAATTATTATATTGTAGAGTCTATTTAGAATATTTATAGGATCAGGAGTGATTTGGAGATAAGTGATGATTTTGGAGCATTTTGGAGATATTTTGAGCAAGCACCCGAGATGACCATCGAGCTCGACCATCGGTCGATATTGAAGAGGAATAATCGATCGATGTTCATGTCTTGACATCGATCGACAGCGAAGCGCGCAGAAAGCCGTTTGGTCACAGCCAACTTGAAGCCCAAGTCTTCAGTAATTTACAAGATTACCCCTGACGAGTTTTAACCTAATTATATAAGCTTTGCCACCATGTTAGAGGTAAAGTGTGCTTTTCTGTGTTTTCTTGTTTTATTATTTTCACAGCAAGGTTTTCTAGGATTTTGATAGATTGGAGAAAAGATCCAAAGTTATAATTTGTGATTGGAACTCCATTAATATCTATTTACTATTCTAATGAAGTTTTCTTACCTAATTGCTGTTATGAATTGCTTAGCCATGTCTGAGTAGTTATATTGTTAGATTTTAGGGTTTAAATACGTTAGGAGGGATTAGCCCCAACTATAGATTACTGAGTTGTGGTAATTGTCATTAGGATTGTTCATTAATGCATGTTTCTAGATTAGCTACCTAGAACTTTCCCTAGGATTGATAGATAAAAGCGAGAGCTTCATTCTCATCCTGAAAACATTCTAACTGAGCTAAGTTTCTTGCCATGAGTAAGGCGAGAGCTAATCTAGTGAGCTTAGTAAGCTACCATTCAACCAGCGCATAAAGATTAACTAGAAGCACGTCGATCGATACCATTATTGAATAATCGATCGACGGAGCAAAAGGTGAATCGATCGATATACCTATAATATCATCGATCGACACTTTCTAATTGATCGACATACGATAGTTGAGATCATTAGATCTAGTTAATAGACAAGTCCAAACATGCGAAAGCTTATAGACTTGTTGACTAAGTAGTTGAGCTTTACATTATCATGCATGCAACTCATTAGGCATCTGTAGGATTATAATCTCAAGTTTCCTGAATAAAAACTCTAAGTCTAGCTATTTCCTTTTAAGCACCAAAACCTCGACCAATCAATTGAGAAAACATTCGCTTGATTAAAAACTGCAATTTACATTTAAATCATTAAAACATCCTGCTTAACAAATTATATTAGGTTTCTTAGGTTCTCTAGCTCCATGTGAATTTGATCCCTAAGTACTATACCTCGACCTCTTATTTGAGAGAGTATAAATCACTCCTTAGGGTAATTTGAATGGTATCAACCATGTGTGCTAATATGACTTGACATTGCTATATCTTTTGAGGATCATTCACTTTTCAAGCAAAGGTCTTGAGCTTTGTTATGTTAGGCTTTGAGAACATGACTTCAATGTCCTTATATTCCTAGCCACCCATTATCTAGATTTAACCGTATACAAGCTAATATTTGTATAACACAAGAAAAAGGAGTCACGATGTCTGCTTTTACTTATTGGTAAGGATTGAATCAAAGGATGTCCTCTTGTGTAACACCATGTCCCAGCTTCTCCATATTCCATCTTTTTGGAATAAAATCAGACAATGTGGTCATGGGATGGAAAACATGTACAATAGCTCGGGCAGGTCTTTCAGAGATCATAGGGATCCAAATATTTTCTCAAATTATGATCTCATAACCTGAATGAACATTTTGTCGTATACCCAGAGCTATTAGAGGCTTTGGTGTCATAATACTTGTCCAACCATATGATGGATTATCACATGGGTTTGATCAAAATGGCGAACTCCATCTATAATATCTGCCTCTGATCACTTTAGCTTGCAAAGAGTCCGTAAATTGAACAAGTCTACAAAGTTGTTTTTCCAATAACGCAAGATTGAATTCATGGATCATAAAAAATCCAATAGCTCTCTCATCTTTTGGTTTACACATTTTTCTCATTTAACCAATGTATACCATATCTCTTTTAGGCGGGTTTGAACTCCTCTAGAACTATGCAATGACACTAGCTAACTTTTCAAAAGTCTCCAGTGGTAGCAGAAAGGTCGACATAACATAAGTTAAAAGAACCAATGCGATAGACTTTATTAAAACTTCTTTTCCTCCCTTGGATAACCATCGTGCATTCCATCCATTTACTCAAATTTGTAATCTTTCTTTAAGGAAATAAGAGAGCTTGTGTTTAGAGCCACTAATATCTTCCACAATCCCCATGAAGAATCCATTCCGCCTTCATTGTTGATTCATGTAGAAGATTTAATCGACTCCTTCACATGTCCATACACCTATTTACCAAAGATTAAGGATGATTTGTCAAAATTAATGTACTGGCTAGAAGCTTTTCCAGATGTATGAAGAGAACTTTAAGGTTTTGAAAGTCATTTTCACAAAAAATATGTTCATATTTTGTAAAACATTCTCAAACTTAAAACTTTTATATTTTTTTCCTCTTCTAATTGTATTTGACTTTTTTGGTTTTTATTTAAATTTTATAAAAGTGTTTCTTAACTTAGAAGATTTTTATATTTTTATATATATTAAAAGAGAAGTCACCTAAGTGATTTTTGCTTGAGTGTCATAGGTGAATTCTTATGAAAATTGTTATAATATGAGTAGTTGATGATTTTAAATTTTAATTTAATTTAATAAAATCTAAAGAAAGTAATTCCAGAAGCAATTAGTATCAGCTGCCAAATAATATTATAAATAATAATTTATGGTAACTAATTATAGAAATATAGAAATGATATCTTGCATATTTCCATTGTTTTATCCATTCACCCATGTGCATTTTGATCATATAGACTAGGATTTAGACATATTTAGGTTGCATTGTGCATACATGAGTCTTTATCAGGTATTGGAGTACCACGTGGAGTTCTTGGAGACAATTGGGTGAATTTGGAGCTAAAAAGAGGTGATAAAGGTGATCATTGGACGAGCAGTGCATGGGAGCGACCGCACCGGAGCGACACCGTGAAGTCGCTGTGACACCCCTTCAGAGCGACTTGACCAGAGCGACACCCCGATGTCGCTCGCGTAGAAACAACGAAAACGCGCCCGGAGCGACCAGTCGCAGCGACCCCTCCGGGTCACTCCCGAAGCCTGGAGCGACCTTACCACAGCGACGCGGAGAAGTCGCTCGCGTCTTCATCCCCCGGAGCGACCAGTCGCAGCGACCTCTCCAGGTCGCTCCCGAAGAAACGACCCGGGAGCGACTTCTCGCAGCGACTACTGGAGGTCGCTCCCGACCTATTGTTTACCCGAATTCATTTCTACTCAAGGGCCTTTTGGTCATTTCATTATGCACGTTATACACTTTCTAAACCTATATTTAAGAATCCTATGTAAGCCATTGGGAGGCAGATTATCTGGATCTTAAGAAAAACAACCAAAAAAACCTCTTGGAAAGTTCATCTCTTTGGATTCAATCGATTTTCTGTTATTGCAATCCTGTTGTTTTCATATCGATTCTCTGTATTCCTCTACATGATTAATCTGAAATCCAATATAGGTTTAAGAGGAATCATGGAGATTAGTGAGTAATCACCTTTTGAATTCATGGGTTAGGGAGATTAAGGGTGATTAGGTTAGAACTAAGATGTTTTAGTGTAGATCATTCTTAATCCTTGCTAGTAGAGTATTCATAATGCTTCTTCTGAGTTAGCTACTCAAAAGTTGACCTTTAGGCATTTCCCACCCAAAAGGTGTTTGATGAAATGCCTAAGACAACTCTTCTAAGCTTTTAGCATATTTTACCGAAGACATTTGTTGTTAGAAGTGCTAAGATAGCCTTTAGACTTGCTAGTAATGATTACTTTCATATTGTTCAACCAAAGACATTTGTTGTTTGAAATGTGTTAGTAAATGAACATTCATCTAGACATAGAGTCTGTTTAGAATTGTGTCTAAGCTTAAGGTTGATAGTTTGATTGTTCGTTTTGGCATCCTTAGTTCGAAATTTGATCACCCGAGGTCTAATTCCTATGTCCATGAGTTCTCTTTTCCCTTAGTTAAGAAATTCGTTTCATTTATCGTTTTTATTATTCTGCAACTGCATTAGCATTAATCGTTAGTTTAGAAAACCTTTTTAATCATTGGTTGCACTTAGATTAAGCAAGTACTTGCACTCTCAGTGCTTGAAATCCCTTAGAATTGATTCGACAATCTTTTATACTACATCATTTGTTTTAGGAGCCTTGAAAACTCCTAACATCAAATTGGCGCCGTTGCCAAATTCTGAGTAGATTTGAACATTGAGATTTAGTCAGTTGCTTGAGACTAAGTCATTTTTATTTTCTTTTGTTACTGATTCTCCTTCTTCACCTCCCTTTAATTTACAGGTGTATGAACTTGAGGAGCAGGGGTCCATCAAACCTAGTTTCATGAGCTGCAGACATAAGAGCTTTAGAGAGAGAGTGTGCTAGAAAGAGAAGAGAAGAAGACCAGCAGGCTCACTTGCAGAGACTGGATACTGATATGGGAGACATACCTCAAAATGATGCGGACGTCAATGGAGCTAACAACGTTCCACAAAACCAACAGCGAGCAGCTCGACCCATTGGCGCTTATGACCGCCCAAACATTCATGGTCACATATTGGGAATCCGAGCACCAGCTGTAGCAGCCAACAACTTTGAGATCAAATCAGGACTCCTCAACGTAATCGAGAACAACAAGTATCATGGCTTGGCTCTAGAGGACCCATTTGATCACTTGGACAGGTTCGACAGCTACTGTGGGTTGTAAAAGACCAATGGTGTGTCCGAAGATGCCTTAAAGCTCAAGTTATTCCCTTTCTCTTTGGGGGATAAGGCACGTCAGTGGGAGAAGTCTCTACCCAGCGACTCTATAACCACCTGGGATGACTGCAAGAGAGCATTTTTGGAGAAGTTCTTCTCTACTTCAAGAACTGCTAAGCTGAGAAATGAGATTTCCAGCTTTCAACAGAAGAACTTGGAAGGATTCAGTGAAGCCTGGGAGAGATTCAAGGGCTACCAAGCTCATGCCCACACCATGGCTTCTCTAAGGAAAGCTTGCTGAGCACATTCTATCGGGGTGCTCTTCCTAAGTACAGGGTCATACTGGATACAGCTAGCAATGGGTTCTTCTTGGAGAGAACTGAGGAAGATGCAGAAGAGCTGGTTGACAACATGGTAAAGAGTGATGCAGTCTACAGTGGAGACCACAACAGAGGCAGTAGATCAGATGACAAGCAGACGAGGAAAGAGTTGAAAGCTCTACAGGATAAGATAGACATCCTCATTGCTGATAAAGCCACCCAAGAGCAGCTGCACTTTGTTGGTAACCCAAGCCAAGAGACACCACCTGATGTCCATGAGGTTGAGGGTTTGGAAGGTCAAGAAGAGCTGTGTTTTATCAACAACAATGGTAGCTGGTACAAAAAGGAGCCCAACTTTCAGTACAACAACTACCAACAAAAATTCTATTCCAACAACCAACAAAGTGGTTATCAGCCTCGGAACAACCAGCAAGGCAGCTATCAGCCTCAACAAAACCCTCCTCCTGGTTTCAACAACAAAGGACACCATTCTTCCCAACAACAAGCTAATCCTTCTACCTCTACTCCTCAAGTCAGCAGCACTGATGCCCTACTGAAACAAATCTTGGAGTCTCAGACAAGAAGTGAGAAGCATGTTGGCTATGAGTTGAAGAACCTTC
Source organism: Brassica napus (assembly GCF_020379485.1). Lineage (NCBI taxonomy): Eukaryota > Viridiplantae > Streptophyta > Magnoliopsida > Brassicales > Brassicaceae > Brassica > Brassica napus. The sequence goes on from NC_063444.1 coordinate 35,159,134, forward strand.
ACTTAAAGATTGATGGAAGCTACAATGAGCTCAACAACAAGTTCAGAACCTTGGAGAACCAGTTTGCTGCCATGAACACTCAACAAAATCGCCAACAAGGTTCTTTACCTGGAAAATCTGAGCAAAACCCCAAGGAGACCATGAAAGCTATCACCCTCAGGAGTGGTAAGGAGTTACCTCAGAAAGCTCTCACCAAGGATGCTGAGAAAAAAGGTGAGGGGGTTGCCATAAACATAGATGATGAAGTAGTGATTGTTGATGAGAAAATCAATGATGAAATCTTGGAGAAGATTGTGAAAGTAAAAAAGTAAAGGAAAGGTTGGGGAAGAGAAGAAAACAGTGAAAGATGGTGAAGTTGTTGCTCCAGCAAGTGAGAATTCTTTTGTTCCTCCTCCCTATGAACCCAAACTACCATTCCCTAGTAGATTCAAGAGGCAGCTGCTAGAGAAGTACAAAGCTCTATTTGAGAAGCAAATGAGTGAAGTTCAAGTCACAATGCCCATCATTGATGCTTTCATGTTGATTCCTCAATATAGCAAGTTCCTGAAAGATGTTGTAGCTGCAAGGAAGAAGGAGATGGAGGGCATGATGATTCTCACTCATGAGTGCAGTGCCATCATCCAGAGGCTTGTTGTTCCAAAGAAGCTAGAAGATCCAGGATGCTTCAAATTACCTTGTGCTCTTGGACCTATGGTATTTGATAGATGTCTCTGCGATTTGGGAGCTAGTGTCAGCTTGATGCCTTTATCTGTTGCTAAGAAGCTTGGTTTCACTTAGTACAAGAAGTGTAGACTGTCTCTGGTATTGGCTGATCGTACAGTGAAGTACCCTGTGGGTATCTTGGAGGACCTCCCCGTTATGGTTGGAAAATATGAGATCCCTACAGATTTTGTGGTGCTTGAGATGGGTGAGGAAGCTGCAGATCCTTTAATCCCTGGAAGGCCTTTCTTAGCTACAGCAGGAGCAATTATTAATGTGAAAGAGGGCAAGATTGATCTCCACTTGGGTAAAGAGCATGTTCTTCACTTTGACATCAAGGAGGTAATGAAGAAACCAATAGTTCAAGAGCAAGTTTTCTACATTGAAGAGGTGGACGCCCTTGCTGATGAGCTCCTTGAAGAGTTGTCACTAGAAGACCCTCTACAACATGCTTTGACGATAGAGAGAGAAGCTGAAGTGATTGAAAACCTGGAGAGTGCTGCCTATGGGATGATGATGGATTTACACAGAGGATTTGGTAGTAAGGATTTGTATGAGGAGCTACCACAAGTGGTTCATCAAGAAACCTCAGTCATTCAACAAGAGGATACCCAGCAAGACGACTGGAGCGAGCTTAAGGCGCCTAAAGTGGAGCTTAAACCTCTCCCCAATGGTGTAAGGTATGCGTTCCTTGGCCCTAAAGAAACTTACCCAGTCATTATGAGTAGTGAACTTACTGAAACTGAGCTATCTGAACTTTTGAAAACACTTAAAAGATTTAGAAAAGCAATAGGTTACTCTCTTGATGACATCAAAGGAATATCACCCTCTTTGTGTATGAATAGGATACATCTTGAGGATGAATCAATGACTTCTGTCGAGCATCAAAGAAGGTTAAATCCTACCTGAAGGATGTTGTAAAGAAAGAGATTCTTAAACTCTTAGATGCTGGTGTTATTTACCCTATTTCAGATTCTAAATCGGTATCTCCTGTGCATGTTGTACCAAAGAAGGGTGGTATAACTGTAATAAAAAATGACAAGGATGAATTGATACCAACAAGAACAATCACTGGTCATAGAATGTGTATTGATTACCGAAAACTGAACTCTGCATCGAGAAAAGATCATTTTCCACTTCCATTTATTGATCAGGTGCTTGAGAGACTTGCAAACCATCCATTCTATTGCTTTCTTGATGGATATTCAAGATTTTTCCAGATCCCCATACATCCCAATGATCAAGAGAAAACGACATTCACATGCCCTTATGGTACCTTCGCATATCGAAGAATGTCATTTGGTCTATGTAATGCTCCAGCCACCTTTCAAAGGTGCATGATGTCAATTTTCTCTGATCTAATTGAGGATGTTGTGGAGGTGTTTATGGATGATTTCTCTGTCTACGGTTCTTTGTTTTCTGCTTGTTTGTCAAACTTGTGCAGGGTCCTACAGAGATGTGAAGACACCAACCTTGTGCTGAATTGGGAGAAGTGTCACTTCATGGTTAAGGAAGGGATTGTGCTGGGACACAAGATTTCAGAGAAGGGGATTGAGGTGGATAAGGCCAAAATCGATGTTATGGTTGGTTTGCCCCCACCAAAGACAGTGAAAGACATCCGAAGTTTTCTTGGTTATGCTGGGTTCTACAGAAGATTCATCAAGGACTTCTCCATGATCACTAGACCATTGACCAGGCTGCTGTGCATGGAAGCCACTTTCAGCTTTGATGTGGAATGTCTACAAGCCTTCAAGAAGCTGAAAGGTGAACTCATCAGTGCTCCGATTGTCCAGCCACCTGAATGAGATCTCCCCTTTGAGATCATGTGTGATGCTAGTGACTATGCTGTGGGAGCTGTTTTGGGGCAGAAGAAAGATGGCAAGACCCATGTGATCTACTACGCGAGCCAAACCCCGAATGATGCTCAGATGAGATATGCCACAACAGAGAAGGAGATGTTAGCCATTGTCTTTGCCTTTGAAAAGTTCAGAAGCTACTTGGTGGGATCTAAAGTCATTGTGTACACAGATCATGCTGCGCTGAGACACCTTTTGGCAAAGAAAGATGCAAAACCCAGGCTCTTGAGATGGATTCTTTTGCTTCAAGAGTTTGATTTGGAGATCAAGGACAAGCCAGGAGTTGAGAATGGTGTAGCTGATCACTTGTCCAGGCTGAGAGTGGAGTGTGGCATTCCTATTGACGAAAGACTTCCTGAGGAACAGATCATGGCTATTGGAGCAGTGATGGCAGTTTGTGAGACTGGTGGGAAGCTTGAAGAAGTCAAGGCAACATACGAGAAAGAACCTTGGTATGCTGATTTGGTAAATTACCTAGCCACATGAAAAGAACCTTTGAATCTTGTGGGCTATGCCAAGAAGAAGTTCTACAGGGATGTGAAGAGATACTACTGGGATGAGCCCTACCTCTACATTCTCTGCAAGGATCAACTTTATAGGAGAGTGGTTGCTAATGAGGAGTTTGATGGGATCCTTACACAGTGTCATGGATCATCCTATGGAGGCCACTTTGCTACCTTCAAGACTGTTGCGAAGGTGCTACAAGCTGGATTCTGGTGGCCACATATGTTTAAGGATACACAGGACTTTGTTTCAAAGTGTGATTCATGCCAAAGGAGAGGGAACATCACAAAAAGGAATGAGATGCCTCAAAATCCAATCCTTAAAGTTGAAGTGTTTGATGTATGGGGTATAAACTTCATGGGGCCATTTCCATCATCTTTTGGTAACAATTACATCCTTGTAGCTGTTAACTATGTCTCCAAATGGGTGGAAGCTATTGCAAGTCCCACCAATGATGCTAGAGTTGTAACCAAGATGTTCAGGAGCACCATCTTTCCAAGGTTCGGGGTTCCAAGAGTTGTAATCAGTGATGGATGGTCTCATTTCATCAACAAACTGCTTGAGAGACTTCTCAAGAAGAACGGTGTTAAGCACAAGGTGGCAACTCCGTACCACCCTCAAACAAGTGGTCAAGTTGAGATTTCTAACAGAGAGATCAAGTCCATTTTGGAGAAGATTGTGGGGATTACAAGGAAGGATTGGTCAATTAAGCTTGATGATGCGCATTGGACTTATAGGACAGCTTACAAGAAACCACTGGGGACCACACCCTTCAACCTAGTGTACGGGAAAGCTTTCCATCTGCCAGTGGAGCTTGAGTACAAGGCACTATGGGCAGTAAAGTTGCTGAACTTTGACATCAAAAGTGCCAATGAGAAAAGACTTCTTCAGCTACATGAGCTTGATGAGAAAAGAATGGATGCTTTTGAAAACTCAAGGATCTACAAGGAGAAGACTAAAGCTTTCCATGACAAGAATATCATGAAGAGAGAGTTTAAAGAAGGAGATCAAGTTCTTCTCTACAACTCTAGGCTGAAGTTGTTTCCAGAAAATCTTAAGTCAAGGTGGTCCGGTCCTTTCAAGGTCAAAGAGGTTAGGCCATATGGGGCAATAGTTTTGTGGAGTACTGATGGGAGAGACTTCACAGTCAATGGACAAAGGGTTAAGCTTTACATGGCTACTGCACCAGAGGAAGATGGGGTTTCAACTCCACTTTCTGATCCTACCCCGGCCTAATCTAAAAGGAGGCAAAGTCAAGCTAGAGACTTAAAACAAGCTCACTTGGGAGGAAGTCCCATGTATATCCTCGTACATATTGCATTAGTATTTTCATTTTCATCATATTTTCTAAAAAAAAAAAAAAGGAGAATTGAAGTTGTGCGCAGGTGCTCGATTGATTCGGATTGATCAAAGAATCATGCGTGGGAGCGAGGACCTGGAGCGAGGATGAAAGGTCGCTCCATATGGGAGCGACGTCACCACAGCGACATCCCGAGGTCGCTCATGTTTTTGACGTTTGGGTGCGCGAAAACTAAACCGGGAGCGACGTCTTCGGAGCGACAAGGCCAAGTCGCTCGTGAATAAGACGACCCGAGAGCGACCTCTCGCAGCGACAAGGCCAAGTCGCTCGCGAATAAGACGACCCGAGAGCAACCTCTCGCAGCAACAAGGCCAAGTCGCTCGTGAATAAGACGACCCGGGAGCGACCTCCTAGAGCGAGCACATGAAGTCGCTCCAGCTGGGAGCGACGTCTTCAGAGCGACACCGCTAGGTCGCTCGCGAAGAAACGACCCGGGAGCGACGTCCCGCAGCGACACCCTCAAGTCGCTCCCGAGCCGGTCCAGGTAAATTTTCTTCGTTTTAAAACCGGTTTAATTAAAACAAACCAAACCCAAACGCCCCCAACCCTACCCAACACCCACGATTTCATCTTCCTCACCCTCTCCTCCTCTCATAAACTCTCATACTCTCTCAAACTCACTCACACCAAAAATAACCTAACTTTCTCAATCCTCAACCAAATCAACAAGTTCTTGTTGCTAAATCCAAACTTTCGCCCCTGTAGTCTATTCCTCACCATCCATTCACCATTTCCTTTCATCCAAAGCAAGGTATTGAGTTTTTAAATTCAAATTCGTAGGTTCATGAACCCTAGAATTTGAAAATCGAAATTTGGTCATTTTCTTGCTAGATTGTGGTAAAATAGACTAGGAAAAGCTTATCTATCAAGTTGGGTTGTTGAATCAATGGTGAAATTGAGTTTAATTTGAACTTTGGCAAAAATTAGGGTTCATGGATTTGGGGGTTTTCAAAATTGACCCAAATTGAGTGTACTAGTTGGTAAGTTAGTATGTTAAGGTGTTGAAAGGTTTGATTAAAGAATCCTCTCGTTCTAGAACCTCTTTGAATATTGAATTTTACTCTTGTCATTTTCTTTTGCAAAGTTCATCCACTTATCCATTTCCCAAGTTTGGAATTTTTCAGGTACCAATGGTTAAGAAAACTAAGGGAAAGTCGGATGCTGAGAAGCAAAAAGCGGAGAGACGAGAATCGGCATTGAGAGAGAAAGATTTATCCTCGGAACAGACAGGCTCGAGGACTTCTCGGCAGCAAATTTTGGCTGCAAAGAAGACAAAAGAGCAGGAGGGGAGGGCAGGAAAAAGTGTAGCAGTTGCCACAGACGAGGAGAGTGGCGATGAAAGTGCGGATGAGCAGGCTCCTACAAAGAGGGCAAAGATGTCAAAAGGGAAGGAGGTTGCCGTTGATAGAGACATGGCGAAAACTCCATCTGAGGAAGAGCTGTATCATCATTTGCTGAATGGGGTAACTTGGACTCCAACCAGATTCGCTGACCTTGATTTGTTGAAGGAGGTGGGTCTCGATTCTGATATTGAGGCAATGCTGGGGCACCTGAAGATGCCCAAACTCCTCACCATGGCCTACCCTGCCTACCGGGATGTCTCCTGTCAGTTCTTGTCTTCCCTTGAGGTCACTTACCATGACGCTCCGCACGTGAGGCAAGGATGGGGCAAAATAAAATTCAGGGTCAATGGGAGAGAGTACAACATGAACTTCAAAGACATTGGGAGAGTCATGGGTTTCCAAGACTTGGCAGACTACTCCCTTCCCAAGTGTGAAAACCTCCCCACTCAACTTTGGAAGTTAATCACTGGAAACAAGCACTCTACCGGGGCTGATAAGAACTCACATATCCGGCACCCGTCTGTACGCTACCTCCATAGGATGCTCGTCCATGCATTCTACCCACGGAAGCAAGCTGGTAATGTCACCGAGGAAGACATGCGACTGCTCTGCACGGCTATCCGCCCCTTCGCCCCACCTGGAACGTTACCCCTTCCAAGCAACGACATTTATGCTTCCTTCGGGATGGTCATCTTCTTCGTGAATCGTCTAGAGCACTACAGAGACTGGGTATGGTACACAACTGATTCGCAACCAAAGGTTGGGATAGGCGGGATGATCACACCACTGCTCCAATTTCTGAATGTTCCCTTGGGAAAGGACGCAGCAGGGCCTAAGTTCATCGATGGCACTTACTTTAGGATTGCCACCTATTTCAGTGGGATGTATGGGAAGGACTACGTCTACCACTACTACTTGCAGGGCAAGCCGGTCGAATTGGTTCTTCCAAACCAGAACCTGACGAGCTTAGAGAGACCTGGAGCTATCAGCTTCAACATATCCCAGGAAAACTATCTTGGAGAACACGGGTCTCTCGGTCCCATTGCTCCACCAAGGAAATGGAGTGTTCCGACGAGATATTACGAACCTCCTAGGGAAGCATCTGTACCCGTCTGTGGACCTCCGCACTACTACTTCAAGCCACATGATGGAGTTCTTCCTCCTGGTGCGCTTCGTGACGCTCATGAACATATTGGTCGACTTCAGAGATGGAACAAGGCACAAGACAGGACAATAGAAAAGCTGAAGGACAAGTGCAAGGCGCTGAGCAAGATGGTGAAGAAGCAACCAAAGACTTCAGCCAAGTTCATGAAGAAAGTGGCCGATGTCTTGACCAGAGGAGGCATAGCTGGATGTAGCTCAGCGGACTTCGCTTTCGCGAACACATCAGTACCCCAGCCCCCACCTCAGCCTACTGATCTTGGTTTCCCTCTCACTGATAGACAGCTCCAGCGAACATGGAGGAACCCACCCATTCAACCCTCCACCTCAGGCAACAAGTCTCCATCCCTAGCCTCTTCAGATAGTGAGACTGAGATTGACGAGGTTCAGAGCCAACAATGGTATGGAGACTACAACTCAGCACATGGGAGTTACTACACCACGTTCCCACCGGACGACGACGATGCTGGGGCCTCTGCCCCTACTCACTTTCCTTGAAGGTACTTCACTATTTCCCCTTGTATATACCATCTCATTTTTGCATATTTTCTTGTGGGTATCTCCCTCTACTTGACAACACAGAGACTGTGTAACTTAAGTTTGGGGGAGGTACCAAGTATTTGATCATGTTTGCTTTGATGAATTTTCATTGAGTCTTGCACACATACCTTTTTGCATTAAAAAAAAAATATAGATTGCATCACTTGCATTTTTAGGAGAGTCTAGAGCATATAGGTTGCATTCACTTGCATTGGGAGCAATGATTTAAGATGCCTTGTAAAGAACACTATCTCACACTCGAGTAGCTATTGCATCTCTCAAAAAGCCTTGTATGTTTCAAGCCTTGAAAACTCTTCCTGAATCTCATTAGTTGCTGAAACTCAATCTTTGAAGCCAACTACATCCTTATTTGAACTGAACGAACTTAATGCTTCTTGCTTATGGTCCCTTGTGTACTGAGTCATGGATATACACACTTGAGTTGTCACATCCTTTATGCCAATCTTTTTGACAAACTCGAGTGGTACATCACTCCCAAAACCCCTTCCTCCTTTTAAGCTTTCATTGTTTGATGAGTGAGGCCTTTTTCGGAAAGTCTTACATGTGCATAATGTTGAGAGTATCGGGAACGACAATGCTTGATCTTCATTCTTGCTAGATTAGGCACTCTATTGTCTAGCTATAGGTGGGGGTGAGTATTGTGATTATGATTTGGAAGCATGAAAAGTTTGAAGGAAAAGAATAGACTCTTTGTGTTTAAATGGATAATCTTATTGGAATTAGTAGATAAACATCTAGCTCGAGTTTATGAAAATTCTTGGCCCCCGAAAAAAAATAATAATAAAGAAAAAGAAAAAAAATATATATAGAAAAAGAAAAAAAAAGAGAGAGAAAAGGGGGCTAGTAAAGTTGTTAGGAGCTAAGATTGTTTTGAGGTTGAGGAAAATCCTTTATAGATTTCAAAGAAAAAGAGTTTTATGTGAAAGGTGTTCTTGGGTTCTTTTGGTGAGAGATGTGAGTTGGGTTTGACATTGGGAAGTGATTGTGTAACTTGAATGTTTGGGAAAAGGGTAGAACAATGGAGATTGAGCATTGTATGCATGAGTTGGTCCCTTTCTTAGATATATTATGTGCAATGTCAAGGCTACTTGTTTCGAGAGTAAACCACCTTAAAGATCATATATCTTGAACCTCTTGATTCACTTGAATAAAAAGCCTTCCCTTACCCAACCAAATGATTTGGACCAATTGACCATTTGCAAGAATTCACCTGATGTTTTATGCTTAATGAATGTGAGAGTTGGTTGATTTGAATGTGTGGATGCTTGATGATGAGTGTAAGGGCAAAATGAGTTGAGATAGGCCTAGAGAAGCTAGAGTGTAATGAGAGAGTGTGATCTTGTTGGGTTAGATGTTGAATTAAGTGCTAGTGGTGTTTCTTTTGGCTATGAGCTCCCACCTTCAACCCTCTCTCCCTATGAGTTCTAGAAAGTTCACTTGTGGACAAGTAAAAGAACAAGTTTGGGGGAGTTGATATCTTGCATATTTCCATTGTTTTATCCATTCACCCATGTGCATTTTGATCATATAGACTAGGATTTAGACATATTTAGGTTGCATTGTGCATACATGAGTCTTTATCAGGTATTGGAGTACCACGTGGAGTTCTTGGAGACAATTGAGTGCATTTGGAGCTAAAAGGAGGTGATAAAAGTGATCATTGGACGAGCAGTGCATGGGAGCGACCGCACCGGAGCGACACAGTGAAGTCGCTGTGACACCCCTTCAGAGCGACTTGACCAGAGCGACACCCCGATGTCGCTCGCGTAGAAACAACGAAAACGCGTCCGGAGCGACCAGTCGCAGTGACCCCTCTGGGTCGCTCCCGAAGCCTGGAGCGACCTTACCATAGCGACGCGGAGAAGTCGCTCGCGTCTTCATCCCCCGGAGCGACCAGTCGCAGCGACCTCTCCAGGTCGCTCCCGAAGAAACGACCCGGGAGCGACTTCTTGCAGCGACTACTGGAGGTCGCTCCCGACCTATTGTTTACCCGAATTCATTTCTACTCAAGGGCCTTTTGGTCATTTCATTATGCACGTTTTACACTTTCTAAACCTATGTTTAAGAATCCTTTGTAAGCCATTGGGAGGCAGATTATCTGGATCTTAAGAAAAACAACCAAAAAAACCTCTTGGAAAGTTCATCTCTTTGGATTCAATCGATTTTTTGTTATTGCAATCCTGTTGTTTTCATATCGATTCTCTGTATTCCTCTACATGATTAATCTGAAATCCAATATGAGTTTAAGAGGAATCATGGAGATTAGTGAGTAGTCACCTTTTGAATTCATGGGTTAGGGAGATTAAGGGTGATTAGGTTAGAACTAAGATGTTTTAGTGTAGATCATTCTTAATCCTTGCTAGTAGAGTATTCATAATGCTTCTTCTGAGTTAGCTACTCAAAAGTTGACCTTTAGGCATTTTCCACCCAAAAGGTGTTTGATGAAATGCCTGAGACAACTCTTCTAAGCTTTTAACATATTTTACCGAAGACATTTGTTGTTAGAAGTGCTAAGATAGCCTTTAGACTTGCTAGTAATGATTGCTTTCATATTGTTCAACCAAAGACATTTGTTGTTTGAAATGTGTTAGTAAATGAATATTCATCTAGATATAGAGTCTGTTTCGAATTGTGTCTAAGCTTAAGGTTGATAGTTTGATTGTTCGTTTTGCCATCCTTAGTTCAAAACTTGATCACCCGAGGTCTAATTCCTATGCCCATGAGTTCTCTTTTCCCTTAGTTAAGAAAGTCGTTTCATTTATCGTTTTTATTATTCTGCAACTGCATTAGCATTAATCGTTAGTTTAGAAAACCTTTTTAATCATCGGTTGCACTTAGATTAAGCAAGTACTTGCACTCTCAGTGCTTGAAATCCCTTAGAATTGGTTCGACAATCTTTTATACTACATCATTTGTTTTAAGAGCCTTGAAAACTCCTAAAATCAAGAAATAATATATAATGGTCATCCGTTTTTTTTCTTATCACTTATGTACTTATAAAATCAATATAATAGTTTATACTCTCATATATACAACATTGTATTCGTATATAAGGTATACATATTTAAAAATATAAAGCATTATATTCATATATAAAATATAAAGTTTAAAATATTTTAAAACATTCATAAAATAATTTATCCTGTCTTACAAAATCATTCGGTCAGTGTTTATAAATTATTTCTAAGCGTTTATAAATCATATATTTAAATTTTTTAAATTCATTTATAAAACATTATTCAAATTTATAAAATCATTTGTAAATTCTTATGAATCTTTTTGTGATTGTATATATGTACATTTATAAGGATTATAAATCATATAAAATGGTATTACACATCCTACTATATATTTAAAGAGAATTTAATTAGTGTATAAAGATTTAAAATATTTATAAAGGCTTGGAAAACATATATAAAATGTTCTATCCTGGCTTACAAAATCATTCTGTTGGCGTTTATAAATTATTTATAAGAATTTCTAAATCATTTTTAAAATTTTATACCTGTTTATAAAACTTATAAAATATTATAATTCATATGTAAATGCTTATGAATTTGCTTACAACTGTCAAAAAAATTATTTATAAGGGTTTTAAATCATATAAAATTGTATTACATATCCTACTATGTATTAAAAGAAAAGTAAAATAAGTGTTTTTTTTTTTCTTACATGTCATTCATAAAAGAAGTTTAAAACTAATTCTCTTACTTTTCTTGGTGGTCGGTATTATACTTTTATTTAATGATGAAGATCTAAATAGAAAACTGATCTAATTTGTGATAATTGCATATCACAATTTGCGATGATTGCGTATCTACATAAATATGTGATTATTGTAATATACACTAAAGAATATATATATATATATATATATATACTAGAGAGTGTCCGTGCTACGCGCAGAATTGTTGATAATTATTTTTCTTGAAAAAATATTTTTATTTTATTTTTATGTGTGACATTTTGCCATTTTAATGCTATTTTTACAATTAGGAATTGAATAAATTGGTCGTTTTGTAAAGCTGATATTATTAGATTTAAATCATATTTAAATAATAATATTTTTTAAAATAAGTCAAATGTAAATATAATTCAAACCGAAGAATGAATGGTTAATAATATAATATGATATATCAATATGGTTTTTTAGCCTATATTTTCTATTTTATGTCAATAAGTTTACTGAGTAAATTCACTATAGAATAAAATAAATATGTAATTTTTAAATAAAATAATAGAAAATAGTAAAAATAATAAAATAATAAAAATTTATGTTATCATTAGTTGTGAATAAATTAAATATTTAAAAAATAAATTTCTATTATTTTATGTATTTCTTTATTCATCTTGAATTTTAGTGAACAATAAAATAGATTATCAAACTTCGTATAAGAATATTTAGTGCGAAAAAATTAGATAGTCCACAATTATTTTATTTTATTGTTATTAAGAGTATGACTTTTTGGATAATGTAATTGTGTGGTCGTTTTTATTTGTTAAGAGCATTATTTAGTGTTTTAGCATGTTTTGTAATAGTAGGTGATATATTAATATATTTTGTGTTTTTTTTTCCAAGTAATGTGTTGTTGTGTGTATAGTACTTGTTAGTAGTGAATTAAGCATATAATGTTAAAGCATATTGAATTTCAATAACTTTGCATTTAGGCATTTGTCGATTTTAAGATTAATGGTTTCAACGTCAAAATTGTATTTTATTTTTTTTCATATTTTTGAACATTATAACTTTTAAGATGTTTTTTTCCTCTCCCCATATTTTGACCTTGAACCGTTACCATCTATGTTTTTTGTTTACCTTTCTAGTGTGCGGTGCTTCTCACCATCACCGGAAAAAGACTCACCTCCTGCTCTTGTTCTTCCTCGCCTTCTTCGTCGGTGAGATTATACGGAATTTGTTGTAAATCGACTTTAGGAGTTCACAGTTGTGTAGTTGTTTCTCACAATGTTGTAGGTTTTTTAGTCAATATTGGTTGCTCCTCTTCTTACTTAGATTTTACACTACAGAAAATATGGGTATTAATAGCAGAATATCATAGCGTTTTTTTCCAATTGTGCTATGGTTGACATACCTCATACTTTTAGATAGCGTTTGTGAAAATGCAAACGCTATGTTTCGTTGGTTCGATTTTAAGAGAAAATAATTGATTTTCCCTCTCACTCTTGATTCACTTTCTCTCTCACTTTATTTTATTTGCCTTTAAAAAATCCTAAATTTCCCCGTGCTCTAAACTTAAACCACAATCCCTAACTATAAAAAAAAACTTTAAACTCTAAAATTTTATCATCAAATCTTAAATATAAACTAAAAATTAATATTTTTAAAAGTTAATCTCAAATCTTAAATCAATATCCTAAACTTTTAACCCTCGTACTCAAACTTTTATTCTACGCTCCAAACTTAAAACTAATCTTAAATTAATCATATACTAAAAATATTAAAACTCTAATTTTTTATTGAACTTCAAATCTTAAATTTAATCACAAAGTCTTATCTTAAATCTAATCATAAAACACTATAATGTCAACCCTAAACTCACTAAATTTTACACCTTAAACTTAAAACTTCGTATTTAAACCACGCATCCAAAAATCTACTTAATATAAAAAATCTAAACTTTTAAACTTTATATCAAAATACAGTTTAATATAAAAATTATTAAAAGAAAACATTATATAACACTGAAAATAAATCAAAACAAAAATATCTCACTGGGTAATCATTTTCGTCCATTTTATCTGTCTTATTTTTCATTGGTTAGTATATTTTGGTGAGGATAAAAACTTTTAATCACCCACCGTTCATAAAATCTAATCCTACGGTGAGGATATCCAGATTTCTCTCTCAGTCTCAATCTCTCTCGAGCGGACGCTCTTCCAAAATCTCTAACTCTCCATCTCCATCTCCATCTCCATCTCCATCTCCATCTCTCTCAGTCTCCATCTCTCTTAATCGCCACCTCTCTCAATGTCAGTCTCACCGCGACCACAACCACCGAGAGAGGAAGAAGAAGAAATAGGCTGGTGGTGGTTTGTGGAACGTGACGGCGATTCGCGACGGTCTCAGTCGTCGCCTCGTTTCTGTCGTAACCTCGTCTCCGCCAGTTTCCTATCTCTGTCGTAATCTCTCTCTCTGTTTTGATACTGATTCATCGTTGATTGATTAGATGATATGGGTTTAGGGTTTGTGTCCTAAGTTATCCCCTTTTTCATTTTAAAGACTTTTTTTCTAACTCTCAAGAAATATAATAGAGTAAAGGTCTGAGATTCCTGAGCCTGCTCGTTGTATCAGTTTCGCTAGAGATGGTATGCAGAGGAAAGATTGGCTCTGTCTTGTTTCTGTCCATTGTGACTGTTGGTTGCTCACTGTTTCTTTCTGCTTTGGTGCTCGCCTTAACGTAACGAGAGGTATTCATTCTTATCTTTTACCATGGAAATGACCAAGTGGTTTGACACCAATGCAACTTACGTATCTTTCTTCATTATTTATTTTTATCCATTTAAATATCTGAAGCTTCACTCCCTTAAACTATCCATTGGTATCATGAACAGAGCATTACATATGCTTAATCGGCATCTTGAGCAAGACTTGTGATACATGGAAGATATGGAGATTAGTTGAAAAAGTGATGGTGAGCACTAACCATAACATTCCTCGTTCTATATGGGTGGCAGTGCTTCAAATAACAGAGTATCTGCTTGTGAGTGTTTCAATAGATAAGTCCTTTCACTTTTCGTTGTGTTCAAAGTTGATTCTTTTTTATTGTGTTGTTGTTGCAGGGAAGTGTGAAGACTGCACATCCTCAACTGTTATATGAGACCATGATATATAGGGGTTTGTTCAAGATGGAAGTATGCAAACATGTCCACGATATCTTATTATTATTATTTTTTTTTTGAGGCTTCTTTCTATATTTTGTAAATAAATATTGTGTCTTCACTGTATATAAAGAAAAATAAAATCTAACCTTTAATTTTATTCTGTAAATATCATTCTTTTATGATTGCTCAAATAAATTTGAAATTTCATAATAATAAAAAGATTATGTTTAGAGATTGAATGTGTGGTTTGAGGTTCAGATTTCATATTTGAGAATGTTGTCCAAAAAACTATTTAATATTTGAAACTAATTTTATAAAATATTAAACTTTGAATTTAAAATTAAGATTTAAAATTAAAATAATAAAATATTTTAGTTTTGAGGGTTGTGTTTAAAGTTTAGGGCTTCAACCCTAATCTCTAATCCTAAACTTTAAAACTTCAATTTTGTCATAATATAACTTTAATCTTAAATTTAATCATTTTAAAAATACAATCTAAACTATAAATTCTAAATCTCAAACACTAAATCGTAAATCTACACCCTAAATCTAATCCCTAAACCCTAAACCTAAATCTTGCATACAAAATTTTAAAACTCTAATCTTTTATTATTTAACTTTATATCTTAAATTTAATTTTAAAATCGGATATTAAATCTTAAATCTATACACATAACACTATATTCCAAACCTTAAATTTAATCTTTTCACAATTCACTCTCAAATCTTAAATTCCAAACTTCAAACACAATACTTGTAACACCCCCGAACCGTCCTAGGCATAGGTCAACCCACCGGCCAACAATCAAACAAGAACATGACCGACGGACGACCCACACCAAGGGTTGGAGATGAAAGGCTAACCGGCCAGCCAACAATCAAACAAGAACATGACTGACCGTCCAACCCAACACCATGGTCCGGAAGCGTTACGTGACGGGTTAGGGACGATCCGGCCAGAGTCACAAAATTTACTCCACGACCTCGACCAGTTCGTCCACTAACACGTCCGGCTGCGTCAAGGAACAAGGCTTTGCAACCTGTACCTAGAGTTAGCGTTTTCCGTTAGATCGAGGCCTAAGGCTTTTCAACCCGTACCATGACCTAATGTTGTGTTAGACCGGACTAGTCAAATATCAGAGTACTCATGTAGCGCATATAAAACAATTACTTTTATTGATTTAAGAAATATTCATACATTGAATAATTCAAGACTGGGCCCGGCCTAATGCCAAATCGAGTCAACATAACACAATTCACAATACCGTTTACAAAAGGCATGAAAATCTACACCGGCGGTCCTAACGTCCAGCACCATGCTATCCAATCATCCTTACCTAAAGCGACCTGCAAAAAGGACAACGGAGTTGGATGAGTAATCTAGTATTACTCAGTGAGCTGGTGGCCTCTACCCGCAACCTAGACTCTAACCCAGACAACCCAAAATAACAATCAATCTAGCCCTAGCATGCAATATAAGCTAAGGCTAAGCAAACCGTTACTAAGTTAGACTTGGCCTCCTGCCATAATCTAACTTCAAGTAACGGGAACCTGCATTTAAACAAGTCAACAACCAATCCCTAGTTAACCATATATACGCTTGAGTTCAGTACTCATGTAGTGTTAGACACTTAGACTATACAAGTATCATGAGCCGGTCGACCAACAATCAAACAAGAACATGATCGGCCAACCAATGATACCGCATAGCTTTAATATCCACCACCCTTCACAAGCAATCCCTCAAACACATACAGGCCAACGTCAGGCCTACACTAACAAATTACACACAAGCCTAATCCGGTACCTAAACCAGACTTAGGACTTAATGTCAGAACCTGCAAGCAAACAATCAACAACCAAACACAATCACAATAATAACAAGATAGTAACTACCAATGACTCGATCTTACTCGTAACACCGTATATCGGTGCTACATTAACTCGAGGGTTCCATAACCCTCTACGACACACTAACACAACACTCTAACCTGGGCCCTGGTGACTTCGTGTTCCTCCTCTCTATCGGCAATATCCTATCTCCCTACCACAAAGGCCAAAAGAAGGAACTTTCAACCGACCGCGGCCCACAGTCCTTCGGGTCACCGCGCGACAGCCCACAGTCCTTCGGGTCACTGCCACATTACACCGTCGTGTAATCACTCAGCCATAGGCCATGACCCCGTCTATCTGAGTCTTCCCGATCCAGCGAATAAGGGGTTTCCTTGAACCCGCTGAATACAAGGGCGAGGAAACACTAGTCCACCCTAAAACATGCCTAGCATGGGCGGGTTTCGCACCTGCTGTCGGCATAACACACACTCGACACAATTATCCCTATGAAAGACCTAAGGGACAAGACTCCAACCCAAAACTAAACAACTCAACCAGTTAGTCACTCCCTTACCAAGAGATGACTAACCTCAATCAACAAGATTAATTAAACGAGCAAGCATTTAATTAAATCTACTCAATCAAACCGTTACCCAGATAGTTCGGCCTCCTGCTACAACACTATCTTTAAAGATAACGGGAACCTGCACTCAATCATATCAACACGCAAGAATAGAAAACATGATGCATCCTAGTCCTAGTCAGGTTATTATCTCAGTCTTAATTCCATTTCATCTCAGCTAGCCCGTGCTAAACTGAGTCCGGTTTAATAAATAACCCCAAGGACTCTACCATGCAAGAATGTGAGCATTCTACTCTATATGAATACTCGATCTTCCCTAAGTTCCAAGTGGAACTCAAACAAAACCAACTCACAGTGTTCTAGGCGAGAGGTAGCTGGTTGATCGGAGAGGACTTGGCCAAAACCCAAGGGACGACTTGAATGGAGTGGACTGGACTGATCTCGACTTGGACTGATCTTGACTTGGAAAGAACCTCGGCTTCACCATGAAGAAACTGACAGGCCTCGACAAACTGATCTTGACTCGGACATAACCTCCTTTAGCTTCTGGACAGTTCTTCGGACTTCCCGGCGGAGTATCGAGCAGAACTTCGACTGATATGAACCCGTAGAACTGAACTAACTCCGGACAGCATCTCCACTTGATCATAAAAGGAACTGAGTGGCCTGGACGAATTCAGTTGGACAGAACCGTCCCTCTGCGCTGACTCGAAATCAGTAGAGAACTGACCTCGAAAACTCTCTAAAATTCTCGAAATAGCTCGGAATCACTTCCTTTCTTTTTCTACTTCTCTCTCACGTTTTTAACTTGGTTTGGACAGGTCTGGATGTGAAGAAATGAGCTGGGGTCGTGGGGTATTTATAGGAGACACCAGCCAATCAGCTTCAGGTTGGTGGCAGCCCGTGTGTCGCTTCGCATGGCTCCGGACGCATGCGCGGCGGCACCTCGTGCTCCACATGTCAGGCTGCATGTCCAGGACACATGCAGGACGCCACCACTCCTCCCACATGTCAGGATGCATGCCTGGAGTGCATGCAAGAAGCCACACCAGTACACACATGTCGATCAGCATGCTTCGGTTGCATGCGCGGAGACACCTCGTGCTTGGTCGATCCACCTCGTGCTTCTACATGTCAGGCTGCATGTACAGCTTCCATGCACGGCGACACCTCGAGCTTCTGGAGACACTCAGCTTGTTAGATGCTTGACACCACGTTCTGAACCCATGCATCGAGCCACCTCGGGCTTCTCGGTCGGTTTACGCGATTTTTTACCCTTCCGGCAAATTTCTGACCCGTGATCAATCCCGAATATTTTTCCGCTCCCGTTCTGATGCTCTAAATATTTTTAATAGACTCCAGATGAATTCTGATATCCTGTAAAAATATTTCCCGAGCCTCCGGCTTCCTCGAAGAATTCCATAATACCGAAATTAGGGTTTTCGCCCAATTTCAGGTTTTCCCGTCGTGCTTCGATCCCGTCGTGCTTAATTCCCGTCCTACTTCCAACTTATGATGTCTCCAGAATAATATTTTACTGATATGAAGATTTTCCGAGAAAACTTCGTGATGAAGAAACGTCGGTCTTCAAAAACGTCGAGCTTCTAAACCGTCGTGCTTCCAAAATTGTTATGCTTCCAAAACGTCCGTCTGATCAATCTAAGACATCTTCTAACTATGGTCGAGCAACTTATTCGACTCATAGTTCACCCATGATCACTTCTTCGACCACCTCGTTCTTCGAAATTTCCCGATCGATCTTTACCGCCCACGATTCGACCACCACAAAGACACTCGACCATTCTCTCTTTTTTTTTTTTTTTTTTTTTTTTAACGGGTTTCTACAATACTCCAAACTTAAACTTTATACCTCAAACCATAAAACCTAAACTTCAAAGCTTATATCTAATCTAAAACTATTTACTTAATTCAAATGTTCAAAACCATAATTCTATACCCTAAACTCTATTTTGTAAATCATAGTTCCAATTCATATACTCTAAACATTAATAACCGGATTTATATTTTTAAAATTTATATTCAAATCTAAAATTAATTTTTCAAATTTTAAATTGTGAAATCCAAATCTCTGAATTTTGTCTCAAAATAATTTATGTACATTACAATATACTTTGGGTATTAAAACAAAAATAGAATAAGAAAGTAGTTACAAAAATTTGATTGGTCAAAACACACTGACCAATAATGTACAAGGGTGAAGATTAGACCTTTTCAACTACAACAGTTGATTAACCTTAAATCTAATGGACAAGGGTGTTTCTTTCTCTCCCCTCTTACCTTGTCGTATTTTCTGTTCTTCTCGTTCAATTTCTTTTCCAGATCTCGTCTCTCTAATCTCTTTCTTCATCACCACTAAACCTTATCACCACCAGACCTTGTCTTCGTCTCCACCAAATCTCGTCGTCGTTACAACCACAGCTCGCGTCGTCACCACCGTAGCTTCGTCCATCGAGGCGAAGATGAAGAAGATCGTTTGACCTCCTCACCACCACGACATGTAAACTCTCTTCCCCTTCCTTTATCTGTTCACTCTTTCTTTTCCCTTCCTTTATCTGTTCTCTCTTTCTTTTCATCTTCCTATATACTTGTATTTGATTTTTGTTTTGTTTACAGATCTAAGAAGGAGCAGGGAAGGAGAAGAAGTGGTGTTACAGAACGGTATCTCCGGCTTCGTCTCTCTCTCTCTCTCCCTCCCTCTCTCTCTCTCTCTCTGTGGTCTGAATCCGGTTTTGTTTTTCTGTTCTTAGTTAAAAAAAGGCGGAGGCGGCTAAAGAAGGTTGATGGTGGTGGTCTCGGCGTCAACAGTTGTGGTCTCGGCGTCAACAGTTGTGGTCTCGGCGTCAACAGTGGTGGTCTCGACGTCGTCAATGGTAGCTTAGCGCGGTGGAGGAGGCTGAATAACCTTTACGGTGGTGTTCTTGGCTGGTGGTCTCCGCCTCAAAGATGAAGAAACCGAAGGAGCTGAAGTTGACGGCAAAAAGTTTAGATGTAGGGTTAATTTTTTTTAATTAGGTTAAGCTTTTTAGGTTTACATTTCTAAACCGGGTTTTGTAAACCAGAATTTATTTGTAAACCAGAATTAAATTAGTAAATAAAATTTGATTTTAATTATAAACTATTTGGTCTATTTAATTTAATTATTAACTAATTTTTGATTTAATTATATTTAACCGATAAAGAAATTTTAAATATATAAATCAATTTAATAACATTTGTATCATGTTATTATAAATATTAACAATTGCATAGAAAAATCGCTATCGTTATTTATTTAACTATAGCATTCGAAAGATCCGCTATAAAAAATGTCCGACCTACGATAACGGGTGCTGTCAGAGCGTTTTAAGAAACGCTATTAAAACGAATTAATAGCGTTTAACGCCAGCTATTAATATCCACATTTCCTGTAGTGTCGGCTGACGTTAGGAACTGCATCTCCTTGGGTTGGGTCAAATTTTAGTCGTCTTTGATGTTGTCTTCTTCGTCATTGGCTTACCGTCAATAGTCCTTGCTCGTCTTGGTTTTCAAGATCTAGTTTTTGGGGATCTGACTTCTATGCTCTCTTTCATAGCTCGAGGACAGCTCCACAGTTTGTTGATTTTGTTTTGTCTCCCTTTCCCTCTCTGCTTTCTCATCTCGTTCCAGCTTTCATCGCTGCTCGCATCTCTTGTAGCTCTCCCTTTCACCATGCTTACCACTCCAGGTTTGGATAATGTTTTCGTTCGTGTGTATGATGTGTGGGCTTTGAAGATTATTTCTGGTCTCGAGCTTATTCTCTGATTTCGCGGTGGTTGGTTTCTATTATCCCTCCATCGGGTTTTTTCTCTTCTTCCCATGTTTCCTTTGGTATAGGTGTGCGGAGTTAGTTTCTTGGAGCTTTGGTCTCTTCTATCCATAGCTTTGTATTTGTTCACTTGCATGGGTGCCTTGTATGTTCTTGTTTAGTTTGTGAGGTGTTTCTTACATTTTTGCTAGTGGTTGTTCTTCTAGTACTTTAGGCATGTATCTTCATGCTTGTTGGTGACTTTGGCATTCCGATTATTATTATCCCTCTGGTCCGCTTTCTTGGTTCTTTGCGTTGATGCTTGATCGCGCTTATTTTTGTTTGGGAGATTCCTTTGTTTCAGATTTTATCTTTCTATCCTTTTTTATTTATACTTGTTATGGCCAAGACACTTTATGGTACAATGAGGTAAGTTAGTCTTCGTTCTTAATCTCCTTTCAGCTCTAGACCTCTATTGAATTAGTGTTACTATAGCATTTTGTTTTCCCAGTGATAATGGAGGTTTTAGGTTTAAATTTTGTGTTGTGCTATAGTTTCTTATTTTTAGTTTGGTTATTTTCTAACTTTAATAGTAAAATAAATATATAATTTGTAAAAGAAATAATAAAAAATAGTAAAAATAATAAAATGATGAAAGTTTATGCTATTTTTAGTTGTGAATAAATTAAATATTTAAAATATATTTATATTATTTTACTTATTTTTTTAATTTTAATGACCAATAAAATAGATTCTCAAACTATAATGATACTTAATGATCTAAAATACAAAAAAAAAACATGTGTACACATGTCAAAAAACCACTTTTCCACATGTCATATGAAGAGAAAAAAATCTACTTTACATATATAGATATAGATGTTAGTCGTTGACCTGAAGATTTTATTGGTGGTCAATACATTATTTTTTATATATTTAATTAAGATCTAGAAAGAAAACTAATCTAATTTGTGGTGGTTACATACCGACATAAATATGAGATTACTGGAATATACAAAAACAATATATATGTTAGTTTGTTGAATATACAAGCCCTGAAGATTTGATTGGTGGTCTGTATTTTATTTTTTGTTTAATTAATTAAGATCTAAAAGGAAAACTAATCTAATTTTTGATAATTAAATATCAACATAAATATGAGATTATTATAATATACAGCAAATAATATATATGTTAGTCGTTAAATAAATAAACCCCCGAAGATTTGATTGATTCTAGAAATGAGAGAACTTTGAAATTATAAAGGCTCCGACTGGTAACCTTTCTGAGAACAAGATGAACGGATAGGAAAATAACGTATATTAATAAAATAGCGGAATTAAAAGGAACAGTTGTTCCTTCTCAAATTTAACAAAGAATAATTTTGTTCTTTATTTCTCTATAAAAAAAGAATGAGAAGAAAAAAATATTTCTTGTGAACGGTGATTTTCTTTAGGAATGATAAGGAATTGAATATTCTTCATCGATTCTTGGTCACCATTCAAAGTCAGTGTTCTTCGTTTAAGTCAAATTTGCTGTAATATGGTAAATAAGATAATACGTTGACTCAAAAGATTTTTAAGATGGATTTTATGGTTTATTTATTGTGAGGTTTTTGTTACTATGTAGAAAGATATAAAGATATTTGAAAAAAATAAATAAAGATATTTGACAAAAATAAATGTAAGAAAAATTGAAAGGCATTAGTGATTCATGTAAAAAGTGATAAGAAAGAAAGAAAGGACGATGAGAAGAAAGAAGATGCCCTAGAGAATTACTAATACGGAGAAGATGAAAAATAAGTGCTGGAAAATCTAATGTGATAATATCGTATGAAACTCAAGTGGCACTTGTTATTATTTAAATAGTTATCAATTATACATATGCTGACCGTAGAATATATTAGCTTGGAATTCCAAAAAGAATTGTTGGAACTTTGCAATTGAAGATTGTTTTGAATGTAAATCAAATGGATCAATGTTTGATAAGATAATGCAATGACTTGAAAGAGTTTCAATGTTAATTGTGTACATTTGTTGAAATGCCCTACTTTCTAAAACAAAAGGAAGAATGGTACCATTCCAAAGGAAAATTGTTAAATGAGTTCACCCGTTTGTGAAATTACCATTTAATCATTTTCTAACTATTATTGGTTTTACAAAAAAAAAAATAAAATAAAAGATAACACTTTACCTTCATCTCTTCAACGGCTATCTCCCACATCATATCTCCCATAGTTGTTTATATCTTCAAGCCTCATCACTACTTTCTCTACTATCAAATCTCCTTATTGGTGGAAGGCCAACAGATTTTATGCGATTTGATTGACAGAAACTTCGAAACCAGATCTGAGACACCAGGTATGAAACCAGATCTGAGACACCTGATTATATGCGATTTGATTGAACAAAGGCGAAGTCTTTTTTTTTATGGTTGCCTTAACAATGATGTTCTCTTGCCGCTACGATTCACTATACCTTTGTTGTCTTTCTAAAAAAAAAGTTAAGCAATGTGTCTTCGGATCTACTGACGCAAGTTTTATTATGCAGAAAATGTTGCACTTAATTACTGTTTTTGGACAATGGAAGATGGATAATGTTGGTTGGGAGTTCGTTCTTGATCCATTAAGAAGGAGAATGCTTTGTTTGTTGAAGACGATACGAAATATGAAGATTTTCTCCGCATGGTTTGTGAAGATTAGATGGAAGCGGCCGAGTTTGCTTATATGTTGCCTAAACGTAAATTGGAGCAAATGCCTAGCAACACTCCTCCGATTTCTTTAGTAACGACATACAACGTGCAAGCTTTATCACATTGTTCAAGACAAACATAATGTGTATTTATGTCTCATTGACTGCAAACAAAGGTCGTCATGATGTGAACAAAAATCAAGAGCGTGTTGTCAGAGAGAATGCTGCTGCGGATTTTGGTAGTTTTGGAAATTTCCAGTACGAGACAATGAAGCCATCGCAGGAGACTATGAATCAGCAACCACAGGATAGTATGAATCAGCAACCACATGAGCCTATGAAGCCATCACTTGAGACTATGAAGCCATCACAGCTGCAGAAGAGTTAAACCATTAAGTCTGGTGACATATTCAGTGGCAAGAAGGAACTAATAATGAAATTACGCAAGCTTTCAGTGATCGAAAGGTTTGATTTCATCATCAAAAAGTCTTGGAAGCATTTATTTTACGCAAAGTGCTTTGTTCCTGGATGTTCCTGGAAGATACGTGCTGCAACTATGTCGAAATCATCTCCAGAATTCCTCGTTCGTAAATATACTGATCTTCATATATGCTCTGCGGCCAATAGGTATTCTCGCCACCGACAGGCAAATGCAAAATGTATTGGTAAGATCTATGTTGAGGGATTTAGTGGTGGCAGTGATTTTAAAGGAATCCGGCCTAAGCATATAATGGACTGTACAAGGGCTGTTTATCAAATTGACATCTGTTATTGGAAGGCTCATAGTGCATTAGCATATGCACGAGAGATGGTTAGAGGCACTCATGCCAGTGGCTATAAGGACTTGCCTTCGTATCTATACAAATTAGCGCATGCCAATCCAGGTACAATAACAGAGGTTGAACTTGATGCTGAGAAAAGGTTTAAGTATTTGTTCATTGCTTTTGGCGCATGTATCAAAGGCTTTCCGTTCATGAGGAGGGTTATTGTTATAGATGGAGCACATCTAAGTGGTAAGTATAGAGGTGTTATGTTAGTGGCTGCATGTCAGGATGGAAATAGGGGTATATATCCTATAGATTTTGGGCTTGTAAATGCCGAGGATGCAGCTGCATGAGAATGGTTTTTTACTCAGCTGTGAGGTGTGGTAGGTGATGGTAAAAATATGGCTTTTATCTCTGACCGATGCTCAGCAATAGCCAAGGCTCTTACGAATGTTTTCTCTGAAGCTGATAGGGGCATATGTTTATATCACCTTGGACAAAACATGACAGGTTTCAAAAAGCCAATGGTAGATTTGGCGAAAAAGGCTGCTCGAGTATATCGACAGATGGAATTTGACGGAATTTTTGAAGTCATTCGAGTTAAGACAGCAAACTACACCACTATTTGGAAACTGCAGATATTAGAATGTGGGCTCGTTCACATTTTCCAGGAGATGGATATGATATCATGACAAGCAATTTTGTAGAATGCATTATAATGGCGTGCTTAAGGAGGACATAACGTTTCCTATTGCATATTTTGTGGATTCTATTAGAAAGATGCTTTCACGATGGTTTGCGGAAAGGAGAGAGGAAGCTGCCTCGTTGAAAACAAACCTCACAGAAGAAGCTGAACTCACACTGCATCTGAGACACGCCAACATGGGTACATTAACTGTACAACATATTGATTCAAACCGTAGCTATGTTACCGGTGGAGATTTTAACTGTATGGTTGATCTAGAAAAGGTATGAAAGCATAGAGTTTCACTTCTGCCCATTTCTCATTTGTCTCCGTTTTGATTCATATACTTCCTTTTTTTGCAGAGGAGTTGTACATGTAAGCAATATGATCTCGATAAGATACCCTGTGAACACGCAATTAAGTGGCTAAATGTCGGAAAATTGTTGAAGCTACCCTGGTGGATCCTCTTTACACAAAGGGCTACTTGGTTGAAGCACATATCCTATAAACCCTACAGATGAAGATTTGATCCCGCCGATGTACTTAGTCAAGTGTGTCTGCCACCCGCAATTGGAAAACAACGCGGGAGACCGAAGATGAAGAGATACTTATCTGCAATTGAAAAAGCCAAGCGATTCAAGCGTAAACTATTAAAAAAGAAGAACCAGACAATCACTACGAGCAATCCACCTCCAGCGACAAAGGAAGGTAATCAGTCTTCACGTATTACATCAACAAAGAAACGTGTTCGTAATCAAGCCCCCTGTAATCCAATAAGACAGAAGCAAACCAATCTACCGCGGAGAATGCCATCAACTAATCCATCATCAAGAAAGAAACCAAAATACTCGGCAAAGATTACTGTTCCCATCACTCCATCCCCAGGGTGACAAAAAGACTTTTCCAGAGTAGCCCAGCATCAAAGAAGCCAACTCAGGGTGCTAAGAAAACAAAATCAAAGAAGCCAACTCAGGGTGCTAAAAAAACAAAATCAAAGAAGGCAACATTTTCCCAGCGAAGTCAATCAACAATTAAGGAGAAAATGTCGTATGTGTGTACCAAATGCAACAAAGGCGGACATAATAGATCTACGTGCAAAGTTGTGACATTGTTGTTTTGGTGATATAAATGGAAGACTCCGTGATCATTCAAGACATCATTATTCAACTAATTAGTCACTCATTCAGGGGTAGTGTAGGTCAGTTTAGCGTTTGTTTGTTGTAGTGTTGTTGTTTTCCGTCAGACTCAATACGGTTATTATGGTTTTTGTTTGGTCTGTAGTCGCTAATACTTTGATCTTTAGATTTGATGGATTTCATATTTACGATGAATGTTCTTGTTAATCAAGATTGGAAATTCTTGTTTTCCAAGTCGAAAATGAGATGACAGATGAAGACAAAAAGGGTTCAAGACTTGGGCAACAAGATACAACTTGTGGACTTGGATCACAATTGCAAGCCAATATTGTGTTTTGCAAAGCAAAAGCCGGTTAAAGGCAAGGGAACCGCAACCATGGCCAGTAATGTGTTTCTGAAAGAACCGGGTTGGTAATGAATTTAAATCACAAATATGTTTTAAAGTATTAGAATAAGACATGTAAACTATTCCTATTGTCTTTGTAGCTCTAGGAATTATCCACAATATAATACCCATAGAAATGTCTGATTTGCAATTGCATCTGGTTGCATTCCTTTTATCTTCTTTGTAATGTTACATTTTTATAAATAAAATAGTTGTTAAAAAAAAACCTGGTTGCATTCCTTTTATCTTCTTTGTAATGTTACATTTTTATAAATAAAATATTTGTTAAAAAAACATGACAACTGTGTTGGCCACGCTAGAGAAGGAAGGTTTTAAGCAGTTCACGAGACGGTTGAGTGTCAAGTATAAAGTCATGACGGGACGTATGAGTGTCTCTCTCGCTCTCTTTTTCTCATTTGTCGTCTAGTAGCTCTCTCCCTCTCTCTCAAAATCTCATGGCGAACTATCAATTTCTCGATCTCGCCGCTCCCATTCCCTATCTCTCTTTTGAGAATCGTCTTCAAACGAATCATGCCTTCTTCGTCAGGGGTCGTTTCCCTGTTGGAGCTCCGACGAGACGTCATGAAATTGATATCGCTCGTCTCAAATACAAAGATAAGTGTCTGCGTCGATTTGTGGTTCAAGGTACTCTCTGTCCTTATGAAGCTGATGTACGTGAAGCCCGTAGAATCATAGATAGGGTAGAGTGGTCTTACACCGTTCTGCATGTGCGTCCTTTTTTCCCTCGAGTTGTTCGAGAACTTATCTCGAATCTGTGCCATACGGCTGATGGTGTGTTAATCCGGGGAACTCACTTCGGATTTGATCCTGATGTGATCAACACTATGATGCTGACTCCCCTCATTGAGAAATCATACGATTGGGAGAGTGTTGATCTCAAATCGGCCATTTATGTTCTCACGGGTTATAGGTGCTTCGGGTGGACTGGATTCACCCTCACTGCCCTCGGTGCTCCTTATCAAATCCTCTACAGGGTGTGCGAGCGCAACTGGCTTCCGGGACCTGACACTGACACTACAAGATGTACCGGGTAATAAATAGATGGCACATGTACGATGTACCGGGTGATAAATAGATGGCACATGTACGATGTATATGGTGGCGACATCATAGTCAGATTTCTAAATTGATTTTAGTTATAGGGAGAGTCCGTAATTAATAAACATAATTTTTTTTCCACAACCTATTATCAGCCGCTAGATAAGACAAAATCAATGGACCAGAGTTCTTGTCTTTCTTCATCTTTCGTGATTGGCTGCTACATTTATCACGCGGATCACAAGCTATTAGATTTGAAAAAATCAACGGACCGGATCTTTTGGTTTTCTTCCGAACACTCCCTTCCTTCTATTCTCCAAATTGTCTATGTATTCATTCTTTCAATCCCAAACCCTAAAACTATATCCTATACCCGAAACATTTTTTCATAAATAATAATTGTTAAATAAACAAATAAGAATTTTAATTAGTTGTAAAAAAAAAGAATTTTAATTATGTAAATTTACTTAAACGGTCAAAACTTTAAAAAACATTTTATAATACTATCTCTATCAAAACTTCCATCTCGTAATTAATATCATAATATAATTGTTCATATGTAAAATCATCATGAAGGGTTATAGAGATAATATAATTTATCTCTACCAAAACTTTCATCTAGTAATTTATGTCATAATCATGTATTTCATAATTAACTAAAAATTGATTTTGGAGGGATCCCTAAAAGTAAATGAACTTCACTCTCGAGACCTCTTTGATTCATTACTCCCTCTCTCTCTCTCTCCCTCTCTCTATCTCTATCTCTCTCTATCTCTCTCTTTCTCTCTCTCTCTCTCTCTGTCTCTCTCTCTCTCTCTCTCTCTCTCTCTCTCTCTCTCTCTCTCTCTCTCTCTCTCTCTCTCTCTCTCTCTCTCTCTCTCTCTCTCTCTCTCTCTCTCTCTCTCTCTCTCTCTCTCTCTCTCTCTCTCTCTCTCTCTCACCATCTCTCTCTAGTCAGAAATGACGGATCCTTGCTACAGCGAGATGAAGCAACACAAAAGGGAATGTGATTGGCTCTATGCATTTGCGGACGCAAACCATGGCATACCAAACAAGTGTGCTTGTGGTCAATCTATCGTAGTGGAGACAAGCGAGCAAGGAAGGTGGTACTATGTATGCAAAGTGTTTGAGGTTAGAATGATGTGCGGTATACGAATATATGTTTGTTTCTCTTGTTAATTTGTTGACTTTCAAAATTACCCTTGAACCTTCAGGATGATGGCTCGCACTTTCGCATTTGCTGTCTTCAAGCACTCGAAGATGAGGTGAATGATTTGAAGAAAGACGCTCGTGACAAGGTCCAGACCCACTTGAAGCTGCAATTAAAGATTCAACAAATGAGTAAGGAGATCGAAGAGCTCAAGAAATTAGTCAAGGGTTTTTCTTAATTTCGTGTGTTAGATTCCCGAAATATCTTATGAACTTGGTGGTGCTCTCGTATTTATCTCTTGTGTTCTAAACTTATATATTGCTATGTTTTTTTGTTCGCTAGGTTGTTATGTTTTACCAGTACTACACCTTCAGATAATAAACATCAAAGTTAGTTATACATCAACCAACATAAGCTTAAACATAAAAAACAACGAGATATAGCAGTAGTTAAGACTTTTTCCACCATATTTTCAACAACCAACAAAACCAAGTTTATAGCCAGGTACAAAGATCTCATTTTTCCTTCTCAGACCTACTCATTGTCTTGTTCAGGTTGTCATCCAGTGTGTGCACCGACCATTTAACCCCCTTTCCTTTTTTCTCCCTCTCTTTCACATCCTCATGTGAGTCCTCAGGTGAGTCATCACCTACTTCCTCAACATAAGCTTCCAATGAAGCCAACAAGATGTCTAACGCCTCCATCTTGTTCTTCACATCTACAATCTTGTTCTTCTCATCTACAGCTTTTTCTTCCAGTGCAGTGACTCTCATGTCTAACGCTATCAACTCTCCCATTTCTTCTTCCCTAGCATTATCTAGTTCTCCCAATTCAATTAAATCCTGCAACAGTCATACAGTGGAGAGAAGGATACAAATCATACTAGTTTTAGTACAATTACTCACTAAACATCAATCACTACCATTTATTCCAATTAGAAAACGAAATAGTCATCCTAATTATACCAATTTATTTCTCAAACTAACAGAGTGACATAGAATCACTCACCCTCGTGTCAACATAGTTCTCGTCTTATTCTTCTTCTTCTTCAACCGAATCCATCGGGTTTATGTTCTCACTTGTTGCGGCCAAGTTTGTATCTCTATCCTCTTCCTCAGTAGTAGGAGTTTTCTCTCCCTTTAGTTTCCTTGTGTTAACCATTTTTCAAAACCTGCAAATCAAGGACATCAACAAACCAACCAGACAAAGTTCTTCATCAAATAAAATCCAAATTACCTATTATTACGAGAGAACCGTGGGAGACAGTCGAGAGGAGGCGATGTCTGAAAAGCTTCTTCTTTTTACGACTTTCTTTCAAAACGCTAGGGCGGTTAAAATTAGGGATTTCATCGCGGATATACGCGATAGAGAGATTCACGATGATTTCTCGCTTTCTTTTTATTGTTTACATTTGCCATCCAAACAATCAGTTGACATGAGCCCATTAAGGGGACTGAGCCCATTTATCATAGTATTGGGATGGATACACGCGAGATTTTTATTCGCCGTTTACTTTTACCATTTAAACGTTTAATCATGTGACAAGTGCCAATTATAGATAGGATTGAGCCCATTTGATGAAATGAAGACATTATCTCTCTATCTATCTCTAATAACCCATGAGGACACCATTGTAGCTCAAATCATCTTTGTTTAAATCTTTCTTTTTTATCTTTCTGTCTCCAATAACCCATAGGATTTTTTAATCTCAGACAATAGTTTTTCTATTTTTTTATGCGCCTACTCACAAATACACACAACAGGTGACTATGAAGATAAAACGGTTTGCACACGACATAGAAAAGGATAAAGAGCAACAAAATGATTAAATATTTTGCACACCACATAGAAAAGGTTACAGAGCAACAAAGTGAATAAATTCCTTGTTATTAAACGAAAGATGATTGCCATTAGCTTGCCATTTCTCTCATTTGAAGCCGTGCCGTTAACCTGCCATTTCGTTTCATTGCCATTAGCTTGCCAGTTTGAAGGGTAGCGCTGGTATTTTGAAATAATGGGACTACTCACACTAATTTTCTTTCCAGGGGTACTGATTCCACAATGTCCCTTCAAAGTGAGGCATAACAGCGAAATAACTCTTAATCGAATATAAGTTTTGTATTAAACATTGAATCAAAACTATGCGAGAGATAATATTTTGGAGATTGACAAAAAAAACTAGGAGAACTTTACAAGCAAGAATTATTTTGTGTCAAAGTTAAAAGAGGGGGAAGTTAAAATTATGATGTTTAGAAAGCTTTTTAAATTATATTTTTAGTTCATTGATCATGAGTTGGTTAATCATTTGATCAAAATTATTTACAAGAATTTTTATTAGTAATTTAGATTAATGCTATTGACATACCACTGGATCTCACAACTCTTCTAAAAATATAAAACTGAGATATTTGATTTTCAAACTATTTGAAACTAAAAGTTGATTTTTAATATTGTAATGCTCATAGCGCATATATATATATATAGTATATATAAATATGTTAATTTATCATTCTGATTCTTGCATCTTGATGATTCCTATGCAATTGACATACCCACTAGATGTTTTGAGACTGAGATTGGCAGTCGAACATTGGTACTGGACAATGTCTCTGGTAAAACGGTTTTTTTTTTCATTTTATCATTCATGTCTTAAATATACAGGAGGGTTTCTTCATGCAATATTTATACCCGTACATCCATGCGGGCTAACCACATAGTTATTAATATTTCATCTTCAATAAACATGACTTTGGTAAGAGGAATATACCAAAGTTAAAGAGGATTTCCACTAATATAGAGTCTTACTTCCTAAACTATAAAATAAGAGCACAGCTCCTGAAGCTCACAGCCTTGATTTTATTACGGGTAAGCAAATGCATATTGTTGATCAATGCTTTCTCTTTGCGTAAGCAGAAATTAGAGCGTCGGCTCCTGCCTCTTGCATGGGATGAACAACTACTAAGGTTGTAGGATTCATATCCTTTGCATATCAATGGTTTTGGATTTGTACAACATGCTCTTATCCAGGAGTGAGCTGTTGCAATTTGATCGAATCATATATCCCTTTGGAATAAGCAGTAGTAAAATTGCCAAAGCTCGCTTCCTTGTAAATTGAGCAGCCATGAAGTTGATTAAGCTTTCTTCCTCGCAAAATGAGCAGCCATGGAGTTGTTGGAACTTTTTTTCTCGTAAGGTGAACAGCCATAGACCCTTGTTAATTGTTTCTCTTTGTTGCAACTTTGGCTTTCTTTCTGCTTATAACTGATTGTAGTCTTTAACTCTTTTGCATGAATAGCCGGAGATAGCCTTAGTTTACTGCTATAAGATCAAAATCTTTCCTTTTGGTGTGACTAATAGTAGGAACATGTGTTCTCATGGTATGTTTTTCTCTCAGTGGAGTGAAGGAATTAATGGCCAGCACATCTTGATGTAGATTTAATATTTTGTCCAACTCCTTAGGTGAGAAAAAATGCTTATGGCAAGATCCAAATCAGTAGTTGCAACTCACAAGGTGTTTGGGCAGTGCTCTCCTGTTTTTTGTTAGTTCTTGTCTTTTTGTTAAGAACTCGTTTAGGAAACTTTTCTTCAATAATTCATTAACTCCCATATCCAATGAGATGTACTTATTTGTTCAATGATCGTCGTTATTGCGGAACTTGAACAATTTTGATGGGATTCATTGAGTACTTGAGAAGTGTTCAATTCACCCAGATTTTAAGCTGATTTTAGATTGAACTACTGTCTACATGCTATAAACCATGAAGAAATTGATGTGGTTTTCCGTTACCTTGTAGTGGTGGTTTGGTATGCCTATAGTATTCCCAAAAATCCTTCCTCTGGCTCCCCTTGCTTTCGGAACTCGTCAAAATTTATATCATAAAGAAATGTGTTGTCTTCTGCTTAAGGACCTTACATCTTTTTTCCTGTGAGACGAAGTTGTCCACCTGGATGAATTGGTGGCATCTAGGGTCAGCCAAATTGTCGGAAATGGATTAACAATTGATATTGGTAGTGACTGCTCCTAGTTGGAGCCATGAATCCAAAGAATTTAGAGGTATGATTCGTATTTGAGAGCCGAAACCAGTAGGAATTCGTAACCAGTTGCGGCGTTGACTCTTCCTACTGTTTTTAGCACAGTGTTATCCTTCGTTGGAGAAGTGTTATGGGTTTCCAGCTATGTGAGATTATGGATCTAGTCTTTGCCCCCAAGTGGTTTGGATTACGAGTGTTTGCGAAAAACATGTAATGTCTCTTCTGCCTATCACATTGTCATATAGTTAAAACTGCATCTTTTTCTAGCGCCAAACTGTTAGGGATAATTTTTGTACAAGCAATTCGTGCTAAGCTCTACGGAATGATAGGAAGAAAGAGAACTTGTCATAATATATATTTTCTCCTACTCTAATCCCTTATATATTAATTGAGAAACATTACAACATTGTTTTGTAGCCACGTGTCACCGTGAGGATGAAATTTAGAATTTTTAGAGAAATAGGTTGGTCCATCTTAACCTATACTTTTTAGGGCTTTTTGCAAAAGTGACTCAAAACTTGGAGTCAAACAGAAAACTAACCTTTTCTTTTGACTCTTTTTTTTTTGAGATTTTAACCCCACACCTGCATTTTATCTACGAAAATGCCATTAACATTTTTTTTTTTTTTTTCGAAAATGGCTTCTTTACTGTCTCAACCTCATCTTCTTCAAGTATTTACAATATTGCCACTGCAATGAATAGTGGCAACAACCTTGTACGAACTGTTTGGAGCTTTTAATGCCCTTTAATGCACGTAAATCTCTTTACACTCTCTCTGTTTCAATTGTTATGAACTAAAAACAACATTTCTTTCACTTTCTCTCTATATTCATCCAAAAAACTCAAGCTTTTGATTCAAAATATGGGCTATGGTTGACAGAGCCATATTTCTTTCGTTTTGACTTACGGTTGCTTTCGTTTGAGGTTCTGGGTGGTTGGAGAAGACCCTGTGTGCAAACGAAGTCATCTCACCTAGTTTAAGGTACGAATTTGAATTTTTTTTCAAGATCTGTTCGCGTAGAAGACTTACTAGTAAGTCATCTGTATGTAGAAGACTTACTGATGAGTCTTCTGGTCAAACGGACGACTTAAATTAAGTCGTCCAGCTTTGTTTGTTAAAAAAAAACACTCCAGACGACTTATATATAAGTCGTCTACGAGAAACGGGCTAGTTTTGCATTTGACCGAATCGTGTCAGATCTTTGACTATTTCTGGACGACTTATAATTCAGTCGTCTCTGGGAAAGTTAAAATTTCAATATTTTATGAAAACTTGACGACTTACGTGTAAGTCGTCCTAGGTTAGTTTTGTAATTGAAAAATAAAACTTCATAATTTAACTTTAACCAGACGACTTAATATAAAGTCGTCCCTCCAGAAGACTTAATTTAAAGTCGTCCGGGGAAAGCAAAGTCGTCCAGAATTTTTCCCAATTTTCTGGTCAAACCTTGCTTATCCCGGACGACCTTAAATTAAGTCGTTTAGCTGGACGACTTTCATCTAAGTCGTCTGGAGAAAGTTAAATTTCAAGTTTTATTTTTCAATTACAAAACTAACCTAGGACGACTTACACGTAAGTCGTCAAGTTTTCATAAAATATTGAAATTTTAACTTTCCCAGAGACGACTGAATTATAAGTCGTCCAGAAATAGTCAAAGATCTGACACGATTCGGTCAAATGCAAAACTAGCCCGTTTCTCGTAGACGACTTATATATAAGTCGTCTGAAGTTTTTTTTTTAACAAACAAAGCCGGACGACTTAGAATTAAGTCGTCCCTTTTAATTTTCAATTGCAAAAGTGACCTCTTTAGACGACTTACCTTTAAGTCTTCTGGACGACTTAATGCTAAGTCGTCTGCGGCAATGTTTATTGAACTTCTTCATTTTCTCTATGTTTACTAATGTGTTTTATTTTGAATATTTGCAGATGATTTTTCAGTTACATGCAGTGTATGGAGAATGGTTGTTGAGAGATTTCCGTTGGGATTTTGTGGTTGATGATCTCAAAGGAGCAAGATTGTTTTTATTGAATGAAGATTCAACACATGCTGAACTTGTTGCAATGGCTCAAGAAGATTATAACCTGGACATGAGAACAGTGAGTGTGGAGATTAGCTACTCATTACCAGCAGAAATGATGATGGCTCCAGGCAGTCTTCCCATTCATGTTACAAGTGATAGACAAGTTCGAAACTTGCTGGAGATACTCAAAACCCATAGAGTATGTCTTTGTGTATCAAGCCGCAGCAAGGTCGAAACGGTTTCAGAGAAAAGGGATATTGATGAAGCTGGTGAATGGGAAAAAGATGTTGGTGATAATGATGAAGCTGGTGAATGGGAAGAAGATGTTGGTGATGATGATGAAGCTGGTGAATGGGAAGAAGATGTTGGTGATGATGATGAAGCTGATGAATGTTTTGAAGATGTTGGTGATAATGAGTTTGTTGAAGATGAAAATCAAGATGGGGAGGAGGAAAATGGGGAGGAGGATGCTGATAATTCTATTGTTGGTGAAACGGATCAGAATGGTGGGGATTA
Source organism: Brassica napus (assembly GCF_020379485.1). NCBI lineage: Eukaryota > Viridiplantae > Streptophyta > Magnoliopsida > Brassicales > Brassicaceae > Brassica > Brassica napus. The sequence continues at coordinate 35,194,099 of NC_063444.1, forward strand.
CAGTCTTTATGGAAAGGTTCCAGATGAGGACGAGGAAGATGATGATAATATTTGTTTTGAAGAAATCCAAAAGACATATGCTAAGACAAATGCTATTGAAGGAGGAAAATCGAATGGTACCAGTATCTATGTCAACCAGAGTTTTGTTAGCAAGGGTGCACTGCTTTCAGAGCTGCGGTTGGCAGCAGTGAGGGGTAAGTTTTCTTTCAGATTATACAAATCAACGAAAACTCTCGTTGTGGCAACATGTCGGGTTAGCTATTGTGGATGGAAGGTCAGAGCGAGTGTCAAACATGGGACAAACACGTTTTGGGTAACAAAGTATGTGGAAAAACATTTATGCTCAGCGGGAGACCGAATCGCTCAGCGGAGACACTGTACTCCGAAGTATGTAGGTAGTCTTTTCATTGATCGTGTTGGAATCATTGATGGGATAACTCCGCAGCATATCACTGATGCAATGAGGAACATGTTTGGCATGGCGCTTGATTACACCACTTCATACAGAGCACTGTTATATGCACAAAGATTGGTGAGAGGATCAGCAGAAGAAGGGTATTCGCGTCTGGCATCATATCTCGAGCAAATCTCCATTGCAAATCCTGATTCTATCACGGCGATAGAACTTGATTCTATGAAAAGATTTAAGTATCTATTTCTCTCTTTTGGAGCTTCTATCAAAGGTTTTAAGTATCAGAGAAGGGTCATTGTGGTGGATGGAACTCACCTAAGTGGAAAGTATGGAGGAACTATGTTAGTTGCAGCCGCACAAGATGGCAATTTTCAGATATTCCCATTGGCTTTTGGGATCGTGGATGAGGAAGATGTACCTTCTTGGGAATGGTTTTTCACAAAATTGGCTAGTTGTATATCTCATGACAAGCCTCTGGTGATAGTCTCCGACCGGCACAAGGCCATTAAAAGTGCGTGTGATAAGGTGTTTCCTTGGGCAACCCGAGGAATATGTTATTATCACCTTCAAGATAACATTGTCAAAAAGTTTAAAGGGAAACATCTCATGTACTTGGTGAAAGGGGCTGCTTATGCTCACACGGTTTACGATTTTGACCGGTACATGGCTGAGATACGGAGTGCAAACCCGGAACTTGCAACGTATTTGGAGAAAGCCGACGTCAGGCTATGGTCAAGGGTTTATTGTAAGGGGAACAGGTTCAACATAAAAACAAGCAACATTGCTGAATCTATTAATTCCGCACTGAAGCGAGCAAGAGGATTTCCGATTACGTTCCTGCTGGAGTTCATAAGGCAGAAGTTAGGAAAATGGTATTGGAAAAGGAGACAAGATGCTTTGAGTCTCACAACTGAACATAGCGGGGGTGTTGAATACTTGCTTGCTGTTCGAGAAGAGATAGCGGATACGATGACGGTCGAACCAATTGATGGATGGCATTTCTTTGTCAAAGGTGGCAAAATGGACTGTGTGGTTGATTTGGAACATGCAAAGTGTGATTGTGGTGTCTATGGAGTGGAGAAAATACCTTGCTCTCATGCTATAGCTGCTGGAACACATGCTGGTTTGCATATCTCCACACTTGTATGTCCACTGTACTCAAAGAATTATCTGTATGCAGGATACTCAGAGAATATATATCCTATCGTGTCACAACATATTGAGGAACGAGAATGCTTTCCTCCAGAACTAAAGCGTGGTCGGGGGAGACCGAAGAAATCAAGATGGCAATCTTGGTTGGAGCTATCTAGGATGAGAGGACACAAACCCAGGAAGAAACACAGGGCACGGAGATGCTCAAACTGCAAGGAAACTGGCCATACGAAACCACAATGTACACAACCAGTTGACTAGTTGTCCAGACGACCTAAATTTAAGTCGTCCAGTCTTGATTACCCGTCCAGACGACTAAATTTTTAGTCGTCCAGTGTATTTTATTTTTAGACGACCTTCTACTATCCCTTCAAGTGTATTTTATTTTTAGACGACCTTCTACTAAGTCGTCCAGTGTATTTTATTTTTAGAAGTCCAGTGTAAGTCGTCCAGTGTATTTTATTTTTAGAAGTCCAGTGTAAGTCGTCCAGTTGGAAAACCTTCCAGACGACTTATAATAAGTCGTCCAAACCTTCTAGACGACTTATTTGTAAGTCGTCCAGTTGGAAAACCTTCCAGACGACTTATAATAAGTCGTCCAAACCTTCTAGACGACTTATTTGTAAGTCGTCCAGTTGGAAAACCTTCCAGACGACTTATTTCTTCCAGACAACTTATATATTTACAAATCTATACAAAGACAAGCTGAAATACAAATACTTCGCTCGTTAAAAAATCATGTTCAAATACAAAGACAAGTTCAAATACAAACACAAATCTAATCATACATGCCCACGAACTTATCACCATCCACATTTTCTTTCAAATGCTGATCAACAAGCTCCTTCCATATATCCACCGCCATATTATCCCTCATTTTCTTCGCGTTGCACCTAGCAAAGTCTTTAGGGTCAAAGGAGACCCCAAGAGCATGACATTCAATGTACTTTACAGCGTACACGCCACAATCACCATTGTTGGCCGTGGGTACACCTTTCAGCGGTCTCTCATATGTGTATGGCTCCAACCCGTATTTGACCCGTATTTCGTCGGTGGCTGCGCACTCAACAAGCAGATAAGGGACCATCTGGAGAAAAGGCTCCATTATCGCATCCCATGCGTCTGGTACACTAGATGAAGGTATGCTGTCCCAGACGACTATGTGCCTCTTAGGGATCGATATCCAAATAGCAACCCAATGCTTGTCGTTCAAGTTCACTGGCGCATAGATATCATCAATGTCCTCCCCCCACTTCTTGTTTGATTGGCAAAATGAAGGTATTGATCCGTCATAAAAATTCGACGCCCCACCAGGTAGAACTCTTCCTAAACCTTTGTGATCAGGTTCCGATGTTTTGAAGAGCTGATACTGCTCTCTCCAAGACTGGGAAAAGTTGTGATCCAGGAAGCACATTCGCTCGCTCCTGAAAGCTTGTGGGTTCTCCTGATACCTCTGCCTTAGCACATTAATCCAAGCATCTATATGCTGCATATTAAATATAACAAGTTAGAAGTTACCAGACGACTTAAATATAAGTCGTCTACGTGGTCGTCCAAGTAGACGACTTTCCAGACGATTTATCTTTAAGTCGTCTGGAAAGTAGTCTACTTGGACGACTTTGTAGACGACTTAAATCGTGTGCAGAAGACTTACGCAGTCTTCCAGCCATTCTCTGGCTGTCCGGAGGAAGTGGTACCACCTTGTTGGTGATGTACGTGGTTTGTCCTCGGTCTTAGTTGAATAATGACTGCAAACAAAAAAGCAATCAGTTTTGGACGACTAAATCAAGCTATTATGGGTAAAGCAATCACTTACGGATCAGTTTTCAACCAATCAGCGAGTTCCTTCAACTTATCTTTGTTTACTGGCGGAAATGGATTATAGGCTGCCACTTTATCTTTTTTTTTCTCTGCCGTATAAGGAGATCTCACAGTGGGAGCAGGTTTCTTCGCTCGTTTACTCTTTGCACGCTTGTCCAATACAACCAGGCTCGGTTCTGAAACTGGATCGCTTGGCTCGGTGGAAGCGAGGCTCGGTTGTTGATCGGTGGAAGCGAGGCTCGGTTGGTGATCGGTGGAAGTGACAGCAACAATCTCTTTGGAGGTGACACCATCTGCTTTATCCTCCGGCAAGATCTTATATACCGAGTTCGCCTCGGTTGCTGTATCCTCCGGCAACCATCTCTGCAATAAAAGTTGCACACAAGTTAACCCTGGACGACTTAAATAAAAGTTGTCTGGACGACTAGTTGACCCTGGACGACTTAAATATAAATCGTCTGGACGACTAGTTGACCCTGGACGACTTAAAATTAAGTCTTCCGTGGTCAACTAGTCGTCCAGACAACTTACGTTTAAGTCGTCCAGGGTCAACTAGTCGTCCAGACAACTTTTACAGTCGTCTGGACAACTAGTTAACCCTGGATTTGATACTAACCTCTTTGATTTGAGGAGGCTGTTTCTTTTGAGGAGGAGGCTGTTTCTTTTGAGGAGGAGGAGGAGGCTGTTTCTTTTGAGGAGGAGGAGGCTGCTGTTTGGTTTGATGAGGAGGAGGCTGGTTACTAACCACGGTTTCATTGGCATGAGGGGTAGCCTGTTTGTTACTACCCCCGGTTTCTTTGGCAAGAGGGGTAGGCTGTTTATCTTGAGGGGTAGCCTGATTGGTTAGAGGTGGAGGGGTAGCCTGATTGGTGACACCAACCTTCTTCTCCACAGCTTCCAATCTATCGGACAACTTCCTAATCTCCCTCATGCACTTCTTAAACCCTTCTTTCATGCAGTCAGCTACGCCCTTGAACATAATTTCCAAATCCTCTCTGGTCACCCCTCTAGCCTCTTCTCTAGCCTCTTCACTAGCCACTTTAGGAGCCTCTTTACGAGCTTTCTTCCGAGGTTTTGGATTGTCTTCCTCCTCCTCCTCCTCCTCCTCCAACACAACCATCTCTTTGGCTTTCTTCGATGGAGTCACAACCTTAGGTTTTGTATAGACCTTAGTACCAGTGACTTCCCAGCAATCCATGGTCCACTTCCACGGTCTCCGCTCATACATGACTTTAATGATGTTCTCCGCGGGCAGGTCCTCAACATCAGAGTCCCATTTTGGCCACATTTCACTAATGTCCTTCTCAACAAAGTTGATCACGCGGGTCTGCAGTAAATAGAAGAATCGAGTTAGATAAGTCGTCCAGCTGGACGACCTTCCAGACGACTTATTATAAGTCGTCTGCGCAGTCTTTTGGATTGAAGTAAATACCTGACTCAAGATAGCAGCTTTCATTGATCTGCGGCCTCTGCTGCCCTCGTAAGCCAGTATCGGTGGAGACGGACTGTCTGCTCTGGGACCACCAATACTAGCACCCAATTCCGGCATAGCTGTGTACGCCCAGACCTGAAGAACTTGTATAAACCCATCCACGGTGTAACAGCCAGTAATTTCTTTGTTCCACAAAGAGTCCATCAGCACCTTAAACGCGACTCTCCCCCATGGATAATTCTCAAACCGTTCTAAATCCATCACTAGCCTTGCCAGAGTAGATCGTGTAGCGGTTGAAAACTTTCTCCCTTCAATGAATCCAGTGAAGATGGAGAGGTACGCGAGCCGCTTGCGATCTTCCCTGGACCAATCCCCGCATCTCTTCAGTGCTGCTATTATCTGATCAGTAGTTGGCCCAGCTTCCAGATGAACTCCCAGCATCCCCCAGAAAGAAACCATCTCTTGGGTAACGTCACATTTTGGTGTCTCAAGGTCCTCGATGTACTCGCAGTTTAGACCAGTGAGGTTTTCAAACTCTAACAGTGAAAACCTCAAAGGTTCTGGACCAACGAGAGACCACATCTCATACTTCTTCTTAATGTCCAGCTTGAAACTGAGCATGTAGTGAACCAGCCTTGAAGCCCAACCAAATCTCTGCTCCTTGAACTTGATGAAAACTCCCAAACTCGACTCCTTCAACTCTTCAAATTCGTCATCAGTAAGAGCTTCCCTAAGAGCAGTACTGGAAGACTTGTAAGTAATTTTAGTCGTCTGGAAAGTCTTCCAAATGGACGACTAATCAGGTCCGCTTTGTACTGGAAGACTTGTAAGTAATTTTAGTCGTCTGGAAAGTCTTCCAAATGGACGACTTATATTTAAGTCATCTACTAAGTCGTCCAGTTGGAAGACTTTCCAGACGACTAAAATTACTTACAAGTCTTCCAGTACAAAGCGGACCTGATTAGTCGCAGAAGGAGTTGGAGTACTCGTCATTGCGGTTATAGATCTGAAAAAATAAACGTGAAACGGTGAGAATGAGTAAATTGATAGAGACAACGTTTTATGTTCATCTTTTCCTCGAGATTGATGACTTACCGGCGTTAGGGTTTACAGAGAAACGGCGCTAAGGTTTACAGAGAAGAAGCGGCGGCGCTAGGGTTTAGAAGAAGCGGCGGCGCTAGTGTTTAGAGGAAGCGGCGGTGAGAACGTTGGTGACCACGGTGGCGAGGGCGACGGTTTGTTCGGAAATAGTGGAAGCGGCGGCGCTAGGGTTTAGAGGAATCGGCGGCGCTAGGGTTTAGAGGAATCGGCGGCGCTAGGGTTAGAAGAAGCTGCGGCGACAATGGTGAGAATGAAGTGAGATAGATAGCCGACGTTGAGAACGATGGTTTGTTCGGAAATCGTGGGAATTCGAAATCGCCTTTGAGAGAGAACTGTTAGGGTTTCTGAATTTCGCGAAAAATGAAAAAAAAAAAAAATCACCTTATATATTGGGTAAATAATCCGGTTAGCTTTAAAAGTACATTGGTAAACTTTAAGGTTTGGTCCGGTTAAGACGACTTATTCTGGCTGATAATGTACAACAGACGACTTAATATTTAGTCGTCTGTTTTCAGACGACAAAATATTAAGTCGTCCTAGACCCTAAAATGAACCCCTAAACTAAAATGACTAGATTAACTAACTAACCACGTTATAAAATCAAATTATACTTAAATAGTGTTTACTATACACAGAAATGAACACGCATAAGTAATTTTAAAAATTTTCAAAAACGGTTTTAATGCTTTCCAAAATCTAACCCTAAGAACACATACAATACTACAACATATGTTGATGAAACATAAACTAAAGAATATCATGACTCACTACTTTCACTCATCTATGCTGAAAACAATTGAAATTTGTTATATCTTAATTTATACCTCCTAAGACATATGTTAATTACATAATTCCCATTTTTCACTTATCAAAATATTTTTTACAAAATTTTTAAATTATGTTTAAGACTAACTGTCCAGACGACTTTCAGTTAAGTCGTCTGGACGACTTATTTTCAAGTCGTCTAAACAGACGACTTTCAGTTAAGTCGTCTGGACGACTTATTTTCAAGTCGTCTAAACAGACGACTTGCGAGGGGTAGAAACGTAAAAAAAATTCTGTTTTTTTGTTTGGTCACAAGGGGATAGTTGTAATTTCAATAGCCTTTTAGGTTACTTTTGCCTTTGACCCAAGTTGGGGTATTGTTTTGGGTTTGACTCCAAGTTTTGAGTCACACTTGGCAATTCTCCCTATTAATTAAGAATATCTGCTTTTTGCAGGTTGATTATGACGATCCTTATTATCCCGTATGGTTTCACGAATTGGCTCAAGGTCCAGTTGCAAAGGTCACCACATCACCTATGTATTTCACACGAGGATTTACCTTTCACACATACGAGTATGGGAGACATCGGGCAACGAGTAACTACGGAATATGTGTGAAAGGTGAAACAGATTTTTACGGGATATTGCAGGAGATTATTGAAGTGGAATTTCTGGGGTTATTGAAGCTAAAATTCGTCCTCTTCAAATGTGAATGGTTCGATCCTGTTGTGAACCGAGGGATTCGGTATAACAAATTTGGTGTTGTGGATGTCAATTTTGGGAGAAGATACAATAAATTTGAGCCTTTCATTTTAGCTTCACAAGCCGAGCAAGTTAGCTTCCTTCCTTATCCTCGGCTTCAAAATTCCGGGATAAACTGGTTAGCTGCTATCAAAATTACACCTCGTGGACGCATTGTCGCTGGAGAAGAACCGCCCTTGCAAGAAGAAGACGCTATCAATGAAGTTGAGGTACCACAACAACCAACTGATGAAATCCTTTTGATCGACCCGCAAAACTTTCAATATGAAGATATTCCCGAAGATGCGACAGATGAAGCACGTGAAGACGAGTTCGAGAGAAGCGACGATGATGATTGTAATGATAGTGATGAGAACGAAAACGATTTAGAATGATGTAATATTGATGAGAACGAAAACGATTTAGAGTGATGTAATATATGTAACAAATGTTGTATTTCTCTATTGTAACGTATGTTTAAAGAAATATTGGTTTTTTACCATCTTAATGTATGTGTAACAAATGTTGTTTTATATAATATGTATTTCTTTAGTTTTTAAAAATTTATTTGGAGTTTTAGGGTTTTAGAGTTTAAGTTGGAGAAAGAGCAAGAAGTAGTAGAGAAGAAGATATGATGTTAGATGATATGTGACTTTGGGGTTTAGGGATTTCATTCTCGGTGTTTAGGGTTAAGCGTTGTAAAATCGTTGTAAAAATAACACAGGCATGGTAACTTCGTCGTAAATGGTTAAATCGATTCCACGTAATTTCGTCGTAAATGGAAAAAGACGGGCCTGGTAACTTCGTCGTAAACGGAAAAGCCTGGTAAATCTATTCTACGTAATTTCGTCGTAAATGGAAAAGGACGGGCCTGGTAACTTCGTCGTAGACGGAAAAGCCTGGTAAATCGATTCGACGTAATTTCGTCGTAAATAGAGAAACGGGGGCCTGTTAACTTCGTCATAAATGGAAAAACGCGGGCCTGGTAACTTCGTCGTAATATTACGTCGCGTTTACGACGAAACGTTTTCTATATATTGAGACGCCGAGAGCGAGGCTGCCTCGTTCATTCCTCCCAAACTCCTTTGCTCTCCCTCTAAGGTACACTCCCTTTCCTCTTCTATTTTTTTTAAAGTTAGTTTAGGTGATTAATTAGTTAGATAATTAGTTTAGGTGATTAGTTAGGTGATTAGTTAGGTGATAGAATACTATAGTTTAGGTGATTAGTTAGGTAACATAATATTTTTATATTATGTCGTAATTGATTAAATTTATTTTATTTTTTTTAGATGGCTCCTAGGAGGAAACCAGCAGCACCTACATATGCGCAGTTGTTTGGCGATGGTTCCGGTACATCTTCTTCCGGTCCATCGTCTTCCGATGCAGTTCCAGACTCTCAGACTTCTCAGAGAGTTTCTTCGAGTCCTCCTCTTCCACCGCCGATGCCTCCACCTCCTCCTCCAGAGGCTGCACCTCAGCCTGTCCCAGAAGGTGCAGTTCATCCGGATTTGCGTGTGCCTTCATATGCTCCATTCGCGAGATATACGGTGGAGGATTTGCTTGCCCAGCCTGGACGGGAGGATTTGGATGTTCTAGACCCCGATACAACCCGAGGAACTTATTGGTAAGTTATTAATTTTTATTACATTAAAATTTAAATTATTTTTATTTTCTAACGGTTAAATTGTTTTTTTTTTAGGTTTGGGGCTAACAACCATGTTAGCCGGAGCGTTTCGGCGACGATTAAGGGTTACTACGACGGGGCATATCCAAACTGGGGCAAGACACCAAATCACGTTAAGATCACTTGGTTTAAATGTTTTGCGGTAAGATTTTTTAAATTTAATTAAATTTTCACTTTTAAATATATATATATATATATTTTTTAATATTTATTATTAATTGTAATTTTTTCAAAATTTTTGTGTTTCAGCAATAGTGGCATTGGTCTTTGGGAATCACCGAGAGGGTGAAGGCGGAATTCGTTGCAAAGGCAAAGATCCGCCTCTGCAACACAGTCTCCGATTGGAAGGACAAGTGGGAGATCTACGGGTATGAGAGAAAGCCCACTGAGCTCACGAAGGATGTGTGGGATGGCCTCATCGCCTATTGGGAGCACCCCTCTTCGATCAAAAAGGCCAATTCGTGCTCGGCTTCTCGAAGGACGAAGGATAAAGATGGTCATTTGCCCATGCTTCACAGAACCGGACAAAAACCTCATGCAGGAATCCGTATAGAAGCTGTAAGTTTTGTTTTAAATATATATTTTAAAATATTCAATTAATATAATTTTTAATATTTAATTTTTTTTTTTTCGTAGTTCGAGAAGACGGGAGTCTTACCATCTCTGTCTGAGCTATTCAAGATGACTCACGCCACATCCGACGGAGTTTTTGTGGATCCTACATCTGAGAAACTCTTCCAAGCAGTGGCTGCTCGGATTGAAGAACGGGAGACGCAACTAACCCAGGAGTCTCCCGATGGATTACCCGTCACATTGTCCACCGAAGACGCCGACAGAATCTTCGAAGAGGTACAACTTAAAATTTTTGTTTACATTATTTTTAATATTTTAACATAATTAACTATATTAATGTATTTTAAATTTTATAGGTGGCTCCTTAAAAGAAGGGACGGATAGTCGGTATAGGCTCTGTTAACGAAGTTGCAAAGTAACTTCGTCATACACTTCGAGACGGGATGAAGAGACTTCTCAGATGAAAGCTCGAATGGATAGCCAGCAGGTTCGTTTAGACTCTCTTGAGGATTTGCTAGACGTGATGGCCGTGGGAAACCCAGTTATGCAGAGAATGTTGAGTGAGAGACGAGCCGCTCTTGGGTTGCCAGTACGAGATCCCCAAGAGTCCGATCCAACCCGTCAACAGCCGAGCAACCCCACCGACTACTTCGAGGATATGTAGTTTTTTTATATTTCTGTTTGTATTATGATTTAAATATTATTGTATGACTTTTAAATGCTTTTTTTAAAAATATGTTTTTCATTTTCATATTTCGTTTTAAAATTTAAATTATTTTAAATTCCGAATATTAAATAAATTCAAATTTATTTAATACTAGGTGATTTTCCCGTGCTCATGCACGGGTATAAATATTTTTAAAGTAAATATATTATAATAATTGATTGCTACTTACTTTTACTTTTAAATTATTTATAATTTATATGCATCATTTATATTAATAATATTATGTTACTTTAATTATACATATGATTTTATATATGTTATATCTAATCGATTTTGTTTTTTTTTTCATTCGATTTAGTTATCATTTGGGTAAATTGGATTGCATCTAGAAATTCAAGTGTAATATTTTTATTCCATATATTAAAATTTTGGTTAATTTCTTATTTGCATTTAGGTGGTTGCTGTCTTAGATATGTGAATATATTTTATGAAGATTATGTATAACTTAAGATATATTGTGCTTAGAATGAAATAAAAAAAAATAAACTAAAGTGTCTGATTCCAAATTACATAAATTAATATAACGCATATATATAAAATTTTCAAAATAACTAAATTGTAGCAGTTGGTTAATATTCTATTTTCATTTTAATATGCTTTTAGTTGTCTTATGATTTATATTTATAAAATAAATTACTATTCTTATAAAATTATATATTCTTATTGTAGTTAAATCTATGATTTTAGATATAAGTTGCATTAATCGAATCACTCATGTTGTGAGTATATTGAGTTACATATATTCTTTCAAATTCAAAATGAAGTATAATTTTTTTTATTATAATTAAGTCAAATGTTCATGTATTTCCATAATATTTATCAAATTATATGTTGATGTTTGTAAAATATATATTAGAAAATAAAGCGATGATCAATAGGAAGTTACATGCGTAAGTAGCTGATACATTTTTGAAAGCTCATTAGCACATATCAATATATACAATAATTAAAATAGTTTATAAATTCTACATAACTTTATGCCTTTGTTTTATTGAATGGAGACTAAAATTTATTTTAAATAATATTGAAAAATAAGAATTCAGATTTGCTTTGGTATTATGATTATGGTTCTATTAAGTTACAAACATAAAAACATAAAATTAAAAAAAAAATTAATATTAAGAAAAAATAACTTTAATAATGATAAAATATAATATATTTACCTCATTAAACTATTTTGTAACTATTTGATCAAACGATGTTTATTTTGAAAATTATTTTTAGTTTTTTGAATATCTCTTAAAAATAAGCAGTAAAAATGTGATTGTATTTAAAAATAATATTATATAATTAAAATATAATTTATCGATATTTTTTGCTGTAATTGAAAGATATTATAGTCAACTAAATATATATAAAATAAATAAAACATTTGAATGTTACTAATTATAAACGATTTTTAGACAATTAAACATATATCAGTTTATGTAACTTAATTATTTTATGTAATCATCTAAGAAAATATATAAATATATAAAATTATTTTTATTATTTTGAATTGTTTTTGCATTGTTTAAAATTATGTTTTAAAAGAAATAATATTTCTTTTTTTCTAATATCAAGATTATCTGTGTAAATTGTTTTTGATGAAATTACATTATATAGAAATTTATAATTTTCATCTAAGAAAATATAGATATACAAAAAATATTTTATTACTTCAAAATTATATTTTATGTTATTTAAAAATAGTTTTTAAATGTAATATTACTACATTGTGAACTTTCCTTTTTTATGAAATCATATTATATATACATATATTTTCGTTTTTTTTTAACTTTATAAAAAATTCCTTTTTTATTATATGTGTAATTTTTTTGGAAATTTTTTAAAAAGAAACTAAATAAAATAAATAAACAATAGTATTTTAAATATAAATTAATTCATTAAGGGTATCAGTGTAATCAACCATCGTGAGAGTTAACGTGAGAGCGACACATAGGAAACTGACTTCTCAAATAATATTATAGAGATATTAATAATAACAATCGATGTAAACTTCACGTAAATGTTTACGAGTGATTAACGTCGAAAGATTTACGAGGGTTTTACATCGAAATGTTTACGTGTTCTTTACAACGAGAGTATTTACGTCTGCTTTACATCGAAACAGTTACGTGGAGTTTACCACGAAAACTTACGTCTCGTTTACGACGAAACCTTGCCCTGCGCTTTACGAGGAATTTATGTCGTCGTAAACGACGAAATCTCCGTTACGACGGACGTTTTACAACGAAACGTATTTCGAGGTTAATTCGTCGTAAAACCCCGTTTACGACGAATTTACAACGAATATTGCCCTCGTAAAAAATATGTTTTCTTGTAGTGATGGTTATATGGTGAATTATAGTTTTTCTTATGGTTTTGCAATGTATTTTCCCATGATTTGTTCAATAAATGTTATTTTTGAAATGAAATGGAATATTTTTTCTATTTTTTTTTTATTTTAACGGATGAATAAGAAATTTAGCGTTTAGGATATTTTTATTCCTTAAGTGAATTCCAACTGCATTCTTCTTATGTAATACATTTTTCATTATATGACGTATAAATGTATGTGTGTATTATTTTTTGTTGAAAATTTATCTATTGATTTTTTAAATCATAATTTAATATCAATAAAAATATTTTCTAAAAATAAAATCAAAGATAATATTTGTGTTTCAATATTCTCCAGTGAAAATATATTTTTCAATTGTTTAGATGTGAATACTACGTATCTTATACATATAATAATATAGTGTATCATATTAACAAATATCCCAGAATAGTATTGAATTCCTTTCATGGAAAAGATGGTATTAACTAGGTCTCATATGAATTCAATCTTGCTCTACTAGGCAAACAGTTATGGCGTTTGGTACAATACCCAGACTCTTTAGTAGCTAGAGTTCTAAGGGGAAAATACTTCAGATGTAGCACGCCTTTGCGGCTAAACAAGGCAGATAGACCCTCATATGGATGGACAAGTATAATGGCAGTGAAACCTTTAATGTTGTTGGGTATCAGATAAAAGGTACACTTTGGAAATGAGATTAGAGCGTGGAAAGACCATTGGATACCAACGATACCAGCAAGACCAGCTCGACCACTAGCGCCAGTGGTTCATCCAATGATGTCAGTTCGTGATCTGATGACAGGCGATCCAAAAACATGGAACTCGGAGGTGCTTGAAAACTATGTGGATCCAGAAGATATCCCTCTGATTCAATCTTTGGCCATAAGTCAAGGATATCAGAGGGACAAGTACTGTTGGAGTTATACCAAGAATGGGATGTACACTGTTAAATCAGGATATTGGGTAGCCAAGAACATTCTTAACAAAGAGATGGTGAAAACCCAGGAAGAACCGAGTATTACAAAACTATAAGCCTTTGCATGGAAGATAAAAGCTCCACCAAATCACATTTTATCTGGCAAACAATCTCTGGACAACTAGCAGTAACAAGCAATCTAACACATCGTCATATGCGATGCGATAACCATTGTCCTAGATGCGGAGCAGATGATGAGACTATAAACCATGCCATCTTCGAGTGTCCCTCAGCGCTACAAACATGGGCACATGCAGCAACCCCAACGCCGCCATCAATGTTCCCCAGCGCGAGCCACTACACGAATATAGACAATCTTTTTGGAGGAATAATGATATAGAAGATCCTGAGCTGGATAAAGACCCCTATCCTTGGATTATGTGGTTTACTTGGAAAGCGAGAAATGATAAACTATTCAGAGGAATAAACATGGACTCTTTGGAAACTGTCCGACATGCTGAGTCAGAATGCCATGCTTGGTTCCAAGCAAACAACAAACAAGAGGAACATGTAGTTGCACAAAACCTTGAGCAGTTAACAAATTCTGAGAGATGCATGATAGATGGATCATGGACACATGATGCACTCTACAGTGGTTATGGATGGATATGGAAGACCTCAGGAGGAACAACTCAGCTATTGGGAGCACGAAACCAGCGACGAAGAATCTCACCACTTCTCTCGGAGCTCGAGGCCCTCTCGTGGGCGATGGAGTGCATGCTTCAGCTATCGACGTGTCAAGCTTTTGGCACGGATTGTAAGGATCTAATTTCGATGATTCAAGACCCTGGAGCATGGTCCAACTTCTCACCTGAATTGGACGAGCTGTAGAAGCTGAAGAGCAGATTCCCAGAATTCTCTATTGTTTTTACTCCTTGATCTGAAAATGTATCATCTATTTCATTAGCTAAGATACCAAGATCCTTTCATAGGGATATGTATTACATTGGTTGTTCTATTCCGGTATGGTTCCACAGACCACCTCAAGCTTGAGTAATAGATTAACCGTTTGATGTCCAAAAAAAAAAGGTTGGTCTCATATGATGTCAAAAAGTTTCATACAGCATTATTTGGTTCATACATATTATATCCTTTTATAATCATATAAATAAACTAAATATATGTATTAAACTAAAAAATCAGATTTTTTCAAAAATTAATATCCAAAACTTTCACATGTTTTTTTTCCATCATGGTATAGTATCTGAATCCCTAAAAGTGAAATATTTCATATTGTAGGCAATTTCTGGTTGTGTGAAAGCAACAAAACATCTCACAAATATGTAATTCACCACTGGTAAGAGCTGTCTTAGATATAATGGTCCCTTAAATCAATAAACTATTTTCTCTTTAAATGTCATCAAGCGTTTTAAGTTTGGATCCTATTGAACGATACTAAACAAAATTAAAGATTAATTTTGAGAAATTAGCGATGAAGTTTAACGAGATAACTTACTCAGCTTTTCAATATAACTAGTTTTTCTAGTTTAAAAATTTAATTACATAATTAAATTATGTGGAACATAGTTCAGATGAAACCAACTAAACAAATTTCTTTAGGGAAATCGTCAAAAGACCACGTTCATAATATAATTTTTCAAGTTTACACTAACCATTTTTCTTTCAAGCTTTGACCAAAAAAACCTAGGGTTAACTAATCTAAACTTAAAACCTAAACTCTAAACCCTAAACCATCAACTCTAAACCTTAAGCCTTGAAACATCAATCCTAAACCCTAAAACATCAACTCTAAACCTAAAACCATCAACTCTAAACCCCAAACCTTGAAACATCAACCCTAAACCCTAAAACATCACTCTAAAACCCTAAAACATCACTCTAAAACCCAAACCTTCAACTCTAAACCCTCAACTTTAAACCCTAAATCCTATATTTTTCGAAGTTTAAACCTTAAACCTAAAACCATAGAGTTTAGGGTTTTAGGGTTTAGAGTTGAGAGGTGGGATAGGGTTTAGGGTTTGGGGTTGATGTTTTAGGGTTTAGGGTTTATAGTTGATGTTCTATGGTTTAGGGTTTAGAGTTGATGGTTTAGGATTTAGGGTTTAGATGAGGTTTAAAGGTTTAGGGTTCGAATTTCGAAAAAATATAGGGTTTAGGTTTAGTGTTTAGGGTTTAGAGTTAATGGTTTAGGGTTTAGGGTTTAGAGTTGATGTTTTAGGGTTTAAGGTTTAGAGATGAGGTTTTAGGGTTTAGGGTTCGAATTTTGAAAAAAATATAAGGTTTAGGTTTAGAATTTCGAGTTAATGGTTTAGGGTTTAGAGTTGAGTTTTAGGGTTTAGGGTTCGAATTTCGAAATAGGATAATTTGAAAAAATTAAAAAAATTATTTTTTTATTTTTTAAATTATTTTTATTTATTTTTAATTTTTTTTATTATTTATTATATATATATATAACATGGGTATAAGAGTCTTTAATCTTTTAATGAAGTGTGAACACTTCACACGATTAAAATTGTAAAAGTTTTTTTTTATTATATTTTGTTATAAAGTTATTAATCTTAATTTTACTGATTTTTTTTGTATTTTGTTGAATAAAATACATGATTTTGCATTTTAAAGTAAAGTTTTACGGGTTATTTTACTGTACTAAATTATTTATATTTATCTCATAGTTTGGGGTTGATTTTACTGTTTTTCACGGTAAAAAAAATTATATCGTTCATGAAAAAAAAATTATATTTTTCATCTTTTTAATATTTAAATCATATCTATTAACAAAACATTCATTCCCCACAAATCCTTTAATTATTAGTCTATTTCCAATTCATCCAAATTTTTTATATTAATCATTCTACAACATAAATTAATTTAACAAATTACATAATGGAATTAAATATGAGAAATTTCCTACGATAGTCTTTTTTTTTGAGTTTTTGCCACAAAAATAGTTTTCAATGAAGAAAATGACCAAAATAAGTTTTATTAAAAGGTAAAAATACATTTTTACCTTAGGGTAACTAATCTAGATTTAGGGTTTAGAGTTAAGGGGTGGAGTTTTGGGGATAGAGTTTCAAATTTTAAAAAATAAAAAAATAAATTAAATTTTCCAAAATGAAAAATGCTATTTTGGTCATTTTTTTCTTTTTGAAAGATATTTTTGTGACAAAAACTTAAAAAGAGATATTTGAGAGAATTGCCCATTAAATATACATAAATTTCAAAAAAAAATGAAAATACATTAACATTTTTTACTTACAATACATTAACATTTTTTTACTTACAATATTTTCATATTTCATTTAACTGAAGCCAAAGAAATGAACTTTACAAAACTTTTTTTTTTTAATATCAAGTTAAACTTAAAGAGATAGAAATAAGGAAGAACCCTAATTTGACACAAAATCAAAGAATTTTTTGAACAAATTCATTTTGAAAACAAATACTTAAAAAAAAATTAAAAAATAAAAATTAAAAAAAATAAAAATAAAAATTAAGAATTTTGTTAAAATTCTTAATCTATATATATATGAAATATACTTTTCTCTCTTCTCAAAAAATCACTCATGCACATTGTTCATAAAAAGTTGACACATCATCACCAATTCTTTTACAGAATTGAAATTCTTCCACATTTTAATTTTCTTATTTGTTTGCCCAAATATTTAACAAATCATTTAATAGCTCATAAAATATTTGTTCTAATTACATGTTATTTTCGTGAAAACAACATGTAAAAATATCATTTAATATTTAAAATTAAATTTATCTATATATAGATTTATTTAAAATGAATATGAAATATCATTTTGTTTTTTCTTATCGTGATAGTTAAAATTTTATGTATATATTACATAATTTCAAATCTATATTATTAAAACTGAAGTACATTTTAGATTTGTTTGGAAACAAGAATAACATTATACATTTATATTGTTTGGAAACATGGAGAACATTTTAAAAAAATTATGGTCTTTTAGCAATATAAAAAAATCAATTTGTAATCAATATTTCATCATATATATTCAGTTACCATAACTCAAATACACGTAATAAATCTCACTTTTAAATATGGAAACAATAAAAGAATAACTAATAAATAGATTTTGACAAATATATGATACATCTGCAATATAAATTTATAAAGAAAATATAGAACACTTAAAACGGGAAAAAATATAAATTTATAAAACAAAAAAAAAAATACCACGATACAATTGCACTACAAAATGGTGAGACATCTAAAATATATAATATTCACATGAAAACTATAACAAATGTGTCGGGTAGGATCCAAACTCAAACAAAGACCCGCGGATCCAAAAGAAATACCTATTAGGTAATTTTTTCTGAACCCGGACCCAAACCAAACCTATGTTTTGAGTCGGTTTCGGTTTGTCTTTGGTCTGGATTAAATATCTAGGTCTAAGAGAAAGTTATATAAAATGTACATATAAAATCTTAAATAAACTACTTATAGAATATATAATTTTCAAAAATTCTCTTGCTCAATATAATATGACTTTATATTATAATATAATCTCAAAAAACCCGCGCTTTCGAAGCGCGGATCAAAATCTAGTTTATTTTAAATTTAAATATACATAAAATATGTTTAAATCAATAAGAGATATCTTTTCTCATTTTTGACAAGTTTTATATACATAAAGTAAAGTAAATATAAAAGATTATTTGTAAATTTTTATATCGCAAATCAAATCGTGTTTCATCATATTTTTACACTAAGACCCACATTTTTGAAACTTAGTTACACCAAGGCACACTTTTAACTTGTTCCATACTTTTGACTATGCGAACATATCAATTTAATCCTAACTAAATCCAAAACTAATTCATCTCTAACTAAATTTTCCTTCTGTCTCTTTCTTATTCATGAAACCAATGAAAACATTTTCTATAACCATAATCAAAATTAATTTTCATATTGGTCACAGTCTCTAGCGAAGCTTGCCCCATAATCTCTACCATATATTCCTCTCCTCTAATATCTCTAGTTTAACAACTTTGGTTTCATGTTCTCAAAATTACTCATATCTTCTATTCTGCTGACAATGTCGCAAGATTGTAGAAGGAAAATTAGTACGTGGAGGAAGAGGAGGGTTTTGGAATCAGTGGAAGTGATGAAGATGTAGAATGAAAGGAAGAGGAGGTTGAGGGAATGGTGATGTGGTGGAGGCGGAGAGGTAGGATGAACCAGTGGTGGAGGTAGAAAAAACTTTAGGAGTGTCAATTTCAAAATTAGGATATATCATAAGAGTCATTTAGCTAAGATATACAAGATAAACCTAATTCTTTGTACAAAACATTCACCTAGGTCAATTGACCCACTTCCCAATACCATCTGCCACTGGGATGAACCATATTCCCAATGATGGATGAAGTGAGGGCATACTAGATTGAAGAAAGAGTTAAAAGGGAGGTGTGTAAAGACAGTGGAGGAAGAAGTAGTGTAGCTTCTTGTTTAACAAGATTTGGTAGAGATTTCATTACAAAAAATAAGGCAAGAGATTGTCTGATGGAGGAGAAAACGATTGAGTTTGGGCTATGGAAGCTGAGAATCATGGCAAAAAAAAAAAAAAAAGCATCCAAGATTGAAAATCTCAGAACGAGACTGAAAGACTTTAAGTAATTACTAGATTAAAGACAATCAAATTCCATCTACGAAGCATCCTCCTCACTACGCCCTTCCAAAAAATTTCATAAACATAATCCACAAGTCATAATTCATCCAAGTCTCTTCCATTCATGTTTCACTCATCCATGATGTACCTGAAAAAGGCGACATAGGAGGCGGTGATTGAGTTTGGGCATGATCTTGTTGTGGTTGGACAAGGAAGAAATCATGGAAGCTGAGAATCATGGCGAGAACTAAAACATCCAAGATTGAAAATCACTAAACGAAATTGAAAAAACCCTAATGAATCACTAGATTGGCGAAGAAACTCGATTCATATGAAAAACAATAACACAATCCAGAAAACACCATCTATGTTACATGCATCCAATTATTGCCATAAACACACAATCCACACAAATGCATTATGTCAAAGCCATCCACACAAGAAAATGTATACAATTAAACTTTAATCCAAAAATTTGATCAATGAATTATTAAAATATATGAAAATAATTGTTAAACAATAGAAAATAAAATTTTAATTTATCATATCAATCACATTTATTTTATGTATTTTAAAAGTTAAGAAATAACCAAATAAAATATGCAATCGTTCGTTCGTCGTTCATATGGATGCAGAGTTACAAGTTTGGTTTACAAAATCTTCATGAGCATATGTTTATGGTGATGAAAAAAAAACAATTAAAATATAAGAGGTGAGATAAATAATTATAATAACAGAAAATACAAGAAACAAATTTACCTAAAACTACTTAGTCAATTGCAACAAGTTTTTCTTTCATCCAAGGGTATTTTATAAAGAAATTTAGTGACTATAGGTTTAAAGTGCCTATGTTTTTATTGAGAGGTAACGGATTGGTAAAGAGTTGAGTAAATTAGAGTAAATAAAAATGTGAAGAACATATGAAGTTAAGAAGGTGTGATGGTAGATTTAAAGAGAAAAAAAAAATAGAGTTACATCAGTTATTCTAACAAAATATAGAATAAAACTAGAGTGTTTTTTCTTCTTCTGAATAGTAAATATAGTAAATAAAAAATTGAGCAAAGTGAATCTGTAGTCATCTAAAAAATATTACTTTTTCTCCCTCTATATCCTCTACCATCTCTCTATACTTCGTCTTCTTCATCTGGTTTCTTCAGTCACCGACTCCAGCTGCTTCCACAGAGCCGGAGTCAGGTTTAGTTTTTTCTTTTTATTAATTTCTCTGGTGTGTTTAATCGGTGGCTTTGCATGTCGATTTGGAGGTTAAAAGCTAAAATCCAGATCTGTTCAAGATCTGTCGGGTTTTAGGTTTGTTTCAAGGTTAGGGGTTCCCGGTTTGATAGATCAATGGTGTGGTGTTGTGTCTCCTAAGCTGCATGCTCCTTCTCTTCTGTGTTGGTATCTTTGGCTTCGCTCCGTCTCGATCCGTAAACCGTCCGATTTTGGACGGTGTGTTGAGATTCGCTCCATGTTCTTTCTCTATAGGTATGATCGCGTCCTCGCCTTTCACCTGCTTCTCTTGACGTTTCATGGTTGTCAATCGATTCGACCTCGCCGTCTCATAAGATGAGTTGGAAACTAAAAGATGAGTTGGAAACTCTTATTCATTACGGAGATTTGAAGCAAAGGTTTTGTGCTTTATATGCTATGCTTATTCACTATGGGAAGTCTCTTGTTGGTTCTCTTTTAACAAAGATTTGCATGGAGTTTTGGTGTCTCGGTGCTTCGAGCATTCTTCTACTTTCCACTTTTGTTGTGGCCCTTTAATCTTGTTTTGGTTTTAATCTCTAAATTTTCATGTTTTATGTTCATGTGTATAACAAAAATTTCTCTATGTCAGGGCCTTGTCTTCGGAAAATCTATTTCTGCCGGTTCTGCCTCTGGGTTGTTTATGGCTTTGGTTTATGTTCTACTAGAGGTGTGTCCGCGATTCGCGCAGAATATTATTTCATTATTGTTAAGTATGATATTTTGGATAATCTAATTATGTGATTTTCTTTACTTATTAAGAGAATTATTTGGTGTTTTTATTATTTTATGTAATAGTAGGTGATAGGTTAATATATTATGTGTTTCTTTTTCTCAATAATGTGTTGTTGTGTGCATAATATTAAGTGTTAGTGGTGAAGTGAGTCTCTGATGATATTGAATTTCAATAACTTTGCTTTTATGAATTTGTTGATTCTAAGATTAACGGTTTCGATTTCAAAATTGTATTCTTTTTTATATATTTTAGAACATTATTCTTTTAAGATGTTTTGTGCCCTCTACTCATATTTTGACTGCGAGCCGTCACCATCTATGTATTTTGTTTATCTTTCCGGTGTGCGGTGCTTCTCACCATCACCAAAAAAAGACTCACCTTCGTGCTCTTGTTCTTTCTCGCCTTCTTCTCCTGTGAGATTATCTGATATTTGTTGTAAATCGGGTTTATGAGTTCCCATTTGTGTGGTTGTTTCTTACGCTTTGTAGGCTGTTCTGGTCAATATTGGCACTCCTCTTCTTCTTTAGATTTTGGCTTATGTTAGGAGCTGCATCCCCTTGGGTTGGGACAAAGTTTAGTCGTCTTTGATGTTCTCTTCCCGTCATTGGTTTGCCGTCAATAGTCCATCGTCTTGGTTTTCAAGATAAGGTTTTTGGTGATCTGACATATATGCTCTCTTTCATAGCTCGAAGACGGTTCCATGGTTTGCTCATTTTGTTTCGTCTCCCCTTCCTTCTCTGTTCTCTCGTCTCGTTGCAGCTTTCATCACTGCTCGCATCTCTGGTGGCTCTCCCTTTCGCTATGTTTGCCAATCCAGGTTTGGATAGTGATTTCCTATGTGTATGCTTTGTTGGCTTAGATGGTTGTTTCTGGTGTTAAGCTTAGGCTCTGGTTTCTCGGTGCTTACCTTCCATTCTTCCTCTCTCAGTTTGTTTGTCTTGTTCTCCTCCTTCCCTTGGTATAGGTGTGTGAAGTTAGTTTCTTAGAGTTTTGTTCCCTTATATCCAGAGCTTTGTGGTTCTTTGTTGGCAGAGACACTTTGTATATGCTTGTTTAGTTTAGGCTTGTGTCTTTCTGCTTCGTGGTGACTTTAGCATTCTGGCGATTATTCTTTCTCTGGCGATTATTCTTTCTCTAGTATGCTTTCTTGGTTCTTTGCGTTAGTGTTTGATCGCATTCCTTTGTGTTCGGGGATTGTTTTGTCTCAGATTTTATCTTTCTACCATTCTCTAACATCTGCTTGTTCTGACCAAGATACTCTATGGTAAGGTTAGGTAAGTTAGTTTTCGTTCTTGATCTCCTTTCAGCTTTGGACCTTTATTGAGTTAGCGTTATTATGTCATTTTCAGTTTTTTTTTTGTGATTGTAAATGTTTTAGGTTTAGATTATGTGTATGTTCTAGTTTCTTCTTAGTTTGGTTATTTTATAAATTTTAATAGTAAAATAAAAATATAATTTGTAAATAAAATATTATAAAATAGTTAAAAATAATAAAGTAATAAAAATTTATGTTATTTTTAGTTGTGAATAAGTTAAATATTTATAATATGTTTATATTATTTTATGTATTTCTTTATTCATTTTGTATTTTAATGACCAATAAAATAAATTATTAGACTTCATGTGATGATGGTTAGTTGCATTAATCTAAAAGAAGAAGGATTTAGAATGTAAAAAAAAAAATATGAGGAAATATGTATCAAACCCTTCTTCTACATGTCAAAAGAAGAGAAAATATCTGCTTTATATATATAGATAAATGTTTATCTTTTGTTGTAAATCTTATGTTTAATACAATCATCCTTTAGTGTTAAAAAAAGTAATTACCAAATTATAATATTCTATCCGATTGGTAAAATTCTAGCTAAATTGAGAGTAATTTTAAATCTGGAATAAAATATTACTCTAAAACAGCTAATCAGCCGCAGCTAATGTGTATGATAATGTAATGCACTTATGATTAAAACTACTATTTGAAGAAGAATTCATACATATATATATATATATATATATATATATATATATATGTGTGTACTACACCTTGTCCTTATTAAACTCACATGTCTGACGACCAAAAGAAAATAAAATGATAAAATCACATGTCTCCACAACACAAACAACATATGTCATTTCGGTGAAACATTATTATACAAAGTAATTCAATATGAAATTATAGAAATAAAGATTGGAGGCGCGTAGAGAGATTTGATTAAGTTCACGAAAAAGCGGTAGAAAAGAAGAGCGGTTTTGGCTTTGCTTGTGATCTCTGAAAGTTATCTACTATTTAATGGTTCAAAAATAGAGAGAGGTGATACACGTGTGTTTTCACGGTTCTCCCTTTTTCTTTATCTGTGGCTCCTCTCGCTCTCTTACGTTTGCAGATAAAGGAAAAAAAGTATATCGTCTTTATTACAAAAACAAGATATGGTTTGGAAAATTCAATAATCATTCATTTGACTAGGTGTTTAATTCGATTGAACTTGTAAAGAGCTCTAGATCCCCATTTCGAATTTGACTTTCAAACAGAAAATACTTTTAAGCCAAAATTTTATATTTGAATAAAGAATAGATCTCCAATTCAAAAATTCACCATGGAAACTGTGATAACCATAATCCATTATTCTTTTGCTTCTTACTAGTATATACAATGAAAAGCACAAAATTCAAGCTCTGGTATTTATTTCTTGGTTAATGGACTAATTAGCCAATAAGTAGATTAGTTAGAGGAAAAAATAATATAATGTATCTCATCTTTCAAAATTAATATAAAAAAACAGACAATAATTTTAAGGATTTACTACCTAGTTGAACGACAATATTTTCAATCATTATGTGAAGATAACCTGAATTATATATACAATGATTCATTAGTTACTCTATACAAACATGTGTGTGTGTGGGGAGGGGGGGGGGGGGGGTTAATTATACAAACGAATTATTAAGAATGTACTGATAAAAAAAAAAGAAAAAAAGAATGTACTGATAATTTAATAACTTTGAGGCCCCTTGCTAAACCTATTTATGTACACAAATGCCTCTCTCTCTCTCTCTCTATATATATATATATATCTATCATTAGTTACTGCATATATATGCGTATGTTTATATATATATGGGAGTTTAGTAGTGGTTGCTCATTTGTGACTTCTCAATACATTTATCTCTTGTGTATCTTTTGCTACTTTAGCATGTCTTTTATATACATCTATCGCAAACCCTAGTAACTCGTACAAGGTCAGCCCTCTTCTATTTCATCGACCCAATAGTAAACAAGTTTGGAATTTTGGTGTTAATCACTTATTCTTTTCGTAATTCAGACATAGGTTTGGTCTTAACAAGGTTTTTTTCCTTTTTTTTATTGTTCAACGTGTGGTGTTTTTCATGTATATGTTTTGATCAACTGACTCTGAAGCTCATGGATCGTTGTCGTTAGGTCGTGTTGGAGTCAAGAAGCTAAACCGTAACTAGCCTTAAGAGTTCAGACATTTATAATCAAGTGCGAATGGCAATGGATAAAGATTACTCGGTACGTACCTATATCTTAATCATTGATTTCTTCTCCAACATATATAAACATAATAAAGATGTATATATTTGTATATGAGTCAGTTTATGTTAATTTCGATATCAATTTGATTCTCCGGTTTCTTTCAGGAACCCAATTTCTTAGGTGAATCCTCAGGCGGTAAGGATGATACCAGCGCTGGTATGATAGACTACATGTTCAACAGAAACCTTCAGCAAGAAAATCAATCGATGACGGAACAGCATCAACTGTCTCCTTCTCGATTCGGAGCAACGCCAACTTTTGATAAAATGAGCTTTGCAGACGTGATGCAGTTTGCGGACTTCGGTCCGAAACTGGCGTTGAGCCAGACCAGAAATGAAGACGATCAAGAAACCGAGCCGGGGATGGACCCGGTTTATTTCTTAAAGTTCCCAGTCCTGAACGATAAGATAGAGGATCATAACCAAACTAATCATCTCATGTCTCAAGAAGGAGGTGAGTGTGAAGGTAACATAGGGAACGTGTTTCTTGAAGAAAAGGAAAACCAAGAAGATGAAAACGATAACAACTCCGTGCAGCTCCGTTTTATTGGAGGAGAAGAAGAAGAAGATAGAGATAACAAAAATGTTACCACAAAGGAGGTAAAGAGCAAGAGGAAGAGAGCTAGAACAAGCAAAACCAGCGAAGAAGTGGAAAGCCAAAGAATGACTCATATCGCGGTCGAGAGGAACCGTAGGAAGCAAATGAACGAGCATCTTCGTGTACTCAGGTCTCTCATGCCTGGGTCCTACGTCCAAAGGGTATTATTCACATATATATATTTATTTTATTTTTTTGGTAAAAAAAAAGTGTTTTCACCTCCTCTTTTGCCGGGACCACGGTAATTCCAGTGGAGCATCGCGTACTGGTCATATATTTTTATTTTGTGATTGTGTTCATATAAATAACTGTGAATGTCTCAAATTTTGTAAAACAATAATAAATAATGCATGCAATATAATAGGGAGATCAAGCGTCAATCATAGGAGGAGCAATAGAGTTTGTACGAGAGCTTGAGCAACTCCTACAATGTCTGGAATCACAGAAGCGTCGGAGAATCTTGGGAGAAACTGGTAATAGGCATCTTGGGGACATGACCACGACAACGACTACTTCTTCTCCCATAACTTCGGTTAATAATCCCCAGATTATTACCGGAAATGTAACCGATTCAGAGGGTGGAGGAGTACTTCGGGAGGAGACGGCAGAGAATAAGTCGTGTTTGGCTGATGTAGAGGTGAAGCTGCTAGGGTTTGACGCCATGATCAAGATACTTTCAAGAAGAAGACCAGGACAACTGATTAAGACTATAGCTGCTTTGGAGGATCTTCATCTCTCTATCCTTCACACTAACATCACTACCATGGAACAAACCGTCCTCTACTCCTTCAATGTCAAGGTAGGTTTCACTTACATATAAACTTTCTGAGCGCATATTTTAGCTATTAATCTATATAAATCAAATTAATAAGCCATAAAGAAAATAAAAATAGTCTACTAACTAGAAAATATTCATATAAGACGAAATTACAATTATAGGCTATAGCATTAATTATGCTTAAGGTATATTTTCTGATTTTATTAAACAAATTTAGGGCTGTACAAAATTTAATGAAAGTGTTTTACAGCAGTACCTAGTTACAGGTTTTATCGACACACAAAAGAGAACATCATAAAGGAGTCACAAACGAGCGGTGTATCATGGATTTGTATTGTTATAAAAAAATATGTAGCAAAATGATAAAGGCTAACATGAGGTGATGTACAACATGTGCAGATTACAAGTGAGACAAGGTTTACGGCAGAAGACATTGCAAGTTCGATCCAGGAGATATTTAGTTTTATTCATGCAAATACCACCATGTAATGAATTATATATTTCTCCTTTTATTTCGGTCAAAGGTACTTTTCACAAGTTTACGTTTGTGGCTTAAAAACAAAAGTTGATGATGAATCCATTTTAAACGTCTTTTTGTGTTGTTTATTTTCATTTTTACAATACTCCAAACCGTCTTTTCCCTCAGGGATTTGTTTAGCACAAACGAGACGATACAAGTTTAAAACTCTCTTTGGGGCAATTATCCAAAAGGCAAAAGAATTAAGTGCATATGTAAAACAAATTTGGGGAAACAGGTGGATGAAACTACATAAGTGTATTAAAATGAAAACAAAGATACGACAAAAGAAAACGAAAGCTAAAACTGTTGGGTATTATTCATTTAGTAGCAAAAACTTTCGGGTTAGAGTAGGATGCCAATTTCCCGATTCCGGCTTCTACCTTCCGAGTCATATAATTTCATATGCCTCCGGATAAAAAGAAAAATTTCTAAAGAAAATATGAATATTCACAAATTTCAAGATATAGTCGAATCGCCTTAATTGAACCTAAAAAAAATGAACCATCAACTACAGAAGAAAGACCATACGGTCATCATCAATAGAAAGGTATTCATGAGTCATATGACCCATATCTCATGATACTATCAAGACAACTAATGACATATAATATCCCATACTCATATGGAAGTAGACAAGAGACGAGACTTTCTGTTATATATAAAAATATTTTTTATATATTATTATTTATTTTTATTCATTTATGTATTATGTATATAATTAAATTAGAATAAACACATAAATCAAAACAATATTACGATAATGTTTTGGTAAATTAATCAAAACAATCATTTTATTTATTTTATATGGTATATAACTAAATTTTAATGACATGGACATAGATATATAGTATATTTTAATATAAATATTTATTATTGAGAATTCATACTCATATGATAAACACAAATTTCTAATGTGCGATTTTTTAAATGCAAATTTCAAAATTAAAATATTAAAGTTTTAATACTTTTTCAATACAAATTTATAAATTATCATAGTTAAGCATTTTTCTATGTTATATAGTTTAATTTTAAACTATATTTAATATATAATATGAATGTCTAGTGAATGAGACTTCATATTCATACGATTTATGATAATTTGTATCTTGTTATTACCAAAAAACTAAACCATTGATCACAAAATTTTAGTGTGAGACATTTAAAGTTTTTAGTAATTTATAGTCGTTTTAAAAATTCAAAATATAACATATAATTTTTTTTAATTATTACATGGTTAATGTGATTGTTTAATATCTTTTAATAATATAAAATTAAACAAAAAAGAGCTAAGATACAAAAATTGTTATCAAATATTTATTATTCATAATCATTAATTGTCATATATATTTGAATCATATTAGGCAATTCCGTAGCTTTTATTTAAGGAAAGTGCGAGAATATTCTTTTGTACACTATTTATTAATTTAATAGTTAGTTTAATAAAAAGTAGGGAGAATTGCCAAGTGTGACTCAAAACTTGGAGTCAAACCCAAAACAATACCCCAACTTGGGTCAAAGGCAAAAGTAACCTAAAAGGCTATTGAAATTACAACTATCCCCTTGTGACCAAACAAAAAAACGGAATTTTTTTTACGTTTCTACCCCTCGCAAGTCGTCTGTTTAGACGACTTAACTGAAAGTCGTCTGGATAGTTAGTCTTAAACATAATTTAAAAATTTTGTAAAAAATATTTTGATAAGTGAAAAATGGGAATTATGTAATTAACATATGTCTTAGGAGGTATAAATTAAGATATAACAAATTTCAATTGTTTTCAGCATAGATGAGTGAAAGTAGTGAGTCATGATATTCTTTAGTTTATGTTTCATCAACATATGTTGTAGTATTGTATGTGTTCTTAGGGTTAGATTTTGGAAAGCATTAAAACCGTTTTTGAAAATTTTTAAAATTACTTATGCGTGTTCATTTCTGTGTATAGTAAACACTATTTAAGTATAATTTGATTTTATAACGTGGTTAGTTAGTTAATCTAGTCATTTTAGTTTAGGAGTTCATTTTAGGGTCTAGGACGACTTAATATTTTGTCGTCTGAAAACAGACGACTAAATATTAAGTCGTCTGTTGTACATTATCAGCTAGAATAAGTCGTCTTAACCGGACCAAACCTTAAAGTTTACCAATGTACTTTTAAAGCTAACCGGATTATTTACCCAATATATAAGGTGATTTTTTTTTTTTGTTTCATTTTTCGCGAAATTCAGAAACCCTAACAGTTCTCTCTCAAAGGCGATTTCGAATTCCCACGATTTCCGAACAAACCATCGTTCTCAACGTCGGCTATCTATCTCACTTCATTCTCACCGTTGTCGCCGCAGCTTCTTCTAACCCTAGCGCCGCCGATTCCTCTAAACCCTAGCGCCGCCGATTCCTCTAAACCCTAGCGCCGCCGCTTCCACTATTTCCGAACAAACCGTCGCCCTCGCCACCGTGGTCACCAACGTTCTCACCGCCGTTTCCTCTAAACACTAGCGCTGCCGCTTCTTCTAAACCCTAGCGCCGCCGCTTCTTCTCTGTAAACCCTAACGCCGGTAAGTCATCAATCTCGAGGAAAAGATGAACATAAAACGTTGTCTCTATCAATTTACTCATTCTCACCGTTTCACGTTTATTTTTTCAGATCTATAACCGCAATGACGAGTACTCCAACTCCTTCTGCGACTAATCAGGTCCGCTTTGTACTGGAAGACTTGTAAGTAATTTAAGTCGTCTGGAAAGTCTTCCAACTGGACGACTTAGTAGATGACTTAAATATAAGTCGTCCATTTGGAAGACTTTCCAGACGACTTAATTATAAGTCGTCTACTAAGTCGTCTGGACTTATATTGTTGTCTTTGATTATTTTGCAGACAAAAAGGATGGATATTCCAGAACTCCCCCGTAGGTTATACACATCAGGGGAAGAGCCAGAAGCCCACAATAGCATTTCGTATCATACGGATAACAGCAAGTTGCATACTGCTCTTAGGGAAGCTCTTACTGATGACGAATTTGAAGAGTTGAAGGAGTCGAGTTTGGGAGTTTTCATCAAGTTCAAGGAGCAGGGATTTGGTTGGGCTTCAAGGCTGGTTCACTACATGCTCAGTTTCAAGCTGGACATTAAGAAGAAGTATGAGATGTGGTCTCTCGTTGGTCCAGAACCTTTGAGGTTTTCACTGTTAGAGTTTGAAAACCTCACTGGTCTAAACTGCGAGTACATCGAGGACCTTGAGACACCAAAATGTGACGTTACCCAAGAGATGGTTTCTTTCTGGGGGATGTTGGGAGTTCATCTGGAAGCTGGGCCAACTACTGATCAGATAATAGCAGCACTGAAGAGATGCGGGGATTGGTCCAGGGAAGATCGCAAGCGGCTCGCGTACCTCTCCATCTTCACTGGATTCATTGAAGGGAGAAAGTTTTCAACCGCTACACGATCTACTCTGGCAAGGCTAGTGATGGATTTAGAACGGTTTGAGAATTATCCATGGGGGAGAGTCGCGTTTAAGGTGCTGATGGACTCTTTGTGGAACAAAGAAATTACTGGCTGTTACACCGTGGATGGGTTTATACAAGTTCTTCAGGTCTGGGCGTACACAGCTATGCCGGAATTGGGTGCTAGTATTGGTGGTCCCAGAGCAGACAGTCCGTCTCCACCGATACTGGCTTACGAGGGCAGCAGAGGCCGCAGATCAATGAAAGCTGCTATCTTGAGTCAGATATTTACTTCAATCTAAAAGACTGCGCAGACGACTTATAATAAGTCGTCTGGAAGGTCGTCCAGCTGGACGACTTATCTAACTCGATTCTTCTATTTACTGCAGACCCGCGTGATCAACTTTGTTGAGAAGGACATTAGTGAAATGTGGCCAAAATGGGACTCTGATGTTGAGGACCTGCCCGCGGAGAACATCATTAAAGTCATGTATGAGCGGAGACCGTGGAAGTGGACCATGGATTGCTGGGAAGTCACTGGTACTAAGGTCTATACAAAACCTAAGGTTGTGACTCCATCGAAGAAAGCCAAAGAGATGGTTGTGTTGGAGGAGGAGGAGGAGGAGGAGGAAGACAATCCAAGACCTCGGAAGAAAGCTCGTAAAGAGGTTCCTAAAGTGGCTAGTGAAGAGGCTAGAGAAGAGGCTAGAGGGGTGACCAGAGAGGATTTGGAAATTATGTTCAAGGGCGTAGCTGACTGCATGAAAGAAGGGTTTAAGAAGTGCATGAGGGAGATTAGGAAGTTGTCCGATAGATTGGAAGCTGTGGAGAAGAAGGTTGGTGTCACCAATCAGGCTACCCCTCCACCTCTAACCAATCAGGCTACCCCTCAAGATAAACAGCCTACCCCTCTTGCCAAAGAAACCGGGGGTAGTAACAAACAGGCTACCCCTCATGCCAATGAAACCGTGGTTAGTAACCAGCCTCCTCCTCATCAAACCAAACAGCAGCCTCCTCCTCCTCAAAAGAAACAGCCTCCTCCTCCTCCTCAAAAGAAACAGCCTCCTCCTCAAAAGAATCAGCCTCCTCAAATCAAAGAGGTTAGTATCAAATCCAGGGTTAACTAGTTGTCCAGACGACTGTAAAAGTTGTCTGGACGACTAGTTGACCCTGGACGACTTAAACGTAAGTTGTCTGGACGACTAGTTGACCACGAAAGACTTAATTTTAAGTCGTCCAGGGTCAACTAGTCGTCCAGACGATTTATATTTAAGTCGTCCAGGGTCAACTAGTCGTCCAGACAACTTTTATTTAAGTCGTCCAGGGTTAACTTGTGTGCAACTTTTATTGCAGAGATGGTTGCCGGAGGATACAGCAACCAAGGCGAACTCGGTATATAAGATCTTGCCGGAGGATAAAGCAGATGGTGTCACCTCCAAAGAGATTGTTGCTGTCACTTCCACCGATCACCAACCGAGCCTCGCTTCCACCGATCAACAACCGAGCCTCGCTTCCACCGAGCCAAGCGATCCAGTTTCAGAACCGAGCCTGGTTGTATTGGACAAGCGTGCAAAGAGTAAACGAGCGAAGAAACCTGCTCCCACTGTGAGATCTCCTTATACGGCAGAGAAAAAAAAAGATAAAGTGGCAGCCTATAATCCATTTCCGCCAGTAAACAAAGATAAGTTGAAGGAACTCGCTGATTGGTTGAAAACTGATCCGTAAGTGATTGCTTTACCCATAATAGCTTGATTTAGTAGTCCAAAACTGATTGCTTTTTTGTTTGCAGTCATTATTCAACTAAGACCGAGGACAAACCACGTACATCACCAACAAGGTGGTACCACTTCCTCCGGACAGCCAGAGAATGGCTGGAAGACTGCGTAAGTATTCTGCACACGATTTAAGTCGTCTACAAAGTCGTCCAAGTAGACTACTTTCCAGACGACTTAAAGATAAATCGTCTGGAAAGTCGTCTACTTGGACGACCACGTAGACGACTTATATTTAAGTCGTCTGGTAACTTCTAACTTGTTATATTTAATATGCATCATATAGATGCTTGGATTAATGTGCTAAGGCAGAGGTATCAGGAGAACCCACAAGCTTTCAGGAGCGAGCGAATGTGCTTCCTGGATCACAACTTTTCCCAGTCTTGGAGAGAGCAGTATCAGCTCTTCAAAACATCGGAACCTGATCACAAAGGTTTAGGAAGAGTTCTACCTGGTGGGGCGTCGAATTTTTATGACGGATCAATACCTTCATTTTGCCAATCAAACAAGAAGTGGGGGGAGGACATTGATGATATCTATGCGCCAGTGAACTTGAACGACAATCATTGGGTTGCTATTTGGATATCGATCCCTAAGAGGCACATAGTCGTCTGGGACAGCATACCTTCATCTAGTGTACCAGACGCATGGGATGCGATAATGGAGCCTTTTCTCCAGATGGTCCCTTATCTGCTTGTTGAGTGCGCAGCCACCGACGAAATACGGGTCAAATACGGGTTGGAGCCATACACATATGAGAGACCGCTGAAAGGTGTACCCACGGCCAACAATGGTGATTGTGGTGTGTACGCTGTAAAGTACATTGAATGTCATGCTCTTGGGGTCTCCTTTGACCCTAAAGACTTTGCTAGGTGCAACGCGAAGAAAATGAGGGATAATATGGCGGTGGATATATGGAAGGAGCTTGTTGATCAGCATTTGAAAGAAAATGTGGATGGTGATAAGTTCGTGGGCATATATGATTAGATTTGTGTTTGTATTTGAACTTGTCTTTGTATTTGAACATGATTTTTTAACGAGCGAAGTATTTGTATTTCAGCTTGTCTTTGTATAGATTTGTAAATATATAAGTTGTCTGGAAGAAATAAGTCGTCTGGAAGGTTTTCCAACTGGACGACTTACAAATAAGTCGTCTAGAAGGTTTGGATGACTTATTATAAGTCGTCTGGAAGGTTTTCCAACTGGACGACTTACAAATAAGTCGTCTAGAAGGTTTGGACGACTTATTATAAGTCGTCTGGAAGGTTTTCCAACTGGACGACTTACACTGGACTTCTAAAAATAAAATACACTGGACGACTTACACTGGACTTCTAAAAATAAAATACACTGGACGACTTAGTAGAAGGTAGTCTAAAAATAAAATACACTTGAAGGGATAGTAGAAGGTCGTCTAAAAATAAAATACACTGGACGACTAAAAATTTAGTCGTCTGGACGGATAATCAAGACTGGACGACTTAAATTTAGGTCGTCTGGACAACTAGTCAACTGGTTGTGTACATTGTGGTTTCGTATGGCCAGTTTCCTTGCAGTTTGAGCATCTCCGTGCCCTGTGTTTCTTCCTGGGTTTGTGTCCTCTCATCCTAGATAGCTCCAACCAAGATTGCCATCTTGATTTCTTCGGTCTCCCCCGACCACGCTTTAGTTCTGGAGGAAAGCATTCTCGTTCCTCAATATGTTGTGACACGATAGGATATATATTCTCTGAGTATCCTGCATACAGATAATTCTTTGAGTACAATGGACATACAAGTGTGGAGATATGCAAACCAGCATGTGTTCCAGCAGCTATAGCATGAGAGCAAGGTATTTTCTCCACTCCATAGACACCACAATCACACTTTGCATGTTCCAAATCAACCACACAGTCCATTTTGCCACCTTTGACAAAGAAATGCCATCCATCAATTGGTTCGACCGTCATCGTATCCGCTATCTCTTCTCGAACAGCAAGCAAGTATTCAACACCCCCGCTATGTTCAGTTGTGAGACTCAAAGCATCTTGTCTCCTTTTCCAATACCATTTTCCTAACTTCTGCCTTATGAACTCCAGCAGGAACGTAATCGGAAATCCTCTTGCTCGCTTCAGGGCGGAATTAATAGATTCAGCAATGTTGCTTGTTTTTATGTTGAACCTGTTCCCCTTACAATAAACCCTTGACCATAGCCTGACGTCGGCTTTCTCCAAATACGTTGCAAGTTCCGGGTTTGCACTCCGTATCTCAGCCATGTACCGGTCAAAATCGTAAACCGTGTGAGCATAAGCAGCCCCTTTCACCAAGTACATGAGATGTTTCCCTTTAAACTTTTTGACAATGTTATCTTGAAGGTGATAATAACATATTCCTCGGGTTGCCCAAGGAAACACCTTATCACACGCACTTTTAATGGCCTTGTGCCGGTCGGAGACTATCACCAGAGGCTTGTCATGAGATATACAACTAGCCAATTTTGTGAAAAACCATTCCCAAGAAGGTACATCTTTCTCATCCACGATCCCAAAAGCCAATGGGAATATCTGAAAATTGCCATCTTGTGCGGCTGCAACTAACATAGTTCCTCCATACTTTCCACTTAGGTGAGTTCCATCCACCACAATGACCCTTCTCTGATACTTAAAACCTTTGATAGAAGCTCCAAAAGAGAGAAATAGATACTTAAATCTTTTCATAGAATCAAGTTCTATCGCCGTGATAGAATCAGGATTTGCAATGGAGATTTGCTCGAGATATGATGCCAGACGCGAATACCCTTCTTCTGCTGATCCTCTCACCAATCTTTGTGCATATAACAGTGCTCTGTATGAAGTGGTGTAATCAAGCGCCATGCCAAACATGTTCCTCATTGCATCAGTGATATGCTGCGGAGTTATCCCATCAATGATTCCAACACGATCAATGAAAAGACTACCTACATACTTCGGAGTACAGTGTCTCCGCTGAGCGATTCGGTCTCCCGCTGAGCATAAATGTTTTTCCACATACTTTGTTACCCAAAACGTGTTTGTCCCATGTTTGACACTCGCTCTGGCCTTCCATCCACAATAGCTAACCCGACATGTTGCCACAACGAGAGTTTTCGTTGATTTGTATAATCTGAAAGAAAACTTACCCCTCACTGCTGCCAACCGCAGCTCTGAAAGCAGTGCACCCTTGCTAACAAAACTCTGGTTGACATAGATACTGGTACCATTCGATTTTCCTCCTTCAATAGCATTTGTCTTAGCATATGTCTTTTGGATTTCTTCAAAACAAATATTATCATCATCTTCCTCGTCCTCATCTGGAACCTTTCCATAAAGACTGTAATCCCCACCATTCTGATCCGTTTCACCAACAATAGAATTATCAGCATCCTCCTCCCCATTTTCCTCCTCCCCATCTTGATTTTCATCTTCAACAAACTCATTATCACCAACATCTTCAAAACATTCATCAGCTTCATCATCATCACCAACATCTTCTTCCCATTCACCAGCTTCATCATCATCACCAACATCTTCTTCCCATTCACCAGCTTCATCATTATCACCAACATCTTTTTCCCATTCACCAGCTTCATCAATATTCCTTTTCTCTGAAACCGTTTCGACCTTGCTGCGGCTTGATACACAAAGACATACTCTATGGGTTTTGAGTATCTCCAGCAAGTTTCGAACTTGTCTATCACTTGTAACATGAATGGGAAGACTGCCTGGAGTCATCATCATTTCTGCTGGTAATGAGTAGCTAATCTCCACACTCACTGTTCTCATGTCCAGGTTATAATCTTCTTGAGCCATTGCAACAAGTTCAGCATGTGTTGAATCTTCATTCAATAAAAACAATCTTGCTCCTTTGAGATCATCAACCACAAAATCCCAACGGAAATCTCTCAACAACCATTCTCCATACACTGCATGTAACTGAAAAATCATCTGCAAATATTCAAAATAAAACACATTAGTAAACATAGAGAAAATGAAGAAGTTCAATAAACATTGCCGCAGACGACTTAGCATTAAGTCGTCCAGAAGACTTAAAGGTAAGTCGTCTAAAGAGGTCACTTTTGCAATTGAAAATTAAAAGGGACGACTTAATTCTAAGTCGTCCGGCTTTGTTTGTTAAAAAAAAAACTTCAGACGACTTATATATAAGTCGTCTACGAGAAACGGGCTAGTTTTGCATTTGACCGAATCGTGTCAGATCTTTGACTATTTCTGGACGACTTATAATTCAGTCGTCTCTGGGAAAGTTAAAATTTCAATATTTTATTAAAACTTGACGACTTACGTGTAAGTCGTCCTAGGTTAGTTTTGTAATTGAAAAATAAAACTTGAAATTTAACTTTCTCCAGACGACTTAGATGAAAGTCGTCCAGCTAAACGACTTAATTTAAGGTCGTCCGGGATAAGCAAAGTTTGACCTGAAATTTGGGAAAAATTCTGGACGACTTTGCTTTCCCCGGACGACTTTAAATTAAGTCTTCTGGAGGGACGACTTTATATTAAGTCGTCTAGTTAAAGTTAAATTATGAAGTTTTATTTTTCAATTACAAAACTAACCTAGGACGACTTACACGTAAGTCGTCAAGTTTTCATAAAATATTGAAATTTTAACTTTCCCAGAGACGACTGAATTATAAGTCGTCCAGAAATAGTCAAAGATCTGACACGATTCGGTCAAATGCAAAACTAGCCCGTTTCTCGTAGACGACTTATATATAAGTCGTCTGGAGTGTTTTTTTTTAACAAACAAAGCTGGACGACTTAATTACTCAACATGCCAATTTTCTCCAACTTTAACTATTTCCTGAGCTCCGTAATAATCAATGTTTGCTTCGATCTGCTGGCCGGTGAGATATGGAGGAGGACTGTCTCTGACAATTTTTTTGTGCCGAAACAATGTCTTATTTCTTCTGTACGGATGGGCAAGTGGAAGAAAGCGACGATGACAATCAAACCAACAACTCTTCCTGTCATTCTTCAGTTGAAAAGCATCCGTCGATCCAAGACAATATGGACAAGATAATCTTCCATGTGTTGTCCAGCTAGACAACATCCCATAAGCAGAGAAATCACTTATCGTCCACAGCAGAACTGCTCGCATCGTAAAATTGTTTTCCAAGGAACAATCGTACGTCCTCACCCCTTCTGACCACAATTGCTTTAGCTCTTCTATCAACGGTTGAAGAAAAACATCAAGAGACCGTTTTGGATGCTTCGGCCCAGGGATTAATATGGTCAAAAATAGAAATTCTTGTTCCATGCAAATATCCAGCGGTAAATTGTACGGCGTAAGAATGACTGGCCACAAAGAATATTGTCTACCAGACATTCCAAATGGACTAAATCCATCGGTGCATAACCCAAGATAGACATTCCGAATATTTGTAGCAAAATCTGCGTGTACCTTGTTGAAATGTTTCCACGCTCTTGCGTCTGATGGATGTGCAACCTCACCATCTCTCTGGACATGTTCCGCATGCCACCTCATCGACGCAGCAGTCCTCTCAGATTGATATAATCTTTTCAATCTGTCTGTAATTGGTAGGTACCACATCCTTTGGTACGGTACCCTATTCCTCCCACGGCCTTGCGGTTTGAATCGTGGTTTTTTGCAGAATCGACACTCTTCTAACTTGTCATCTTCTTTCCAGTAGATCACGCAGTTGTCGATGCAAACATCAATCATCTCCGAAGGCAACCCAAGACTATAAACCAATTTCTGAATCTCATAATAAGATTCAGCAGACACGTTGTCTTCTGGCAAATACTCTTTAAACAACTCCGCCCAAGCATCCATGCAATTCTCAGGTAAATTATGATCCGTTTTAATATTCATCATCCTAGCTGCTAGAGACAATTTAGAGAGACCTTCTCTACAACCAGTGTAGATTGGTTGATTTGCAGCATCTAGCATTTCATAAAACCTTTTTGCATCCAAATTAGGTTCTTCTACATTTCCAGTTCCATCAGCTATTGTTGTAGTTGTTTCTAAAAATGCATCACTAATCATAACTTGAACCCTATCATGATCTACCATCTGCTCCTTTTGATGATAATTATATTCATTATGCAAATGATTCGGTTCTTCACTATGATGAGCATCCTCAAAATTATTATTACTACTACTAGCTTCATTTCCCCCATAACCCTCTCCATGTTGGTACCAAATGTAGTACTGTGGTGTAAATCCTCTGTTTACTAAATGATTCCATACAGTTTCACTACGTGCAAATTTTGAATTCTTGCATTTCCGACATGGGCAGAACATCTTACCGCTTTCCTGCGTGATCGGTGTACAGCCCGCCTGGTGCATGAATGTCTCTAGCCCGCTCAGAAATGCGTTCGTCACCCTCCCGTCAGAATCTTTGTGCAAATACATCCAACTCCGTAACTCGTAAATACTATCGCCACCGGCCATTTTTTTTCTGATTTTTTTTTCGTTTGTGTGTTGTGAGGAAATGACATATATATAGAGAAATTTTTGAGTTGGGTAGTTGAAATATAACAACGATTTTACAAGGAATGTTTTACATGGATTTTACATGGTTTTAACATAATATTTATAACGACTTTACGACGAAGTTAGGTAAGTTAAAGCACATTAAATACACGTTTTCACCTAAATATAACGGCCACATGTTTCGTTGTAATGTCGATGTAACGATTACGACGTATTTCTCATTCCACGTATTTTGTCGTAAATTTACATGGACTTTACGACGAAAATATTTCCTCGTAAATTTACATGGAGTTTACGACGAAATTCGGTCTCCTTGTAACTGCGTTTTAAACACCATGTAAATTTACGAGGAAATATTTTCGTCGTAAATCTTCGTTGTTAGGGAAACGTTTTCTTGTAGTGCATATCAAAAGCATGACAAGAATATGATACATATATTACTATATATATCCTTAACTAATCACAACCATTGATTCATTTATTGTTTTTACAAATATAATTCAGCCAAATAATCTGAAGACATACATATTTTTTACATATGATGTATTTTAAAATTTCTCAAACGGATAAAACTTCATTCAAAATATATAATTGTTGTCGACAAAAACATTTCATTCTACTCTATATTATATGTATAGAATAACACATATTTATATAAACCTTTGATCCACTTATTTTTCAGTTTTTATTTTTCTTTGTTTTTATTTTATTTATCCCCTCTATTTTCATTTGATTTATAATATATCTATATTTCATAATTTCTTACTTTTGTTTATAAAATTTATTCTATTGTTCCCATGTCTTACTATTTGAAATTTATAAAGAATCACATATTTCTTAAAAATAGATAATTAACTTTCATTATTCAGATTTTTTTACCAACATTCATGAAGCTAGTAAAAATTATTTAGTTTTAGACAAAAAATATTTGTGTTTGTTTGAGTATTTTTTTTGTGTATTATATTTTTTTATGGTCTTTCGGTACAATTTTGACAATACAAATATGATTACTTGTTACATTGGCTAAAGTCATATAGTTATTTCATTTATTTTTGTTTCCCTTTTGGTTATCAACCAAATTAACGCAAAAAAAATATTTCACGCAAAATTGGTTTTGGAATAAGTGGAATGCTAATTCCTTCTATTAAATCCATCGATAATTACTCTTTTCATCAATCTAATTCCTTTTACTAGTTTTTTTTTTAACGCTGAAAAATTGTTTTATTCCAAATAATCGGTCTACAATAACGTGTACCATAATGTAACACAATGGATTAGAAACTAAACATATCCATGCACACCACTAGGGGTTATGGTAAATGGTTAAAATCCAAAGAAAGAAACAGATCCTAACCGAAACAAAATAGTTCTTAAAACGTGAAAGAAGATAAACAGCTTGACTATAGACCAAACATTTCTGTATGTTTTTATATCTTCACCATTTTCATAACAACTTGACGCTGCAGAGAATAGCTTGTTGTGTCTACAAAACAAAAGATTA
Organism: Brassica napus; assembly: GCF_020379485.1. Lineage (NCBI taxonomy): Eukaryota > Viridiplantae > Streptophyta > Magnoliopsida > Brassicales > Brassicaceae > Brassica > Brassica napus. The sequence continues at coordinate 35,234,025 of NC_063444.1, forward strand.
AATCTGTTTTCTTTATATACATTTTTTTGGATGCAAATTGTGTTTGCTTAGTAACTTTTTGCCAAAGCTTGTAATTTACACATGATAAAACCAAATGATCCGTTCAAAAACTTATTTCTAGAATTATGGTTTTTACTTTGTTCTTTTTGTATTGGGTATCTACATTGTTTACGTCTTAATGGAAGTAGTTGGAGTTGTATAATCCATTGTAAAACCTTTCTTGGTCTGGCCCTAAGTGTATCACTCTGAAAAAATGACTTTGAATTTGTGATATGTGTTTAAAGAGATTCGTACTAACAAAAGCCGAATTGGTGAAGAAATTTTCTCATCTATATTGCCTATTGATGTTAACAGAGTAGACTTGATAATCGATCTAGAGAGTCAATAAGATTTGAGCAAAATCCCTAGAGGAAGTCGCCACAAAATGTTTTTTGCTTTTTAACTCTCGAATCTGAATGCTGACCTTGGTAATTTGAAAATGAATCATATTTCTTCATCTCCTCAGAGAATAAACATAACTCTTCTTGGTTTCTTCCTCGGTAAGACCGAGTACTAGACCCAACATCTATTCTTGTCGAGGGTGAATCTGAAGATACACCAAGCCTCAAAGACAAATCACATAACCTCTCTGTTCTTTCTTCCGGAGCCTTAATACTAATAGGCATGCCAATGATTATAGGGACTCTTGAAGACATGTCCACTTGCTGAGTCTGATTATTGCCTCTGTAATACAACGGATACACCAAACCCAAGTTGATTGGCGCTGTGAGGGAGCTGGAGCAGTGGAAGCCCCTAGTGTTCTAGCCAAAGGCTTTTGATGCACCTGCATGGATTCATGTAGAAACGCTGCTCCTCGGTTGTTGCTGTCATCAAGAACATCCACTGAGATTGCAGGTTGAGCGGTAGGGCTTGGCTTGTTGGACTTTTGAGCTTGATGATGGTATTGAGGCTCATTAGTGGATGCAGAAACAGGTTGTTGGAATTTTGGACAGAGGTAAGTCTGTACGTTACTATGTCGTTGGCTTATTGAAGCTCTTACAGCAGTGCACCCAAGGTTAAGAGCAGCTGACCACAGCCAAGGTTAAGTCCTCTTTCTAAACAGTTAAAAGAGGCAAAAAGAAAAAAAGCAAGTAACCTTCAACACAAGGAGGCAAAAGGGGGCCAGTTTCAGTGGTTAATGTTAAACCCCCAAAGTCAGCAAGATTCTGATAAACAAAAACACAAAGAACTAGGGTAAGAATAAGAACCTCAGAGTTGGATTTAGAGTACATGATTTCATCGGCTTTGAAGACAACAACGGACAGCTTCTCCTGCCATTCTTTGTTCTTCTTCGTAGCCGCACTGTGTGCTTCCATGGAGAGTCTGAAACCCTTAAAGATTTAGAAACCCTAAAAAGAGTGTTAACTGAGAGAGTAGGGGGGGGGGGGGGGGGGCAGTAAACCTGAAGATCTGGCGGATGATGAAACCTCGAATGGGTTGGTGACGATCGATATGCCAAGCTCGTTTTACACACTCGTAAGGTCTTGGACCAAGCCTAGGCATCTTCTTCTCTCTTTAGGATGAAACAATGGTGTTTTTGGGAGCTTAGAATCATTTAAACGATCAAAGGATGAAGAAGAGGGAGAAGCTGAAACAGATCTGAAGCTTGTTGAAAACTTATAAAGGGCATCTCCATGTTGGTGGGAATCACAGTTGTTACTGCGTCTCCATCTTCACTGCGTCACCGAGCTGCCCCTTTATGATTTTGGCACCAGTTCCTATAAAACCCGGACCAGTTTTATGATTTGCCAGATAAGTAGCTGTTGTTCTTTAACTGTCTTTTTCAATTAGGAGGCAAGTGCTGGATTAGAAAATCGCTAAAAGGAAACCGAATTGAATTAAACCGTAAGATATTTTTTTCAAACCCAAGAAAGAAGATCAAATTTCACTTTTACACTTTACGTTTTGAACCGTTAGACGGGTTTAAATATTTTCTAACCAATAACCATTACAACCGACCCAAATCCGGTTAGAAGTGAAACATTTATTAGAAAAGAAATTGCTAAGTACTTTTTAATTTATTTTCATAAAAATAGTACTTAAAAAATAAATGACCAAATTTTTTTATATGAAATGGTAAATATGCATGCTTTAGGATTAACTAATTTAAACTTAGAGTTTATAGTTAGTTGTGCGGTATCAAATTTAATTAAAAAAATATTAATTTTTTTTAAATAACATGTTTTAGTCATTTTTTCTTTTTTGGGCATAGTTTTAACCTAAACCAAACAAAACAAAAATTTGGTTATAGTTTTGACACCATGGCTGTCAAGACAGATATGTCTAAAGTATATGACCGCATTGAATGGAAATTTATAGAGCAAGTTCTACAGAGACTAGGTTTCCACGACAAATGGACTAACTGGATCCTACAATGTGTCTCAACGTATTCCTATTCATATCTAATCAATGAGACAGTACTAGGGTCGGTTAAACCACACAGAGGAATAAGACAAGGAGACACCCTATCTCCCTATCTTTTCATCTTATGCGGACAGGTACTATCAGGCCTATGCAGTAAGGCAGAGAGAGATGGAATCTTACAGGGGATTCGTGTAGCACGTGGAAGTCCGAGGGTGAACCACCTCTTATTCGCGGATGACACTATGTTCTTCTGCAATGCTTCCCCCGAAAGCTGCTCTAAACTGAAGTCCATCCTCCTTGACTATGAGAAGGCCTCTGGCCAAAAGATCAATTCGGAGAAATCATCAATCACATTCTCAAGCAAAACACCAGAAGACAAGAAAACCGCAGCAAAAACTCTACTGGGCATTGATAAAGAAGGGGGAACGGGTAAGTACCTTGGACTACAAGAGTATTTTGGCAGGAAGAAGCGAAATATGTTTACTTCCATTGTAGACCGAATCAGACAGAGAGCTTCTAGCTGGTCAATGAGACGACTATCCAAGGCGGGGAAACTAACTATGCTCAAATCAGTCATGCTTTCCATCCCAACATATCCAATGTCTTGCTTTGAAATCCCTGCAAGTCTGTGCAAACGAATACAATCAGTCTTAACCCGCTTCTGGTGGGATGACTCTCTAAACAACACCAAAAAGATGTGTTGGATAGCATGGAGCAAAATGACTAAACCAAAAAGGGGGGGGGGGGCTAGGACTCAGAGATATACAACTATTCAACCAAGCGCTCCTAGCTAAACAGGCTTGGAGAATCCTAACGACCCCTGACTGTCTATTATCTCGGATACTGCTAGGAAAATATTGTCACAAAACATCTTTTCTCGAAGCCCAAACCCCCGCGGTGTGCTCACATGGCTGGAGGAGTATACTACACGATATAGACCTATTAAAAGGAAACGTGGGGAGAGTTATAGGGAATGGAGAGGATACTAAAGTGTGGAATGACTCATGGATAACACTACAAGAGAACATCAAAATCTATGGGCCAGTACCAGAGACAGGAATGGACCTTCGCGTATCTGATCTACTAACATCCGAAATGAAGTGGAATGAATCAAGACTAAAAGAGTTCATACCTCTGGTTGCAGACAGAGTCAAATGCATTAGGCCAAGCGAGACAGGAGCAACAGATACGTATATTTGGCAAGCAGCAAAGTCAGGTATATACTCTTCCAAGTCGGGTTATTTTATAGCCTCTATGGGAGAAGCAAATCCTGGACCAGCAGATCCCAATAGCTTCGACTGGATCAAAGATATATGGAGAGGAGGCAACTTCTCTCCCAAAATGAGAATGTTTCTCTGGTTAATAGTTCAGAACGCTCTTCCATTGGGAGTTAACCTGCAACACAGAGGCATTAACTCAGAAGCGGTTTGTAAAAGATGCAAAGATGTTGAAACTGCTATGCATACATTCTTCTTCTGCCCCTTCGCACAAAGGGTATGGGAGCTAATCCCCTTGCATAGAAGAATGTCGATCGCAACAGACAGAAACTTCAAAGACGCAATCATCAAATTTCGTAAAGCTGTCTGCTTGCCACCATCAGGAGTCTCAGGAAACATCCCCCCTGGGTTTGTTGGGCGTTGTGGATTGCTCGCAACACTAATCTTCGAGGACCAACTCTCTACACCAGAGGAAACGGCGACGAGGGCAATACGATCAGCGCAGGAATGGGGACTCGCGCAAGGACTGAAGGATCAAATACCAAAACGCGCAGAGAACCAACCCAATTTGAATCAGCACCAACCCGAAAGAAACACGATAATGGTTTGCAAATCGGACGCCGCATGGGACAAAGGATCGAACAAAGCAGGGCTAGCTTGGATTCTCACAGATGCATCTGGAATCTGCAAACACAGAGGAGCCACAACCCAGGACTTTGTCTCCAGACCATTGATCGCAGAAGCCCTAGCCCTACGATCGGGAATCATCTCCGCAGCAGCGATGGAAATCTCGGATCTCCAGATGCTGTATGACAACCAACGCTTATTAAAGCCATCAACAACGACATCCAGAACCCAGAGATCTATGGTATTGTGAAAGATATCCAAAAGATCTCCTCTGGTTTTGTCGATATCACTTTCTCTTTTGTATCTCGCGTGTTTAACGGTGAAGCTGATGCCTTAGCAAAAGCCACCCTAAACAGATCTTCTATAATGGACCCATGAGTGGGCTGAACCTAATGGGCCTGAGGACAGTTTCTGTTTCTGGTTTAATGAAAATTTGGTGAACAAAAAAAAAAGGTTATACATATTCTTAGAAAATTAAAATTACAGAACCCCAAAAAATGAAATTGAATGCATGTTCTATCCGAATATGTTTGCACAATTAATATTTTAATACAGTATATGATTAGGACCAGTTCGTTTGTACATTTGGAAGATGCATCCAGATGGTCCATCTAGATGCCTTATCGAGATGCTCCATCTGGGTATTGTTCGTTTCTTCATTTCGTCTATGCATCCAGATAAATCATCTGAATGCAACTATGTTTGTTTGCTTTTTTTTTTTTTTAACTTGCATCTGCATCCCGGTGGACTTATTAATGAAATGACTAAAATATATTTTTAAAATTTTTGACTAGAAAGTAGCATTTTTACAGTTTTGGCGAAAAATAATTTTTACGGTTTTTGCGAAAAATGTGTGTTTGGCGAAAAAATGCGTTTTTGTGGTTTTGGCAGCAAAATACGTTTTTACGGTTTTGGCGGGAACTACCTATTGGTGGTTTTGACGAAAAAGTGCATTTTTGCGGGTTTGACGGGAAAATGTTGTTTTGGCGAGAAAATGTATTTTGCGGTTTTTGTGAGAAAAACGCATTTTTACGTTTTTAGCGGAAAATATTTTTTGCAGAAAAATGTGTTTTGACATTTATCATTTTGGATTGAACTAAATGTATATGCATCCAAATGCACCATCAAGAGTTTTTAAAAATTCAGTCGTATGATCCATCTGGACGTATATGTACAAAACGAACATCAATTTGCATCTTCGGCGCCTTAGTTTAAAAAAGTTATGGGGGTGATTGGTAAGTGTTGTGAGTGCTTTGCACAACTCATTTTTTTTCTACATTCACTTTAGGGGGGGTTATTGAAACATGAATTTCTGTGGAATTTGATGATTTTAATAGTTGAGGGGATTTTACAAGTTAACTAGATTTAACAAATTTTATCAAATACTTTTACATAGATTTTCATTAGTTGTGTATAGAATTCTATTGATTGTTATTAACTTTTAAAGTAAGAAATTAATGGTGGTAGAAAAAAAGGAAAGAAAATCATTTCAATTAAGGCAATTCTTAAACAACTTTTAAAAAAGTTTTTGTCACAGAAAAGATCTCAAGAAATAAAATGACCAAACAAATTAATTTCTACTTCTTACTTTATAGATATATAAATAAAAAAAAATTTATATAATTTCGAAATATATGTTTTAAATTTGAATTTTTGTAAAAAAAATTTAAATTATTATTTTTGAAATGTTTAATTAAAAAATACGAAAGTGCTTTTTAAAACTATTTTTACAATTTTTATTTTTAATTTTTAATATTTTTTTTCTATTTTTTTAAGTTGTGAATTGTATTATGCTAAAATTGTGATTTGTATATTATTTCATTCTTCAATTTGAGTTTTTGTATGTGAGTGTATTTTATTACATTGATTTCAAAAATCTTATGGGTATAGATGATATTATCAAAATTGAGTACTATGAGTAAAAACAAAGAAAATTTACATACCAATAAGAATAGATTTTAATAGAATTATCTTAAAATCAACGAAAACTAAACTCTTACAATAACAAAAGATTTTGAGTGGAATTTAAAAATCATCACTCCGATAACAATGGATTCAATTTAGATTTTAAAAATTCACAAATCAATAAGAATGGAATCTCAGAATTTAATAACTCCTCTAGAATTCTTTGCCCAATAACTCCCCCTTAGTTTACCAATCATGTTTTAAAAAAAAATTAAAGCTACAACCATAAAAACTAAAATAGGAAACAAAATAGCTTTGGAAATCAATTTTTCTAGAATTTTATATTTAGTGCTCTGTAAATAATTAATCTACGGTTACAACAATAAAATCTAGCTTTTATTCTAAAGCCAAAAAAATAAAGAGAAAAAGACAAAAATAGCACTAAATCAAGTTTTTGTTCCCAAACTAGCACTCAAGGTCAAAAGTCACAAAAAATAGCACTTAATGTTTTATCAAAAGTCACAAACTTAGGGTTTAGAGTTAAATGGTGGAGTTTAGGATTTAGGGTTTAGAGTTTAGAGTTTAGGGTTTAGTGTTTAAAGTTTAGGGTTTAAGGTTTAGGGTTTAGGGTTTAGGGTTTAGGGTTTAGGGTTTAGGGTTTAGAGTTGAGAAATAAGTTTTTGGGGATAAGATTTCGAATTTTGAAAAATAAAACAATTAAATTTTTCAAAGGATAAACTTAGAAAGGTGCTATTTTGGTCATTGTAGTTTTTGAGTGCTATTTTTGTGATATAAACTTAGAAAAGTGTTATTTTGAAGATTTGCCAAAAAATAAAAGCCACCACACTTACCAATCATATCTTTGTCACATGAACCGAACTGAATACCGGATTGGACCGATATTTGGACTGTATAGAATACGACACCGTATAGAGGCAAAGGTGTGTGTCTAGTGTCTACCACATTCGATCCTGTAATCTTCCGTCTCCGTCTCCGTCTCCGTCTCCTTCCATTAAAATCTCCGCCAGAGAAACTCCGATCTCTCTTTCTTCATAAAAGATGCAATATTTCTACATATTGATCGTATCTCTACTTCTCACCCTTAATTTCAAGGTTATTTTCTTACTCTCCCGAATCTTGTCCATCATTTGTTTCCCACAGAATTGCGGATCTCTGACTTTTATTTTTTATTTTTGATGAATTGGATTGATAGGGTGAAGCCAGTTGCTCTGTTTTCTTCATTGATGGATCCAACAACCAATACCTTCGTCCACCATTAGAGCAGGTAATCATTGCCCATTGCCTCTTTACGACTTTTTGTTCGTCCCAGACATGTGGAATCTAGCGTTTTGGATATTGAAAGGATACGACTTTCCTCTTCCTGGTTACTTCCACATTGGTCTTTGTTAGAAGATCTGTTGATGAGATCTCTATTGTTTGGTCTAAAGTGGAACGGAACCAAGTTGATGTTTTTTCCGTCTTATTTTGTTTTTTGTTGCTCTTTCCAGACTTATTCCATATTCATGTTTGTATTAATTTTTATCTACCAACTCATTGAATCATTATTTTTGGAGCGTTTGGGCTAGAATCAAGTGGTAGTTAACCACATTTTTATTTTGATATGAAATCCGACAGGCGCTTCCCATGTCCCTTTCTGAAGTATCTGCATCAGTGTCTGCCTTGTTGGGTTTTGCACCTCCGTCTACTTTAACAGCTGATGGCTCATCCAAGGTTTTTTTTTTTACTACTCTACTAATTTTTCTAAGTTTATATTCTTGGTTAAAGTCCTGTTACTTGATCATTCTTTTTTTTGTGTTGTTGTTGCAGCTGAACAAGATTCTAAAACCTAATCCATTCGAGAGGCCTCGTGCTGCTTTTGTACTAGAAATCGCTGGAGCTGATGGTATGCAAATAATACATTGGAAAGCTTAAGCCAAATTCTTTTAATTCTAAAAAACATTCAAGTGTTTGTTTTTTGTTACTTGCAGATGCGCTTGTGGAAACCTTACCTAGTCATTCTTTCTTGGAAAATGCCGTAAGAGGCAGTATCAGTTCTGATTTTTACAAAGCTGATATTGAACTTCCAGGTGCCGTGAAAGCTTGAGTAGCAGAACTATCTGATAAGCATGAATAGTTTCTAGTTTTCTTCATTTGGGTTTAAGTCTTTCTTTGAATATATGACGTTAATCTTTTCTAAATTCTGCAGAAAGTGAAGTAGATGTTGTGTCTGTCAATGAACCCTCATCTGATGCGACTGACAAAGACATGAACGAGTTTGTGAGTATACAAGTGCAAACAATATTACCTGTCTTTTTTCATTTTAATGTGACCACTATGTGGGCTAATATTATCCATAGGCATCTTGGTTGGGTGGATCATACGTTGCTGGCTCTGCTGAACCATTGAATGGATTGCTGAGTATCCCTCTGGCTGATGCGGCTAACGTTGAGTTCCATTTGGAAAAGGTGATATTTCCATGAAATGCTATATATATGAATTGCTTGTAGATATTTTGATTTCTGTTTAAACAAGGCTTTTGACTTTTGTTACCTACCATTGGCAGGAAGCAGAGAGGAAATTCGCTTTGAACCTTTTGGAACTATATAAGAATATCAGACGAGCAGTCAATTTTCATGAGGATTTATCTCATGATCTTGCTGAATTAACAGTTGGACGCTTTGGCGGTATCGATGTAAGGGCTTTTATTTGTCATTTGTTCTGTGTGTGTGTGATTTTTTTTTACTTTCCAGAGTTTTAGTTTTGAAGAATGAATTGGAGAGCTTGTAGACATTAGTCTTTACTGCTGTTTAAATTCATACTTTCATTAAAGCTGTCTACATCTTGTTATTCAGCTTAAAACCCACTGTGGCTATTATTTTATATTCTCTCTGGAAATTACAGGCTTTAGCACAGGAGTATGGACAAGGTATGGCAAAGAATGGGATGGATGTATTGATTGCCACACTATCAAAGCTATTCGATCTGTTGGAAACATCTCATAAAGGTGAAATGTCTCTTTGATTTGATAATCCTCTTGAAAGTTTTTCTGTTCTGTTTGTAAGTTGAAGAATGTTTGGGATGTTGCAGGCCAAATTGTTGGAGTGATCGTCCTTGATGAAAGAGTAAACCAAGAATCAGCTAATCTGCTGAGCGTTGGGTCTTCTTCTCGTTCAAATGCAAGGTCGATGGCTGAAGTGGAGGGAGTTCCAAGTGGAGCCATTATCGCTCAAGTTATTCTTGTTAGGCTGACACTTGCATGGTTAACTGGAATAATCCTTCTCATTGCAACTATCCTTGGGGTAAGTTCACATGATTCCTTCCTTATCTGCCAATGTAGAGTTGAATCGTACTACTGAAGTGCCCTGCTATCTAAAGAATCATCAGACAGTTTGTAAAAAAAAAAGATTTGTAGCTGAATATTGAAATTATAAGTCGTTGGAGTTGACAGCCGTGCTTCTCATGGTTTGTTGCAGGTGTACTTCCTTATGTACATGCCTTTGACGAAGGACACGCTCCTATATTCAAACGTGAAGCTCGATTAATACAAAGATTTTCACTTCTCAGCCGTGTTTCTCAACTGGCCACATTTGAAACCAGTAGTCTTATTTGAATGTTTTAAGAGAAGGATGACACCTTGTTGTTGCCAAGACCAGTGGGATGTGTTTACGTGTATATTGACATAAGGTTGCATTCGCTATTTGTTATTTATTTTCTTATTACGTATATGTGGGTCTCAATCCTGATAATAATAATAATAATAATAATAATAAAGAACACTTTTGGACATTTTCATGTAATCTTTTGTTTCTTGTAAGAGCTTTTGATCATGGAATATGAATAGATTATTGCAACTTAAGTACTTTTTAACTCATTCATCAGTAACTGGAAAAAGCTCCACCAATTTATTGTGATATGACCAAAAGGTTGAGAGTTATTCAAAGATGTTGCATATAATGTATATCTTATTATATAAAACTTGATATTTCAAACTTAATATGATTTTAATACGTATCAAAATCTACCGGGGATTTTTTCAGGAATATATCTTATTAGGAATTTTGTTCAGTTTATTACCAATTGCGATTCCGGTTCAGTTTATAATTTATCTTAAATTTTTAACATTAAAAGAACAAAATTGACATGTCTAAAAGAACAAAACCCCACCTGAATTGAATTAGGATAAAAAGCCGACTGTTTAATTATAAAAAATAAAAATAAAGATACACGCTTGGAGAAGAAAAAAAGACAAAAATAACACTAAATCAAGTTTTTGTTTCCAAACTAGCACTCAAAGTCAAAAATCACAAAAATAACACTTAATGTTTTATCAAAAATCATAAACTTAGGGTTTAGAGTTAAAGGGTTGGGTTTAGGGTTTAGAGTTAAAGGGTTGGGTTTAGGATTTAGGATTTAGGGTTTAGGGTTTAAAATTTAGGGTTTAGGGTTTAGAGTTTAGGGTTTAGAGTTGAGAAATGAAGTTTTGGGGATAAGATTTCAAATTTTGAAAAATAAAAAAATTAAAATTTCCAAAGGATAAACTTAAAAAAGTGCTATTTTGGTCATTTTAGTTTTGGAGTGCTATTTTTGTGATATAAACTTAGAAATGTGCTATTTTGGAGATTTGCCCCTTAGAGAAAATGAAAGACTAGGAATATTGCCTTTTTTGTTTTGTTTTGTCTCGAGCTTTTCTACTTAAGAAACAAATCAGAGAGGAAACACACAAACGAAAAAGAGTGAGAAAGAGAAAGGTTGAAGGCGATTGCGAAGTGTATCATGGCGTCCGTCGATGAGAATTTAGGGCTCACGCCTGAGTCACTCATGAGCTACAGTAAGATGATCGATGACCAACTGGATCACTCGGGGATGAAATCGTTACTTTCCTTGATTGATGCCTTTAATAACGAGAGAATCACACTTAGCGTGTTAAGCAAGTCTGTTGTTCTTTTGTTCCACAAACATAGTAACACCGAAGGTGAGATCCGAGGTTGCAATGTTTCTGCAGTGAGGGCTAAAGTAGATGATGAGAAACCGAAGAGGAGCGGAGCCCGTATTAGGATTAGGATTAAAATAGATGAGAACCCTAAAGAAGATCTTTCTGAGGGAAAGAAGAGAAGAATCATTCACTCGGAACCGGCAACTGAGAGGTCTCTGAAGAAAGCAAGAACGTCAAGGCGGTTATTAGAACGAGTGACACCGAGCTATAAGCTTATCCCTGAGGAAGAACAGTGTCCTGTCTCAGACAACCATGTACTGAACAACAAGTACGCTGTGATGCAATTTAATGGCTCTTCGAAACCTAAGAAACTGAGCAAATACGAAGAAGCAATTGAGGGTTGCGAAGAGGACATGTTTGAGACTGATATGTTGATAGAATCTCTTAAAAGTGCTATGGAGAGCGCTGAGAAAGTTATAAAGAAGGAGATGAGCGTGGAAGATCTCGGAGTAAAGTTCTACAGATGCATCGAGATGCTATACCGTGGAGATGTGTCTGAGATTGTGAGAGAAGACCACAAGAAGGCTTTACCCGCCATCTTAGAGCGGTTGAAGCAGAAGCTGGATGCGCTCACAGTTGCTAAGGAAAGCTGGAAGCCTCGGTGGAAGCAAGTCTTTGAGGAAAACACTGCAAAGCAAAGAAAAGCCACACGAAAAAACTGAAGAATGTACGACTTTTGGTTGATTTGTTTCGGTTGTTATAATGTTGCATTCAATATATGAAACTATGTAGAAAGTTTTGTGAAAGTATTAATAGGCATAAAGTCAACATCACATTCATTCACACATCTCTCTGTTCAGACTAAATGTATATGAGTTTTTACTGCAATTGACTTTTTCTAGATTTTGGCGTTTCATATAGGACTCGTCTTAGGTTTGGCTTTGTAGGCAATGCGTCTGTGTGTTTGTTCACACAAATGTTAATTTAATCCTTAGTTAGAGAAACTCAAATTCTGAAAGCAGTGCTGTCAAATTGTGCTTTGGTTGAGCGCAATTGCAATTCCCTGCTTTGAACAGCATCAGCCACGAATTCTTCACCATGAGAATATGTATGCTCAGTATACGATGAACTAATGAAACTAGTGAAACGAACTGTCAATGGTAATGAGACATTCACACTAGTGCCCTAACACCCCTGAAAAAGTAAAATATTTAATAATTATTATGAAAATTGGCTGCATTTTCCCTTGAAACTGGAAAGAGATTGCAAGAGGCTTTCCAAACAAGAACGAAAGCTTAGTGGAAGCTCCTTCCTGAAAAATAAATCTACCACACCACTACCGTCCATTCCACGCTATATTGAAGCAAACTCCACCTAATTATAAAGTACATGGAAAAGAGAAATGAACCGTTGAAAAGATTGTCATGCTAGGTACATAAGGAATCAGTGGCGGACCTATGAGATTTATTTTACCGGTGTCACATATATATAACTTTCTAAAAAAATATATAAACAGGTGTCAATGGGGACTTGTGTCAAAGGGTATAGAATAACCATTTCTTCTACGTATTCTCTTGTAAATCCTATGTAAATTTATTACTTTGACTATTTTAGGGGTGTCAATTGACCCCCCTTGGGCTTTAGTAGGTCCGCCACTGTAAGGAATTAAGGAGGAAAACATTGAAGACCTTGTGGAGTGTGTTCATAACCTTATCATGACGTACGTGGATTTATTATCGGAAACAGTGGTGAATCTAGCAAAAAAAAAATTGTGGGGGCATAAATAAATAAAAGGGAAAAAACAGTTCAGGAGAAGATTTGAACAGTGATCTTGAGGGGACAAACAGATGACTGGAACCAACTAACAATGCTATGGAAAACTTGTAGTTTCTAATGGAAATATATTTACTTTTACATTTTTGTGGGGGCAGCTGCCTCCTCCCCATATAACATAGGTTAGCCGCTGATCGGAAATCTGATAAAAGAAAATTTTGTTATATTGATGATCGATCTTTGTATATGAAAAACGACTTTTTAAAGTAATGGAATCTTCAAAACACAAGGTCTAGATTTAACGCTATAAATTTGCTCAAAAAAAAAAAGATTTAACGCTATAAATCCTACATGTTGTCATTATATTTTTCTGACGTGGCTTGCCAATGGAGTTTAGCGAGAGATGAATAACATTATAACAACGTCAACATGCAAACTGTTCTTCTCACTTCTCTGTTCTCAGGTTGTTTTTAAGAAAACAAGAGAAGATTTATGACATTTAAGCAAAACATAAATTTTCTATCACCAGAATGTTTTCACATATATGGGAGCATATATTAAGCTAATATAATGGTTGATGATATAGAAGAAAAGACGCTGCTAATTCGAAAGTCTCACGATATTGGAAAAAAACATTATATTTGCAATGGAAAACGTAACTTTGTTATTTTACCAAAAAAAAGAAGTAACTTTGTGTGCACTTAAAGTGGAATGTTGAATGTTTAATGGGTTGTTGGAACTGATAGCAGTGGACCAGTGGTTGTGGTCTGGTTTGAACCAGAGATAAAGAGAGTAGCTGAATAGAGTTATGTTGATCTTCTGTTAATAATTTTAACACCTTTGTCATGAGGGTTTATTTGCGCCATTTCCAGTATCTTTATTTTTCTTTTTTGATCAACAATATCTTTATTTTATAGCTCATTTTTTGATGACATTATTCAATTTTCCCATTTACAAATGATTGGTTTGGACCTTTGCAGGTCATCTAAATTCTGATATTATATTTTTTTTTTTGAAAAATTCTCTATAATAACCCTTCTTAAGTTTTTGTCACAAAATAGTACTCAAGTAAGAAAATGACCAAAATAAGTTTTATTAAAGGGTTAATTAATCTAAACTTAAGGTTTAGAGTCAAAATGTGAGGTTTTATGATAATGTTTCAAATTTTAAAAAAATAAAAAATAAATATTTAAAAATTAAAAAATAAAAATAGGCTATTTTTGTGATAAAAATTTAAAAATAACCGGTGAGAATTGTTTTTTTTTTTGTTTTTTTTTTAAATGATCATATCATATTCTTTTCTTTTTAGTTTATTTTCCTATTTTCCATGTTTTTTCTTCGAGCGGATGTTGTCACAATCTATCGTTGTGCCGAGGAATGCGTAAAGCCTGAATAAAATTAAATGGAAACAAATCACCAAAATCTGACTAGCAGAGAAAGTTCGTAAGAACGTCGTTACGGCACGTGGTCCCTCCATTGCCGTTACCTTCCTCTGATATACCAAACACTCCCACTTAGAGAGCCACTGCTTCTTCACCACAGTCAAACTCAGATCTCAAACTTCTCTTTCCATGGAAGCAGCATCCCCAAGGCTCGTCTACTGCGGATCCAAACCAACCCGATTCTCCGTCTACTCCCGCCGCTCCTTCATCTCCACGATCCCTCACCGTAATCGCTCTCGGCGGATCTTAGCCGTCGCTACTGATCCCAAACCCACACAGAACCCCACCGTGAACGGATCTTCTTCATCGTCGTCTGCGTCAAAAGGAGTCAACAACAATGTCTCCACGGTTAAGATTCTTTCTTCCTCTCGTCCCAATTTTATTGCTATCTCATCAATTTTGCAAACATCCAAATCGTTAAACAGAGAGTCAAGGACGTATCGAAAGAGATTAAGAGAGTGAGAGCTCAAATGGAAGAAGACGAGCAGTTGTCTGTGTTAATGAGAGGCCTTCGTGGCCAGAACTTGAATGATTCCGTTTTCGCGGATGATAGTATTCAGCTAAGGCTTGTAGAGGTGACAATTTAAAAATATTTTAACGCAATTTCAGCTGAACTTTTTTTAGTGATTTGACTTAGCAGAATTGTGTAGACTGGTGAAAGCAGTGAGTTCTTGCCTTTGGTATATGATCCGGCTACCATCTCTGCTTACTGGGGGAAACGGCCTCGTGCTGTTGCTAGTCGAGTTATCCAGTTGCTCTCTGTCACTGGCGGCTTTCTCTCCCGTCTTGCAGTCGATATAATCAACAAGAAAGTCAAAGAGGTAGGTAATGAGTCTGTGTGTGATCAGCATAAGTTTGCTAAAAGTTTCAATTTTTATGTTTTTTGGGTATGTATGTAGTAGTTTGTCATCATTTTCAGAATGAGGTTTCTAGGGCGATTGAATTGAGGGAAATTGTTACTTCACTGGGTCCAGCTTACATTAAACTTGGGCAAGCTTTGAGTATTCGACCAGATATCTCGTCTCCCGCTGCAATGACAGAACTTCAGAAGCTTTGTGACAAGGTGTGATGCTGCAATTTTCTGTTTCCTTCATTCGTCGTCATATAATATGAATAGCTAAATGTGGGTGTTTTTTTTTGTTTATTCGAAGGTCCCTTCATTTCCTGATGATGTAGCAATGGCTCTTCTCGAGGAGGAGCTTGGGAAGCCGTGGCAGGAAATTTACTCAGAGCTCTCTCCTTCCCCAATCGCTGCCGGTAAGTTTTGAACTTATCATTTTGGTAGACTTGATTCCAGATGATTTATTGTTAGTCTCTTTTTTCTTTAGCGTCTCTGGGGCAAGTGTATAAGGGAAGATTAAAGGAAAACGGGGATCTGGTGGCAGTGAAAGTACAGAGGCCTTTTGTTCTTGAGACTGTGACTGTTGACTTGTTTGTGATTCGGAATTTGGGTCTGTTTCTGCGGAAGTTCCCTCAGGCAAGGTTTCGTCTGACAGCTCAGCTTATGCACTTATTTTTCTCCTTCACCATTCATTCATCTTCATGACTTTCGACCTTCTTTGTTGGAATTTTCGTGCAGGTGTCAGTAGACGTTGTTGGACTGGTTGATGAATGGGCTGCTCGCTTTTTTGAGGAGCTGGATTATGTTAACGAGGGAGAAAATGGTACATATTTTGCGAAAATGGTACATATTTTGCAGAAATGATGAAGAAAGATCTCCCACAAGTACGATTCGTGACTTTTCTAATGGGCATTTCAGTTTGTTTGTTCTTTGTTGTCTACATATGAAGCGACTCATCATAAGTTTGTCTTTGAAAAGTACTTATGTGGGTTACATCTTTGGAATGGTTTCTTATCATGCAACTATTGATGATGGGTTCAGGTTGTTGTACCAAAAACCTACGAGAAATACACGTCAAGGAAGGTTCTTACAACACAATGGATTGATGGCGAAAAACTGTCACAAAGTATGGAGAATGACGTTGGTGAGCTTGTGAATGTTGGCGTTATTTGTTACCTAAAGCAGGTAACAGTTTCTGCATACTTGTTGCAGAGCAGAACTTGAGCTTAGCTTTTATTTTGTTCAGATTCTTCTGCAATTATGCTAAGTGATGTAGGAAGCATATGCTTTCTCAGGTTTCAATCCTAGTTAGCATCGATTGTCAAGTTCTTAGCCATAGATTCCAATAAATTCATCTAGTGAGTATAATGATTATCAAGCAGGGACTTGTAGGACCATTGTGTACCTCAGGTCTACCCACTGCTTAACTAGATCTATTGTAAGATAAGCAAAACTTTTGGCCACCAAAATACTTCATCATGTCAATTTCTTTTTGACTCTGTCTGTGCTGTTTTCTGGTCATTCTACATTGTAGAATCTACACAATTTTCATGTTTTAAGAAGTGAAAATGTTGTATATTTGAATTCTTCTTGTTAACAGTGGTGCTGTTTTTGTGCTACAGTTGCTTGATACTGGCTTTTTCCATGCTGACCCTCATCCTGGAAATATGATCCGTACCCCAGACGGAAAGCTTGCCATCCTTGATTTCGGTAATGATTCTAGTTCTAGAGTCACATTCAGTTGTGTCTGAGAAAATCCTTTTGTTGACATTTTATTTTTCTATCCATTGGCAGGTCTTGTCACGAAATTGACTGATGATCAGAAGTATGGGATGATTGAAGCCATTGCACACTTAATTCACAGAGATTATGATGCCATAGTAAAAGATTTTGTCAAACTTGGTTTCATCCCTGATGGGGTCAATCTGGCACCTATATTACCTGTCCTGGCCAAGGTTTTTGACCAGGCACTTGAAGGTGGAGGAGCTAAAAACATCAACTTTCAGGAGTTGGCTGCAGATTTGGCTCAGATAACTTTTGACTATCCTTTCAGAATCCCTCCTTATTTCGCCCTTATAATTAGAGCAATTGGTGTGCTCGAAGGGATAGCTCTAGTCGGGAATCCTGAATTTGCTATTGTGGACGAGGCTTATCCTTATATCGCTCAGGTATTTTTATATGAACTCTGTAACTTTTATCTAACCCACCGTCTTTCATTGGACCTTTACAAAATACTGATTGTTATTGTCTTCATGTGATTACTTTAATACTTAGAGGCTCCTGACCGATGAATCTCCTCGCCTGAGGGAGGCTTTACGCTACACAATATATGGGAAGACTGGCGGTTTTGATGCTGAGAGATTCATCGATGTGATGCAAGCCTTTGAGACTTTCATTGCAGCAGCCAAAAGTGGAGGAGGAGAAGATATGAACGGGGGCATGGCTGAGCTGGCTCTTCTGCAAAACCAGACAAGCAGTCTGGTTCCCATGTTTCCAGCCAGTGCATCCCAACCAAACCAGCCAGCTCAAACGAGAGTCGCTTTGTCTTTTCTGCTTTCCGAGAAAGGAAACTTCTTCCGCGAGCTTCTACTGGATGAGGTAGTTACTAACAAAATCTAACCACCTTTTTCGCCTTGTCAGAAAAATACGCTAAACTAATTAAAAAATGAATGTGAATCTAGACAACTAACTTGTTGACAAGCTCAGAGCTACTTATTCATGGTGTCATCAGTTCTGACAGTTGTTGTGATTACTGAAAACAGATAGTAAAAGGCATCGATGCAATCACAAGAGAACAGCTGGTGCAAGCAATGGCGGTCTTCGGATTCAGAAACGCACCACCAATTTTCGGTATGGTACCATCACTAGGACCTTTCAGGCCTGCAGGACTTCTTCCATCAGTAACAGAAGAAAACAAAGTCATCTTGAACAATGTTCAGAAAGTAATCGAGTTCCTTACTGGAAGAAGCTCCATGTTGAATAATCCTAATCAGGTTAGTTTCTCTTGGACCTTCTCATATAATTCTGTATTACCAGAGTGCTGAACTTGTGTGTGTTCATTATCATAAAACAGGTAGTAGATGTAACTCAAGTTGTTCGGGAACTGCTTCCTGTTTTGCCTGGAATCTCTGTGACAGTATTGCCGGATATTATGAGTCGGCTTGGGTCAAGAGTAATGGCTAGAATAGTTCGAGATACCTTTTTGTAAATACTATTGAGCTTTAGTACAATTGTGCATATAAGTTGCATTCTAAAGTACCTATAAAGATATATATACAGCTGATTAAGATTGTTTGTCCGCCTATAACACATATACTTGCTGTGATAATAACACAGATGGAACAGAACAATGACTTGGTTTCGTCAACCTGGTTGAGCTGATGCAGAATATTTACGTTTAATATCTTGTGGAAGAGGTCTTTCCTCCAAGTTATGTTTGATATGTTACGAGTAGATGTAAAAACAATGATCTAAAGAGAAAAGTGTTCTTATTGAATGAAAAAGACTGATTACAACAGAAATCTAATCCCCAATCCCTCTCTATCACATCTCTTTCTCGCAGATTATTCACTCAAACTTTCGATAACCCTTCTCTCTAGCAAACAACCGCTTAAATAGAAAAAGTAAGTAGCAAGTTGGAGAGAAGCCAGCTCAGCATCCTCCCCATGTGAAACGTTATGTGCTCACGTGCATTGGATGCCACCTCATCTCCTCATACGTATCAATCCGCTTACCAGAAATCTCAAGAGGTTTTACGGTAAAGCCCCTGCTTTGGTTGAGATTTGTATGCACAGTGGAGGTCGGGTTGCTTAATGCTACAAGGCCATGATGAGGCATGACATCATCGTTCCTGACTCACAGGAAGCAAACTTGGTCGATTAGGTCTTTGGACATGTTCATAGTAGAACACCATTGCAAGGGTAAAGTTTAGGTCTTTGGACATGTTCATAGTAGAACCCATTGCTAAAGAATCCTCGTAATATTGTTGATGATAGAATGAGAGCGATGATCTTTCTTCAGTCATTTAGCGTATCTGCCTATGTGTTTAAAATGTTTGTATTTTTAATAGAACATTCCTTAAATATTACATAAGATAAATAAAGTGATGATGTGAATCTTGATTCTTTGTGAAACACTAAATGGATTATATATCCACACTCAACCCAGTTATATTGTGCATAATCTTGGACAATCTTGTGCAAGTTTGTGTAAATTTCAGTTATCTAAATAACATTAATGAGATTATGTGCTTTGATAATTTGACAAATGAAAATGATGTTGGACACAACTCCTAGATCAGTAGGTGGATGGTCGTCTTCTTCAAGATATACACAAGTAAAGAAAAGAGTATACACAAGTATTGCTCTTAAAATAGATTCTTAAGAAACAGAGTATCTTATAGTGTTTAGTGAAGCTGCATGTTGATTGAATTCTCTTTAGAAAAAGGTTGTCGTGTCGAGGAAATGATTTACTTGTTACACCTTACATCATGTAATTAGATATATCCACCGACATGTTACATACTGCTTTAAACAATATATACAATACATCATACCCATCAAAATGCAACACACCATTTTAGTTATCGTCTGCACAAAATCTAACAATGATATTTACTGCCTAACTGTATTTGTCAGCTTTTGGTTGCATAGTATAGCCCTTAGTCTACATAGAATTTTGCTTCGCTAAAATTAACTCTTGTCTTTTATCATCTGGCTTACTAGGGCCGGACATCATTACTCGTTTTAAATTCGTTATTTGACTCGTACCCGATTTGAAAAATACTCGGTGTTGTCTAAACAAGTAACAAGTCGACTATTTTCATTATTTGCAAGACCAAGTCAAGTATCAAGTATCATTATTATTTTTAGTACTTGACTCGTTTGTTCGTCATTAACACATACTAACACATGAACAATGACTTTGTCTGGCCAGTGTGACTGTGCTGATGCAGAACGTTTACGTTTACTATATCAGAGGAAGTCGGAGAGAGTTTCGCCGGGAGTTTTAGGGGGTTTAATTTAGGGATTTTGGGTCGGTTTTGGTCACGGGTATTAATTTTGGTTATTGGGTTTTAAACACATACCCGGTTCACTGTTGGACCGCTCTAAAGGCTCTTCCCGCTACATGGTTGGTTTAAGTGTGCATCTATGATGCTTCACATCTCGTTGGAAATAAAAAATAACTTTGAAATATGTAAGATAGTAGGAAACATTTATAGATTGTGGAATGGCAAAAATTGAGGACCGCCACTTGCTGGAAGAAGCAAAATGTCATGTTTTCATATGGACGTTGCAAGCATGTTAATCATTCTGAGCTATATATTATATTCCAATCAGCTTGGTCGACAAACCTACGATGAGGGTTTGGTCAAATGGTTTGAAGTTACATCTCCCATAACATGAAGAACAATGTATTTCCTTTAAACTTCAGCTGAGTTAAAACTTCAAATTAAGTTCCAAAACTCTTAAATCATGTTGACCGTTGGGATTCATATTGTTGTTGTGGTGACAATTGAATACTATCATAGTATTCTCTTTTTTTTTTTTTTTTTTTTTTTTTGAATAGAATGTTAAATTTATTTAAAAAAAAACTTTTTTACATCATGTGTGTAACTTTTGTGTTTAAAGCTGGAAAGGAAAAAAAAAACTCTTATAGCTAAAACCAGAACCTTGGGAGTTTATGCTTGTGAAGCAAACCAGAGTTGCAGAAGCGCTCCGAGTCTTTGATTTCCAGTAACCGGGATGGACAGACACTTGTTCTTTACTTGACGATCAATGAATTTGACCAGGGAAGCACTAGGAGTAGGGGTTGAGCCATGCCGTCTCTCATTCCTTTCCCGCCAAAGCGAGAGTAGAGAGGTTTGAAAGACAACTCGAACCAGAAATCGGACCCTGCAGTCCAAAGTGTTGCTTACTAGCAGAGAAAGGATGCTATCCCAGTTTGTACTGAAGTGCGTTCCTAGAAGCCCTCTTGTTAATTTAGTCCACACTGCTGCTGTGAACACACACTCGAAAAATAAATGATTGCGGGTTTCGATACCATGTTGACAGAAGATACAAGCTGGATCAATGCTTGAGCTCCATGTGATCATACGATCCCCAGTTGTCAACCTGTTATGCAGAGCCAACCATGTGCAAAAAGCATACTTTGGTGTGGCTTGTTGAAACCAAATTCCTGTGTGCCAATTAACTATAGGAGCAGCTTGGCGAATGAGATGCCATGTTCTCTTTGTGCTAAACAGGTTTTTATAAGTCCCCTCTTTTTGTTTCCACAGAGGAGTGTCCTCTGCATCAACAGCCTTTAACCTCTGATTCTCCAGGACTGCCTCAATCTGATTCAATACATCAACTCGGTGAGCCCTTTTTTGTCTGTTGAATACAGATGCCACTGATGCCGTAGCTCTAATACCCATATCAATACAACCTCGTGGCCCTACTACATCATAGAGGTGCCCCATATCTGACCAGGTATCATACCAAAAGGATGTAGATTTTCCACTGTGAACCTCCATTCTGTGGAAGACCTTAGCCTTGTCCCTGTACTTTAAAAGTTTCCGCCATATCCAAGAGCCTAAAGATGTGCTCTCTTTGATAGCCCAGAAATTTCCATTACATATTAGATACGTATGAACCCACTTAGCCCATAAAGAACCCTGCTGGGATGTCAGACGCCATATGAGTTTCAAACTGCTCACCATGTTTGCTTCTTTCAATGGCCTAAGCCCCAATCCTCCCTCTCGCTTAGGTAGACACACTATATCCCAAGATATTTTTGCCTTTTTCAAGCTCAACGCAGGACCCAACCACAGGAAAGCAGAGCATATGCTATTTATTTCTTTAATGCATTCTCCCGGTAGGATGAAAGATGACATCCAAAAATTTGCAATGCTCATAAGAACTGAAGCAATTAATTGGAGTCTTCCAGCCATTGATAAGAACAGATTAGTCCAATGACTAATACGTCTTCTAATTTGCTCTATGAGAGGCTTATAGTCTTGTCTTCCCATGCGCTTAGTCAGTAACGGGAGACCAAGGTATCAGACTGGTAACTGTCCGGAAGCAAACTGATATTGGGCTTGAACTGTTTGTACATTTGTGTCATGTCGACCAGCATAGTAGATTGTTGATTTCTCCATATCATAGTATTCTCAAGAGCGACAACACCAATTACATTGTGTTTTTTCTGATAAAAAAAGGGTGGCCATATATATAACAAATCTGCAGGTATGTTTAGCTAATACGGCAATCACATCTTCAACTCAATGGAGACTGTCAAAATTGCGTTTTTAATTAGCAAAATGGAAAACATATGCAAAAGAAGCAGAATGAATGTTTTTACATCACACTTGAACAAAAAAAAAAGGAATAAACCAGAACCGTCCCAAACTTATGTGAGTTATGGTTACAAAAGAATGATGAACAAATAATCAAATCGCATCTCCATGATCAGAATATGTCTCTTTGCAGATTGTGCAAGTGAGCCTGCTTCAATCCAAATAGCATAACCCTTTCTCTTCATTGTCTTTTCATGCCACAATCTGTGTAGGTTAGTGTTTCAGGACGTGGGAGTGACTTTTAGCTAACTTGCTCTGCCTTTTTACAACCCTTTTTCCGTTTCTGCTTCTCTGCTTTCTTTTTCTTT